>NC_064923.1:659935604-660535604 GCF_023897955.1 Schistocerca gregaria
CACTGGTCCCCCCACAGCATCCCTCTGTCCCCCCACAGCATCCCTCTGTCCCCCCACAAGTACACTACTATCCCTTCTCCTTCCTTGCCCCCTTCAGACTGCTGCTGTCATCCAATGTGATAATTGCATTCTGGCCTGAGCTGCTGGAGTAGGCAGTCAGGTACACATGATGTGTGCTTGGTTTTGTGTTCAAATGGTATATGTTTCTCTGTTTCTCTTTTGCTAGTGAAAGCTGTTGCCGAAAGCTTGGTGTAAGTGTCTTTTAATGGTGCCTGTCTCCAACTTAACGTGTCTTCTTTATATGGCATGCAGGACTATATTTTCCTAAAGGATTCTTTTTCTATTCATCGACATTAACTTATATTTTTCTACATTTAGAGAAGCTGCCATCCATCACATCAAATAAAAATTCTGTCTGTCATTGTCACCTTTCCACAGTCATTCAACAACAATATTTTCTAGTACACTACAGTGTCATCAGCAAACAGTTTCAGACTGCAGCTCACCTTATCTGTCAGATCATTTACATACACAGGGAACAAGAACAGTCCCGTAACACTTCCTTGGTGCACTTATGATGATATTCTTGTCCCTAATGAACACCCACCATCAACGACAACATACTGGGTTCTATTATTTAAGAAATCTTTGAGCCTATCACATACCTAGTAACCTATTTTGTATGCTCATGCCTTCCTTAATAGTTTGCAGTGCTGCACTGTGTCAAATGCTTTCTGGAAATACAAGAAATTGGAATCTACCTGTAGCCTTTCATCCAAAGTTCACAAAATATCATGCGAGAATTAAAATACTGGCTGTCTAATGGCCAGGATAGGAAATTTCAAAAACTACAGGAGATTCAACATAGTAGGCCTAATATTGCAACACCAAAAAGTGAGTTTTCATTCCTTCCAAAGACTAGTAATCCAACAAACATTATTTTTTACCAAAAGGAAAAAAAAATGTTGTGCAAGGCCTCATTCTATAACACTCAGCAGGAACCATCACAACAGAATTTCAATGAACTGATTGATTTCTCATTCAATTTATGCCCTAGATGGGAATTTACTTACCACGGACAATAGAGTAATAAGAAAATACTTGACCGGTACCAATGTTGCTACTCATCCACTTCTTCTAGGCATACAGAAAACATTACTTTACGGAAAATAAATTAAAAAAATGTAAGGACAATGGAGCCCTTATCATACAGGCAGACAAATCAATGTCTTGTATAATCATATGATGATATGGTTAAACAGTTTATTGGGGTAAACAACACAGAAAGAAAGTAGATACGACCAAACTGCACAGTAGATTGCTAGCATTAACGAAACAATGAAGGACGAAAAAATCTTTTACACTACATTCCAAAAAAAAGATCAATTATCCCTGCCATAAGGCTGAACAAAGATAATTTTCCTATCTGTCCTATAATTTATGCCAGAAATGGGCCAGGATATCATTTAAGTTGCTATTGTTAGATCATTTAAATAAGATTTTCAAACACCTGGTGAATTTCAATATTTCCTATAGAGATGACCTCATTAAAACACTTTCTAGCCTTTTCATCCCTGAAGACAATTCGCTGGTATCCTTTGACATAAAGAAAATTCACTCCAGCATTCCATCTGAACAGTTGTACCAAATAATAAGTAGGAATCTTTTTAAGCACAGCAAAAGATCCTGGGACAAAAATCATTGAAGCTCTACAGTTCTTCAACCTAGTTTTTAATTACAGTTTTTTCAAGTTCAGAGATACCACATACATACAGAAACAATGTATTGGTGACTACATTCGAACGTAATATGACATCTAATTTTAAACTATATTCCAAAAATAGTAATTTGAACAAGATATAATAATGACATTACTCTATCATATAGAAACTCTTTTCAGAAATATAATAATATTTCGGAGGACTTAAACAGAATACAACACATGCGAGTTTCAGACAATGCAATTCCTAGCAGCCTCAGATGGTTATGATAAAGTTTTTGTATATAACATTAATAGAGGAATAGTATGAAGGCTCAATAGAATCACACTGTGGCACAATTTTCATCCCAACCAAAGACTGTCAGCTCTCTTACCATAATAAACAATACAGCTTTATCTAAATAAAAAAAAGGTACCATAGGTATCCTTTCCTTTGAGAGATTTCTGACAGAGTAGGCAAATACCTGGTTTCGAAAATATAGCCACAGCTTAATATATTCCTATGAGTTAGAGAAAAGGAAAGTATGTTGTACAATAGGTTCAAGTTGTTGGGTATCTATCGTGCTTCTTGCCAGAAATGTGAAGCCAAAAATATAGGCCAAACTGGCAGAAGTCTTTCAACTCAGTTTAAAGAGTGTACAAATAGCAGGAATTCAGGATCAGCACTAAGTGAGCATTTATGTGACACAAGACATCAGATAACAGACGTACATGAGAGTATGCAAATCATACACTACTGGCCATTAAAATTGCTACACCAAGAAGAAATGCAGATGATAAACGGGTATTAATAGGACAAATATATTATACTAGAACTGACATGTGATTACATTTTCACACAATTTAGGTGCACAGATCCTGACAAATCAGTACCGAGAACAACCACCTCTGGCCGTAATAATGGCCCTGATAAGCCTGGGCACTGAGTCAAACAGAGCTTGGATGGCGTGTACAGGTACAGCTGCCCATGCAGCTTCAACACGATTCCACAGTTCATCAAGAGTAGTGACTGCCATATTATGATGAGCCAGTTGCTTGGCCACCAATGACCAGACGTTTTCAATTGGTGAGAGATCTGGAGAATGTGCTGGCCAGGGCAGCACTCAAACATTTTCTGTAACCAGAAAGGCCCATACAGGACCTGCAACATGCGGTCGTGCATTATCCTGCTGAAATGTAGAGTTTTGCAGGGATCGAATGAAGGGTAGAGCCACGGGGCGTAAAACATCTGAAATGTAACGTCCACTGTTCAAAGTGCCGTCAATGCGAACAAGATGTGATCGAGACGTGTAACCAATGGCACCCCATACCATCACGCTGGGTGATTCGCCAGTATGGCAATGACAAATACACGCTTCCATTGTGCGTTCACCACGATGTCGACAAACACGGGTGCAACCAACATGATGCAGTAAACAGAACCTGGATTCATCTCAGAAAATGACTTTTCCCATTGGTGCACCCAAGTTCGTCGTTGAGTACACCATCGCTGGCACTCCTGTCTGTGATGCAGCGTCAAGGGTAACCACAACCATTGTCTCTGAGCTGATAGTCCATGCTGCTGCAAATGTCGTCAAACTGTTGGTGCAGATGGTTGTTGTCTTGAAAACGTCCCCATCTGTTGACTCAGGGATCGAGACGTGGCTGCACGATCTATTACATCTCAACTGCTAGTGATACGAGGCCGTTAGAATCGAGCACGGCGTTCCGTATTACCCTCTTGAACCCACCGACTCTGTATGCTGCTAACAGTCATTGGATCTCGGCCAACGCGAGCAACAATGTCGTGATATGATAAGCTGCAATCGCGATAGGCTACAATCCAACCTTTATCAAAGTCGGAAATGTGATGGTACGCATTTCTCCTCCTTACATGAGGCATCACAGCATTTCACCATTCAACGCCGGTCAACTGCTGTTTGTGTATGAGAAATTGGTTGGAAACTTTCCTCGTGTCAGCACGTTGTAGGTGTTGCCTTGTGTGAAAGCTCTGAAAAGTTAATCATTTGCATATCACAGCATCTTCTTCCGGTCAGTTAAATTTTGCGTCTGTAGCACATTATCTTCGTGGTGTAGGAATTTTAATGGCCAGTAGTGTATATTCGGAGAATAATAGTAACAACCTTAACATTTTTTATTCTACTGCAATTTTCCAAGACTTACAAAAACCTCCTTAGCTCATCTTAAAGACCCAGACACAACTGAGACACATGAATATTTTAGGATTTTTTTACTGTCTAACCAGATAGCCCATTATTCTTATTTTTAGACAACATATTTTGCTCCTCATAAAAACCTTTTCAAATTGCATGGGATAAAATCCATTATAAATTTCTGTAGTCCGCATGGTAAGGTTTTTACTGTATTAGTTTTCTATCCATGCACTGTCCATGTTTTATAGCATTTGCCAACTTAAATTGTAATATATTTTTACACACAGCACCTATCCCTCTTTTCATGCTTTGCCATCTCATTGGGTTTACGGACACCACAGTAAATGTACTTTTTCTCATGGCAGCTTGCATAGCTAGTTCAGTGTTCCTTATGGCCATAACTGCATTGCATCGCACTGATAATTTGATATGTTTTTAATGGTGCTTGTATACATTTTTTGCATGCTTTGTAGGACTTATTTTATTCTCTCCACACCAAATACTCATTTTGTTTTGTTTTAAGGACTTCGACGTTTTATTAATTTGACAAATGCTTCTAGCGGGTTTTAATTTATCTAGGAAGTGGAGGATGAGGAGAGGTGTCAGAAAAATGTACAATAATGTTGCAGACACAATTTACATAAGTACCTAACACACGGCACTATTATACTTCTAACAACAATATTAACTATACCAGTGTAAAAAGGAAACTTGTGAAACACTTCCTTTGTAATCCCTGTTTAGATCAATAGAGGATGCACCTAAATTGGCATGAAGCTGGTCGTGGTTTAAAAAAACTTTCTATAGCCAGACCAGTGGTTTTTGACTTCTTATAAAAATGTTTATAGTAATCCCCCAGGCTTTTCTCCAGTCACTTTGAACTTTGCACTGGACAAAAGATTCATGATAAATGCAAGTTAACAGAGGGGGCCGTCCCATAGAATACTCTCTGTAAAACTGAACTGGGATTCCTATTTGTTTTCAACTCTTTCATTTGCATCTCAATGTCAGGGATGTCAACTTCTATGTCCTACATATGAGAGTCTGTATGACGGTTGAACAATGGTATGTATAGTGGTGTAACAGGGTGTTCCATCTCCTCCCTGCAATCAGATGAAAGATGTTCATGTGAAACATTGTTTAGATAGTTAGAATTTGGGGATTTCCGCTGTGCAGGATTCAATTTTGGTTTGTGCAGAGACAATGGGAGAAACATGAGCACAAGATATCAACAAGATGTGGTGCTGTCAAGAGTCTGCACCTGCTGTGGAGATGGTGTTTATACTTTGGCGTCAAAGCTTGGCAGTGTTTTGGAAGGCCAGATCAAGCACCGCTACCCACAATGACAACACCCAGGAACAGTTGACAGAAGCTGAGGAGAAATGTCATTTTTCTCTCATGTTCTGTTCTGCAATTCATTTTGGATATGTTGTTCTGAGTATTAAGAGGTTTATCACCTAACACCGTAAACATTAAATATGAAGACAAGCAAGTACAGATAAGTTCTTTAAAAAGGCAGTTCATTTCATAGTGAGTTGTTGTAGACTCTAAGGGATCCATGATCCCACGGACATAGTTATTAGTATCTGACACCAAGGTCGATAGCAGACAGGAGTCGATTGTCGAGTGCAGCAGGAGGCAGTGAGACGAGTATCGAGTGAGCAGTAGTACTGGAGAGACGGGCAAGAATGGTGGTTGAGTGAGTTGTAAACGGCAAATTCACCGGAGTATGACGAATTAGGGCGTCGCCCTGATCTTTGTGGGGTTGACCCTCATCAATTACGATTCACGAGTGATATAAAACCAAAAGCAACAAGTGCCGAATTTCATGTTTCGCATCAACCGTGTCAGCCAGCAACAACCATGGATTTGCAGTGAGGAATGTTGTGAATGTTAACCATCATCATTGTGTGTGACGAAGTACCTAAAATCAGCAACCGATTAAAGATATAACCATAATTAAATGTGTAAGGCAAAGGTAGCAACTGCCTCAGAATTTGTGTGTTAGTAGGAAATATATATCAGTTTGTACATCGCAACCTTTGTGGTCCGTAATAATAGACAAACGTTCAATCATTAACTATTCCGTCTCAGAACAGCCGCACTCGGTTGAAATACCCTCAAAGCTACAGAAGTAAAACCAATAGCCTTTCATCCACAAAGAACACAGTCATATAATCATAATAATTAACTGTTTGGTGGCTTCGGTAAATCACACAAAACCCAATAAAGGAATTTAAACAGGGGTTTTTCAAGACGTGAGCTCTCTTACAGCTCTCAATCCTCTGCAGGAGGCAAATGGTAATATGGTACATTCGTGGCACTGTACAGCAGAAGCAAATCTTAAATACGTTAAAAATGCTCATGATCATCATCAGGGTGACAGACCATTAAGGACATTGTTGACTCAGTTACAACCAAGAACCTGATCCATAAATACTTCAGTCAGTATAATCTTTCTGCAAGAATGGTTTTTAAATGTGAAAGTTAAAGACTTCAACTTTAGTTTTGCTACATCAAATTAGTTAATGAGTGACTGGAAACAAGCCTTCGACCAACTTAGTGATTTTTTATATGACCAGAGTATTCTATGCTATTCGGCAAGATCCTTTGCTAAAGATGATTATGGAAGAATGCTTCACGCATTGGACTTTTACAGATGCATGAATGTTCATTAACTTCTACCTGTTGACATTTCCATGTTCTGTTATGACCAGACAGTGTAACAATCTCTGCTTTCTTAGCATTTTCCAAATTTCATAATTAAACCAGAGTGAGTCTTTCTCATTCTGAATCCACTTACTCGGCACATACTTCTCCAGAGACAATCAGTTTAAACTCTGCCCATAAGTCCTCTACATCCATTATGCTGGAACTAAATGATGTCCATTCACTATCTATATGGGCTGCTAACAACTGCTTTTCTGCTCTCCCCAGCATAAGTATTCCCCTACCCTTCTTGACGGATTTATTCCAGAAGACTGTCTGTGGACACAACCTGCAATGAATTCATAAATGTCCAAGTCTACAGTCAGTAGGTTAAAATTATATCCAGCCAATATTGCACGATATGGGTATCTGTACATTGTATGGTTTGGCTGTCTTTTGTGAACATATACCTTGACTCACTCCATATCACAAGAGGTTTTCCTATCTCCAAGGTTGGTTGGTTGGTTGGTTGGTTGGTTTGTGGGGATTAAAGGGACCAGACTGCTATGGTCATCGGTCCCTTTTTCCAAATACTAAAAACACCCACAGAGAATAAAACGATTAACATAAAAGATCACAGATGACACAGAACAAGAGAAACTTAGATAAAGACCACACAAGACAAACTAAAATCACACAGAGTGTAACGGTGGTTGGCCGACCATAGAAACAAAAAAGGAAAAGCCAACCACCGAGTAATACATTAAAAACTCAGATTAAAATCATAAGCCAAAGGCCAGAATCAACACAAAAGTACATAACAAACACTCAGATTAAACGATAAAAACCCCGTGCCTGAATAAAACGTAAAACTAAGCCAGCCATAGCAGGGTCATCAGATAAAATGGCAGGGAGCGTATCAGGCAGCGCAAACGTCTGCCTGACCACAGCTAAAAGGGGTCAGGCCAACAAAATGTGGGCCACCGTCAAAGCCGCCCCGCAGCGACATACAGGAGGGTCCTCCCGGCGCAGTAAATAACTGTGTGTCAGCCGGGAGTGGCCAATGCAGAGCCGGCAAAGGACTACTGAGTCCCTGCGAGTGGCTCGCAGGGATGACCGCCACACAGCTGTCGTCTCCTTGACAACACGAAGTTTATTACACGTGGTCAGTTGGCGCCATTCATTGTCCCATAGCGCAAAAACTTTGTGGCGTAAGACTGCCCTCAAATCGGTCTCTGGGAGGCCAACATACAGAGATGGTTTACTGGTGGCCTCTTTCACCAGGCGGTCAACATGTTCATTGCCCGGGATACCGACACGACCGGGGGTCCACACAAACACCACAGAGCGGCCACAATGTGCAATAGTATGCAGGGACTCCTGGATAGCCATCACCAGACGGGAACGAGGAAAACACTGGTCGAGAGCTCGTAAACCGCTCAAGGAATCGCTACAGATAATGAAGGACTCACCTGAGCAGGAGCGGATATACACTAGGGTACGTAAGATGGCAGCCAGCCAAGCAGTGTAAACACTGCAGCCAGCTGGCAATGAACGTTGTTCGGAATGGTCCCCTAGAGTTAGGGCTTAACCAACACGACCAGCAACCAACGAGACGTCAGTGTAAACAATGCCAGAGCCCTGATACGTGGCTAAGATGGAATAAAAGCGGCGGCGGAAGGCCTCTGGAGGGACTGAGTCCTTCGGGCCCTGTGCCAGTTCCAGCTCAAGGCGAGGGCGAGGCACACACCACGGTGGTGTACGCAGAGGTGCCTGGAAATTAAGCGGAAGAGGTAAAGCCCCAAGCCCTTGAGAGAAGCTCTTTGACGCAGACTGCGATCGTACAACCTGACCGGGGGCCGTAGTGCAGGCAGATGGACGACCGATTGCGGGAACAGGAGACGATAGTTTGGATGCCCGGGCAAGCTAAAAACACGGGCAGCATAAGCAGCCAGTAAATTTTGGCACCTTAACCGCAATGGAGGGACACCTGCCTCCACAAGTCTGCTGTCCACTGGGCTGTTCCGGAAGGCACCAGTGGCAAGTCGTATCCCACTGTGTAGTATTGGGTCCAGCACCCGCAATGCAGATGGGGATGCTGAGCCATAAGCCAGAGTCCCATAGTCCAGACAGGACTGGATTAACGCCTGGTACCGCCGTAACAGGGTAGATCGGTCGGCGCCCCAGCTGGTGTGGCTCAAGCACCGCATAGCATTTAGATGCCGCCAAGAAGCCTGTTTAAGTTGCCGAATATGAGGCAGCCAAGTCAACCGGGCATCAAAAACTACACCCAAAACCTGTGGGTCTCCACCACAGCTAGAAGTTCATTATCAAGATAAAGCTGTGGCTCAGGATGGACCGTTCGACACCGGCACAAATGCATAACGCAGGTCTTGGCAGCCGAAAACTGAAAACCATGCGCTACAGCCCAAGACTGTGCCTTGCGCATTGCACCCTGTAGCTGACGTTCAGCAGCTGCAATGCCAATAGATCTGTAGTAAAGGCAGAAGTCGTCAGCATACAGGGAAGCAGAGACAGAATTACCCACGGCCGCAGCGAGCCCATTAATGGCTATTAAGAACAGGCAGACACTTAAAACAGAACCCTGTGGCACACCGTTATCCTGGACTTCGGAGGAACTATATGAGGCCGTGACGTGCATGCAGAAGGTACGATACGACAGAAAATTGCAGATAAAGATCGGCAGAGGGCCCCGAAGACACCATCCATGAAGCGTAGAAAGGATGTGATGATGCCATGTCGTATCATATGTCTTCCACATGTCAGAAAAGACAGCGACCAGGTGCTCATGGCGGGCAAAGGCAGTACAGATGGCCGACTCCAGGCTCACCAGATTGTAGGAGGCGGAGCGGTCTTTACGGAACCCACCCTGAGACGGAGCCAGAAGGCCCCGAGTACCCAATTCAAGCGCCACCTGGCAGGATGGCCTTTGCCGGGAGTCCTGATGCCCCAGAGGGATAGGCATCTACTCCTCGGCATACGTGGGGAGGTAACAGCTCAGGCATCAGCAGTGCGATCCCTGTGTAGTCAGGGGGCTACCACCAAGAGGGTACATGACGACCCTACCACAACAGACTGGCTACTGTGCTGGATGTCGGGTGTCAAATATCCATATGTGTCATGAGTGCGAAGATAGAAGCACATAATGGAGGGCATGTACGCCACCTGGAACACACTGCAGCTGATGTGGCCGGAAGCTCGGAGTAAGGCCAACTCCATGACAACATTGCGTGTGCCAGATCTTAGGGCAAGATGGATATAGAATGCACCACATAAGGTGTCCTTCCCCAAATGGTACACACTAACAAAAAATTATGAAAGGTAGTGGTCAAACCCCTAAGGGGACAATTACATTAAGGCCGAAAAGTTTGAGACTCCTTTTAATCGCCTCTTACGACAGGCAGGAATACCGCGGGCCTATTCTGACCCCCGAACCCGCAGGAGGGTATCTCCAAGGTCATCAAACGCAACTTCACTAATTATCTTTTCCTCTGATCATAAAATGATTCTTTTTCAAGAGAGCTTTCAACAAATTTCCACGAATTGCATTCAGTTGCTGTTGAGCAAAGACCTGTTCTCAGTCTGACCAGTACTGATTGTATGTAATACTATATTTACTGTGCAGATTCTGAGAGCATTTTTTTGTCTTTTCAGAAAGTTCATATAAGTTCGTTGGTTGATGTGGGGGAGGGGACCAGGCAGGGAGGTCATCAGTCTCATCAGATTAGAAAAGGTGTGGAAGGAAGTCGGTCGTGCCCCTTCAAAGGAACCAGGAAGAAATTTGCCTGATGCAATTTAGGGAAATCACGGAAAACCTAAAACAGGATGGCCGGACACGGATTTCATACAAGTTGTACCTCAATAAGGTAAATATACTGAACAGGCAGAAACACAGGGAATTCAATGCGACTATGCACAAATGTTGCCCACAATTTGAGTGTGAAGATTGTTTAACTAACAGTTCCTGATTCATTATTCTAAATTTTCTTTTGTCATTATAAACTTTTGTTATTCAGTCACCCCAAACATAATACACAGATAACAAATGAATTGATATCACAGTTTTACAAAAATTTAAAAATTCTGATGGAATAACAGTTTTGTATTGGAGTATAGAGCATAATTAATCACATGAAAATGGTAATGAGAGATGGGACATTCATGTGGTAAGGATGAGAAATTGCCAAGCTTTACGCAGGCATGAAAAGAAACACACGTGTTAAGGCTACAGGTACATACAACTGAGCAAGAACTCTTATCAACAATTTCTCTCAACCACATTTGGAAGAGTGGTTTTGGCATTCCTTGTGGTGCATCAGGTGAATGTTAATGTAGAAGATGAGGATAAAAGATTTAATAAAATGGGATACCACACAGACATCAAAACATAATGTTTAATTAAAATTAATCACATGTTTTACTGTCAAGCACAAGAATGAACTTACATTTGTTCTAAGAGTTCGAGAACATGTTTATGCTCAACTCCTTCAAGCCACAATTTTTTCAGTTCCTCCCTCCGGCACCGGAGGAGCATTTTGCAAGCATGTAAGTTTTCTTTAACAGCATGAATTTTTTCTCGTGACAATTGCACTCGGGTAGAGAGCTTTCCAAACAGCTGTAAAAAAAAATCATTAACTTAGAAGAAATATATACATTTTATGATCATGTGAATTACTTAAAACATTTTAATACTCTGAATTATGCAATTTACAGTTACCTGCATAACACGTGTAAGATCTTGATCATGTAATGAGACAAGTTCATCCAATCTTTGGTCACTTTTCTTGTATTCTCTTTCCAATTTACCCTTTTCTCTGTCTCGCTGTTCATTTGATTCACTTGCAGACAGAGTCCGTATCACTGACATCAATAACCCACTCTGTAATCATTAACCCTTTGTTAAACTTGCAATAATACCCAAAATATATGATTTTAGTGGCATTTTTAACATTATTATATTAAAAAATTATAAGTCAAATAACAACAAAGCACAGATATCAGCAAAACGAAATAAGCAGAGAATAGCAGGATACAGTTTCAGAAATTCATTAAGGAAAGGTTTCTGGACACAAAAAAGGGTAAGGGCCAGAGAAAGAAAGGAAGAACAATTTGGGAAAAAACATGCTTGTGGACTAGGAAAGGAGACTGACTCAACCACAAGTCAGAACTGTTTCACAAACATAAAGTAGCAAATTAATAAATAAAGAAAGCATTTCTTTCTGTATGAAGCAGCTGTTGAAATTGGATGTGCTACATCAAGCAGCATATTCAGCAAGTGAGCAATCAATTTCACTTAAAGGAATGATATCACAGATACATTTATGCAAGTGAACAACATGTTTTTTCAACATACGCACACACAACATTTACTTGCTGAACTACGACATAGCTGGTTTCTCTTCCAATGTCTGGTAGGAGATGCCTTTCAGTAAGTCAACTGATATACAAAACTGGTTGTGAGTGAGTAACATCTGTTCAACAGGCAGCATAAAACAAAGTGTGATGGGGGTCCCAAACGGTTCCACATTTCCAGAATGCTTTTAACACCATTTCTCACAAGCAACTTCAAATCAAATTGTGTGCCTAAGGAGTACTGCCTCTGCTGTACAACTGGATTCAGGATTTCCTGTCAGAAAGGTCACAGTCCAATTAAAAGTCACTGAGTAAAACAGAAGTGATGTCTGGCATTCCACAAGGAAGTGGTACAGGCCCTCTGCTGTTCCTAATCTATATAAACAATTTAGGAAACAATCTGAGAAGCACTCTTAGAGTGTTTGCAGATAATGCTGTTATTTACCATCTAGTGCAGTCATCAGGAGATCAAAACCAATTACAAAATTATAAGATATCTCTACGGTGCAAATAGGGGCAACTGAACCTAAATAATGAGAAGCATGAGATCATCCAAACACATAAATCTAAAGGACTAAAGACAACTAAATACCCGTGGATTACAATTATAAACAAATTAAATTGGAATCACCGTACAGATAATGTTGTTGGGTAGGCAGACCAAAGACTGTGTTTTATTGGCAGAACACTTAGAAGATGCAGCAGGTCTGCTAGAGAAACTGCTTACACTATTCTTGTTCATAATCTTCTGGGGTATTGCTGCACAGTATGGAATACATACCAGATAGAATTGGCAGATTTTTCAATTGGGGTGGTAGTCATTAAAACAACGGCTTTTTAATTATGATGATACCGTTTTATGAAATTTCAGTCACCAAGTTTCTCCTCTGAATAAGGAAATATTTTGTTGAGACCAACTTACACAGAGAGAAATGATCATTGTAATAAAATAAGAGGAATCAGAAATCACACGGAAAGATTTAAGTGTTCGTTTTACCCATGCGCTGTTTGAGAGCAGAATGATGGACAAATAGATGAAGGTGGTTCAACGAACCCTGCCAGGAATTTAATGCTAGTACCACTAAGGAGAGGGAGGGAGGGGAGGGGGGGCAAAATTGGCCGCAGTATTTGTGTAATATATCCATTTGTTGGAGTGAAGAAGCAAGAATTTTGGTAGTTGTAGAAAATATCTAGAGTATGTGCTTTCATGGTTTTATAATTTTTGTGAATTATTTAAATCTGCCTATTATATTTAATTTAAGTGCAGGCAGTCCCCCCCACCCGACATCGGAGAGACAACTTTTCTCATTAAAATATTTCTCAACATGGCAGAAAGAAATGCATTTTCTGTTGGTACCACTGTATTGTGATGCCATTGTTGCTTTGAAATAGATCTCCTTTGTTGATCAAGCAGTTGTACATTATTCGTAGTTCTAATAAAATGTCGCATCAGTACCAGAGGTTTCTCACAGATGAAGAGGTGTCAGCTATAACAGTGAAGGTGATGAAAGTGATTCAGAAGAAGATGGTATAGTTGTGACATACAACAGTGACACAGCAATTGAAAATGAGTCAAATTCACGGAGTTCATCGCCTGATGAACAGCATGCAGCTGCTTCCAGCATCATTGTAACAACAAAAAGTGGTATGCAATATATTACTGTGTTTGCAAGGCAAGTAAACAGGTCACTACAAAATATAATGAATTTTCATGAAGTTGTGACTCATGAAGGCTTGACCACTAGTGCGTCGGAATTTTTCAAACAGTTCATAACGCCTGAAATAATGAAGATTATTGTGGACTATACAAACCAAGCTCCTCATAATAAGAATTTAAAACTTACAACCATAGAAGAAATGTACGTCTTCATTGGTATTTTGATACTCATGGACACAAATAATGGCACTAGATTGCCTCTTGGGGACTTATGGGGGAAAGTACTGGGAAAGAACATCTACATGGCTACAATGAGTCATATCCGATGTGGAGAACTTCTGTCCCTGATTAGATTTGATGATCAAGAAATAAGAACTAAAAGATGAAAGCAGAATAAGTTTCCAGAATGAGATTTTCACTCTGCAGTGGAATGTGCAATGTTATGAAACTTCCTGGTTAGATGCGCCGGATCAAGACTCGAACTTGAGACCTTTGCATTCATCTACATCTACATCTACATGTATAGTCCGCAAGCCACCCAACGGTGTGTGGCAGAGGGCAATTTATGTGCCACTGTCATTACCTCCCTTTCCTGTTCCAGTCGCGTATGGTTCGCGGGAAGAACGACTGCCGGAAAGCCTCCGTGCGCGCTCAAATCTCTATAATTTTACATTCATGATCTCCTCGGGAGGTATAAGTAGGGGGAAGCCATATATTCGATACCTCATCCAGAAACGCACTCTCTCGAAACCTGGAAAGCAAGATACACCACGATGCAGAGCGCCTTTCTTGCAGAGTCTGCCACTTGAGATTGCTAAACATCTCCGTAACGCTATCACGCTTACCAAATAACCCTGTGACGAAAAGTACCTCTCTTCTTTGGATCTTCTCTGTCTCCTCCGTCAACCCGATCTGGTACGTATCCCACACTGATGAGCAATGCTCAAGTATAGGTAGAACAAGTGTTTTGTAAGCCACCTCCTTTGTTGATTGACTACATTTTCTAAGGACTTTCCCAATGAATCTCAACCTGGTACCCGCCTTACCAACAATTAATTTTATATGATCATTCCACTTCAAATTGTTCTGCACGCATACTCCCAGATATTTTACAGAAGTAACTGCTACCAGTGTTTGTTCCGCTATCTTATAATCATACAATAAAGGATCCTCCTTTTTATGTATTCACAATACACTACATTTGTCTATGTTAACTGTCAGTTGCCACTCCCTGCACCAAGTGCCTATCCGCTGCAGATCTTCCTGCATTTCGCTGCAATTTTCTAATGCTGCAACTTCTCTGTATACCACAGCATGATCCGCGAAAAGCCGCATGGAACTTCCGACACAATCTACTAGGTCATTTACATATATTGTGAAAAGCAATGGTCCCATAACACTCCCCTGTGGCACGACAGAGGATACCTTAATGTCTGTAGACATCTCTCCATTGAGAACAACATGCTGTGTTCTGTTTGCTAAAATCTCTTCAAACCATCCACACAGCTGGTCTGACATTCTGTAGGCTCTTACTTTGTTTATCAGGTGACAATGAGGAACTGTATGGAATGCCATCCGGAAGTCAAGGAAAATAGCATCTACCTGGGAGCCTGTATCTAATATTTTCTGGGTCTCATGAACAAATAACGTGAGTTGGGTCTCACACAATCGCTGTTTCCGGAATCCATGTTGATTCCTACGAAGTAGATTCTGGGTTTCCAGAAACAACATGATACTCGAGCAAAAAACATGTTCTAAAATTCTACAACAGATCGACGTCAGAGATATAGGGGTGCTCTTTCCCAATCATTTGGAACCTTCTGTTCCTCTAGAGATGTGCAGTACATGGCTGTTAGAAGAGTGGCAAGGCCTTTGGCTGCCAAGTGCTCTACCTGCGAAAGGCAAATGTCCCGAGTTTGAGTCTTGGTCCAGTACACAGTTTTAATCTGCCAGGAAGTTTTAGGAAAAGTTTTGCCCCCTTTGCAAAAGTTTCGACAAAATTGACAAAATGTTTGTGAAATACTACATACCAAATACAAATGATGATGAAATGCTCTCCCTATTTCGAGTTAGATGTCCCTCTAGGGTTTTTATGAAAGACAAACCTGAGAAGTATGGCATATTTATTAGGATGTAGTCAGATGCACACACTCGGTATGTTCTAAAAATGGAGGTCTATGCAGGGATGGATGAACAATCTGCCGAGGAACGGAGTTACAAGCCGCAGGTAGGAAGTGGACAAAATATAACAACAGATCATTATTATACATCCGTAGACCTAGCCGAGGAGCTTTACAATGATGACAAGTTAACTTTGGTGGGCACATTGAAGAGAAACAGAAAACACATACCAGAGCAGCTAAAGAAGATGCAGGGTCAAGAGCTACATTTCTCTAATTTCTTATTCACAGATCCTAAAACAGGCAACGCACCAGTTACCTTGGTTTCATACATCTCCAAACTGAAGCCTATTAAAAATCTCCTACTTCTTTCCACACAACACAATGATAACAAAGTGGGTGAGTTGACAGAGGAAAAAAAAAGACAAACATCAATCTCTACTACAATGAAACCAAACGGGACATAGACAGCACTGATCAAATGACATGACATCATTCAGTAAACCGAGGGACGAGAAAGTGGCCATTATCTCTCTTTTTCACCTTGATATCTACATCTACATCTACATCTACATCCATACTCCACAAGCCACCTGACGGTGTGTGGCGGAGGGTACCCTGAGTACCTCTATCGGTTCTCCCTTCTATTCCAGTCTCGTATTGTACGTGGAAAGAAGGATTGTCGGTATGCTTCTGTGTGGGCTCTAATATCTCTGATTTTATCCTCATGGTCTCTTCGCGAGATATACGTAGGAGGGAGCAATATACTGCTTGACTCTTCGGTGAAGGTATGTTCTCGAAACTTTAACAAAAGCCCGTACCGAGCTACTGAGCGTCTCTCCTGCAGAGTCTTCCACTGGAGTTTATCTATCATCTCCGTAACGCTTAAGCAATTACTAAATGGTCCTGTAACTAAGTGCGCTGCTCTCCGTTGGATCTTCTCTATCTCTTCTATCAACCCTACCTGGTGCGGATCCCACACTGCTGAGCACTATTCAAGCATTGGGTGCACAAACGTACTGTAACCTACTTCCTTTGTTGTCGGATTGCATTTCCTTAGGATTCTTCCAATGAATCTCAGTCTGGCATTTGCTTTACCGACGATCAACTTTATATGATCATTCCATTTTAAATCACTCCTAATGCAAACTCCCAGATAATTTATGGAATTAACTGCTTCCAGTTGCTGACCTGCTATTTTGTAGCTAAATGATAAGGGACCTATCTTTCTATGTATTCGCATCACATTACACTTGTCTACATTGAGATTCAATTGCCATTCCGTGCACCATGCGTCAATTCGCTGCAGATCCTCCTGCATTTCAGTACAATTTTCCATTGTTGCAACCTCTCGATACACCACAGCATCATCTGCAAAAAGCCTCAGTGAACTTCCGATGTCATCCACCAGGTCATTTATGTATATTGTGAATAGCAACAGTCCTATGACACTCCCCTGCGGCACACCTGAAATCACTCTTACTTCGGAAGACTTCTCTCCATTGAGAATGACATGCTGCGTTCTATTATCTAGGAACTCCTCAATCCAATCACACAATTGATCTGATAGTCTGTATGCTATTACTTTGTTCATTAAACGCCTGTGGGGAACTATGTCAAAAGCCTTGCGGAAGTCAAGAAACACGGCATCTACCTGTGAACCCGTGTCTAAGGCCCTCTGAGTCTCGTGGACGAATAGCGCGAGCTGGGTTTCACACGACCGTCTTTTTCGAAACCCATGCTGATTCCTACAGAGTAGATTTCTAGTCTCCAGAAAAGACATTATTTTCGAACATAATACGTGTTCCAAAATTCTACAACTGATCGACGTTAGAGATATAGGTCTATAGTTCTGCATATGTGTTCGACGTCCCTTCTTGAAAACGGGGATGACCTGTGCCCTTTTCCAATCCTTTGGAACGCTTCGCTCTTCTCGAGACCTACGGTACACCACTGCAAGAAGGGGAGCAAGTTCCTTCGCGTTCTCTGTGTAAAATCGAACTGGTATCCCATCAGGACCAGCGGCCTTTCCTCTTTTGAGCGATTTTAATTGTTTCTCTATCCCTCTGACGTCTACTTTGATATCTACCATTTTGTCAACTGTGCGACAATCTAGAGAAGGAAGCACAGTGCAGTCTTCCTCTGTGAAACAGCTTTGGAAGAAGACATTTAGTATTTCAGCCTTTAGTCTGTCATCCTCTGTTTCAGTACCATTTTGGTCACAGAGCGTCTGGACATTTTGTTTTGATCCACCTACCGCTTTGACATAGGACCAAAATTTCTTAGGATTTTCTGACAAGTCAGTACATAGAACTTTACTTTCGAATTCATTGAAAGCCTCTCGCATAGCCCTCCTCACACTACATTTCGCTTCGCGTAATTTTTGTTTGTCTGCAAGGCTTTGGCTATGTTTATGTTTGCTGTGAAGTTCCCTTTGCTTCCGCAGCAGTTTTCTAACTCGGTTGTTGTACCATGGTGGCTCTTTCCCATCTATTACGATCTTGCTTGGCACATACTCATCTAACGCATATTGTACCATGGTTTTGAACTTTGTCCACTGATCCTCAACACTATCTGCACTTGAGACAAAACTTTTGTGTTGAGCCGTCAGGTACTCTGTAATCTGCTTTTTGTCACTTTTGCTAAAAACAGAAAAATCTTCCTACCTTTTTTTTAATATTTCTATTTACGGCTGAAATCATCGATGCAGTAACCGCTTCATGATCACTGATTCCCTGTTCTGCATTAACTGATTCAAATAGTTCGGGTCTGTTTGTCACCAGAAGGTCTAATATGTTATCGCCACGAGTCGGTTTTCTGTTTAACTGCTCAAGGTAGTTTTCAGATAAAGCACTTAAAAATATTTCACTGGATTCTTTGTCCCTGCCACCCATTATGAACGTTTGAGTCTCCCAGTCTATATCCGGCAAATTAAAAACTCCACCCAGAACTATAACATGGTGGGGAAATCTACTCGAAATATTTTCCAAATTATTCTTCAGGTGCTGAGCCACAACAGCTGCTGAGCCCGGGGGCCTATAGACACATCCAATTACCATGTCTGAGCCTGCTTTAACCGTGACCTTCACCCTGCCTGTGTCAATGCTGGATCAATTTTCATGATAAACAACCCAAACTGGAATAAGAAGCATAATGTAACAAGGTTGTATCTGCTAGAATTAGGTCAACAGTTCGTTAGGCCAGCTGTGGAAGACAGAGCAAAGAATATCATGAGTTTATTACAAAAGCCTATCATCTCTGCAATGGAAAGTGTTCTAGGGACAATGCTGCCTAGCATTACCGCAACTGTTCGATCTATTGAATTTTATTCATGAGGAAGATGTCACCTCTGTTTGAAGAGTAAAAACTCTACAAAGGAAAAAGGCGAGATGACAAAAGTGTCTATAGTTTGTTGCAGGTGTTCCAAGTATGTGTGTTCCACTCATTCTGCAAAAACAATCATATGCAGAGGTTGTGAAATTGAAAGTGAGTGAGGGGAAAACTCAATTGTGATTTCTGATTGATTTCCTCGTTTTCTTATTTGTGGTTTGCTATTGTACATTCTTTTATGATTTCTTAATATAAGTCTGATGTATATGAAAGTGTTAGTTTCGTGATAAAAATATAATAATATTTCTCAAATTCATTACTTTATTTATTGCATTTGTACATGTTATATGTTATAATGTTCCTGATAACTATGCAAAGTGTCTTGCAACCTAGTAAAGAAATTCCTAGTTCATTAAATAATCAAAACAAAAGAAACAAAAAATGTTAAAAAGTGAAAAGAACGCAAAGGCAATTTTTGCCCCCCTCCCCCCTTAGACATCCATGTGACGGATCCAAGTTAGGTTTAAGTGTGAGCTGCAGACTAGTCATGTAGATGAAGATGTACTAACACCCTGCCCCTCCCAGAACCAAACTTCTAAGTACTGCTGACAGTTGCATACAAAAGTAATAAAAAATAATCCTAGCTTTCAGAATTGTTAGTGCCTTTCTCTGCTACAACACCACATCCTTTCTCAGGATGTGGTGTTGTAGCAGGACTGTTATCTCATTCAGTCATCCTAATTTGGATTTTCTTTAGTACTGGTATTAGTAATTCATTTGTACAAAGATCGTTATACAATGACATAAGGTCTTTTAGCTCAGTACAAGGAAGAACATTTGATGAAACTTATTTAATGAAAGGCAAGGGGCAGATGGTTGACCATGAGCTTTCTGGCATTTGACAGAACAGGTTTAGGAAAATAAAAACCTAAATCAAGACAGCCAGACAGAGATTGAGACTATATCCTCCTGAATCTGTGGCCAGTGTCTTAATTCTTCATCTGATTATGCTGAACATAAAATTCTCTTATATCTGTACACACTTGGAACAAGTTAGCTTAATAACATGGAAACATCTGTCACTCCTCATCATTATCTGCTGTACACATGACACTAATTTGCAGATGACTTTCAGGCTCTCAAATAACTATACATAAAATCTGGGATGCTCTTCCTAATAAATGGAACTTGTCATCACCATCATCTTCATTCTCTGTTGATTATTGATAATTTGAATTTAACAACTTACAAAGTCACATTAAATACTTTACTTTTATTGTATACTGTACGTAATTAATTTCCAGTTAAGGCATGTTTTCTTAATTAGTATTAATTTCCCATAACAATATGTCCCTGTTCATGTGATAATGTAACAAAGGTCCTATGTAGTAAAAAAATGAATGAAGTACAAGGCTTTACTTTTTTTTAAAGTTTCTACCTGTATACTGGATTATATTTTTTAACAGTAAAATAGTGTTGATGGAAAAACACGGCTTCGGAACGTATATTTTACTATATTTAATATGTTCACAGCTCGATATAAAGGCATACTACATCAATGTATATAGCACAAAATATCTAACATACACTATGTGATCAAAAGTATCCAGACACCTGGCTGAAAACAACTTGTAAGTTCGTGGCGCACTCCATTGCTAATGCTGGGATACAACATGGTGTTGGCCCACCCTTAGCCTTGATGACAGCTTCCACTCTTGCAGGCATAAATTCAATCAGGTGCTGGAAGGTTTCTTGGGGAATGGCAACCCGTTCTTCATGGAGTGCTGCACTGAGAGAGGTATCAATATCGGTCAGTTACGCCTAGCACGAAGTGGCATTCCAAAACATCCACATAGGTGTTCTATAGGATTCAGGTCAAGACTCTGTGCAGGCCAGTCCATTACAGGGATATTATTGTCATGTAATCACTCCACCACAGGCCCTGCATTATGAACAATTGCTTGATTGGGTTGAAAGATGCAATCGTCATCCCCGAATTGCTCTTCAACAGTGGGAAGCAAGATGGTGCTTAAAACATCAGTGTGGGCCTGTGCCATGTAAACAACAAGGGGTGCAAGCCCCCTCCATGAAAAACACAACCACACCACAACACTACCGCCTCTGAATTTTACTAACGGCACTACACATGCTGGCAGGTGATGGTCACCAGGCATTCGCAATACCCACACCCTGCCATCGGATAGCTACATTGTGTACCGTGACTCGTCACTCCACACATCGTTTTCCACTGTTCAAATGTCCAATGTTCACGCTCCTTACACCAAGTGAAGCATCGTTTGGCATTTACTGGCGTGATGTTTGGGTTATGAGCAGCCGCTTGACCATGACATCCAAAGCCTCCTCACCTCCCACCTAACTGTCATAGCACTTGCAGTGGATCCTGATGAAGTTTGGAATTCCTGTGTGATGGTCTGGATAGATGTCTACCTATTACACATTACAACACTCTTCAACTGTCGGCGGTCTCTGTCAGTCAATAGACAAGGTTAGCCTGTACGTTTTTTGTGCTGTATGTGTCCCTTCACGTTTCCACTTCACTATCACATTGGGAACTATGGACCTATAAATGTTTCAGAATGTGTAAATCTCACATACAGATGTATGACACAAGTGACACCCAATCACCTGACCACGTTGGAAGTCTCTGAGTTCCATGGAGTGCCCTATTCTGCTCTCTCACGATGTCTAGTGACTGCTGAGGTTGCTGATATGGAGTAAGTGGCAGTAGGGGGCAGCACAATGCAAAATTTGCTCACTGTATTAGTAGCAAAGGCAAAATCTAGCGCAAACATTTGAGCTAAATATAAAACATTTCCCACTTACTCCAAGTAAGCTACCTCCTTTTTACATATTTCATCTTCTTTTGGCTCTAATAACTTCACACCCTGTTCCATAGATGTAAAAACTGGCTTGCAATTATTCATGCCAAATTTTTCTGGTATTCTTTTTGTGTACATTGATTGGTCAATTAACAGCTCTTCTTCATTGTCACTTCTTATGATCTTCACCAAGATACATTTCATTTCATCTAAATCATGCATACCAAATTCAGATTGAAGTTGTTTCTTGTAACTATTTATTGAACTTCCACTTTTTGTCAAAATAAAAATACAGTCAACCAATATAGCCAAAATTATAGTTTCTTCGTTATTTTTTTCTGCGATATACAGGATGAAGCGAAATTTGTGCACTCGGGCTTCGCAGCACGACTCCTCAGATGCCAGCAATAAAAAAAATGTATCTCCCAAAATTTCATCTGGCACGTACATGTGGCAGAAAAAGGACGTTAAAGAGGGTGGCAGCCTTCAACAATATAACCATATGTATGGTGACTACCTCTGTCAGCACATACTGATTGTAATGTGCAGTGTATAAAGTTTTGGGTTAGCATGCAGGAGGTCGAGGGTTTGACCCTGGGTTGGGGGCGCATTTTTTTAATTTGCTAATTTCATTCTGACATTTTATTCTGTAATATACACCATTTCTTAGGTCACGCTTATCCTAAATTTACAACATTTTGTAATGCTGAACATAATAAATATGTGGTTAGACAAATAAGAAACAGACAGTAGAAACAAATGAACTGTCATAGGACAGAATAACTACAAAAACAATATCAGTTTCGAAATGCTAAAGATGACAGCACAGTACAATAACACAACATCTATTTGTCATTTATACTACATGTAATATAAGCGCTCAGATGCCGCACATTACTAACCAGTGACAATAATGTCCATATTAACAACTGCATGGCCTTCACAACAGAATACGTTGTCCTTAGAACAACAGATGGTCAAAGCGACCTCCCTCCACGTCCAAACATTGTGCAATTCATCGGACCATACAGCTCTGGTCCCTTCGCACCAAAGGTGCATCCACAGTAACAAGAGCAGCATGAACATGCGCTACCAATTCTTCCACATTTGTCAGCAGAATAGGTTACATGTGCTCCTTCAGGTGTCCACACAGGAAGAAACCTTAGGGATTTACGCCAGGTGAAAGTGGTGGCCATACAACTGGACCTCCACGTCTGTGCCATTTCCCTGGAAATGTTCTGTCCAAATACTGTCATGCATTAACTCCAGAGTGTGGAGATGCACCATCGGATTGAAACATATCCTCTGCTGAACATGCAGTGGAAAATCTTCCTGCACATAAGGCAGATAGTTCAAGAGGAATGCATGATACCTTCGTGCAGTCAACTGGTCAGGCAACATTTAGGACCCAACCATCTGTCGCCCAATATTCCGGCCCAGACGTTGATACCAAAGTGAACTCAGTATCCACAGTCGTGGGTGATGTGTGGGTTAACCTCACACCACTGTTGGGCATTGTGCATATCAAAGACACCCTCACGAGTGAATGCTGGTTCATATGACCAAATTACGATGTTCACAAAGTCATCGTTGGCTTCCTGTTGTTGGAACCATTCACAGAATAGCAGTCTCTGATGGTGATGAGCATGATACAGGTGTTGCGTGAAAGCGTAATGATAAGGGTGCAGCACATGCTCGTGCAGCATGTTAACAACTGTGCTTTGCGAGACATGCAGCTGCCTTGCTACGCTACATGTAGTTCGCTGAGGTTCTTAGTGTATGACCTCCAGAATAGCTTCCTAAATGGCTGGGGTACAGCGAGTCTGTGGACGACCTCTGTCACGTGGTGGTGGAAGGAGACAACCTGACTCTCAAAGGCGCAGCTCCAGATGACAAAACAATTTTTTTTTTCTGGATGGCGTTGGCGAGGATATCTAGCAGCATATTCACAAGTCCCCCCCCATGAACCATGGACCTTGCCGTTGGTGGGGAGGCTTGCGTGCCTCAGCGATACAGATGGCCGTACCGTAGGTGCAACCACAACGGAGGGGTATCTGTTGAGAGGCCAGACAAACGTGTGGTTCCAGAAGAGGGGCAGCAGCCTTTTCAGTAGTTGCAGGGGCAACAGTCTGGATGATTGACTGATCTGGCATTGCAACATTAACCAAAACGGCCTTGCTGTGCTGGTACTGCGAACGGCTGAAAGCAAGGGAAAACTACGGCCATAATTTTTCTCGAGGACATGCAGCTTTACTGTGTGATTAAATGATGATGGCATCCTCTTGGGTAAAATATTCCGGAGGTAAAATAGTCCCCCATTCGGATCTCCGGGCGGGGACTACTCAGGAGGATGTCGTCATCAGGAGAAAGAAAACTGGCGTTCTACGGATCGGAGCGTGGAATGTCAGATCCCTTAATCGGGCAGGTAGGTTAGAAAATTTAAAAAGGGAAATGGATAGGTTAAAGTTAGATATAGTGGGAATTAGTGAAGTTCGGTGGCAAGATGAACAAGACTTCTGGTCAGGTGACTACAGGGTTATAAACACAAAATCAAATAGGGGTAATGCAGGAGTAGGTTTAATAATGAATAGGAAAATAGGAATGCGGGTAAGCTACTACAAACAGCATAGTGAACGCATCATTGTGGCCAAGATAGATACGAAGCCCACACCTACTACAGTAGTACAAGTTTATATGCCAACTAGCTCTGCAGATGATGAAGAAATTGAAGAAAAGTACGATGAAATAAAAGAAATTGTTCAGATAGTGAAGGGAGACGAAAATTTAATAGTAATGGGTGACTGGAATACGAGTGTAGGAAAAGGGAGAGAAGGAAACATAGTAGGTGAATATGGATTGGGGGTAAGAAATAAAAGAGGAAGCCGCCTAGTATAATTTTGCACGGAGCACAACTTAATCATAGCTAACACTTGGTTTAAGAATCATGAAAGAAGGTTGTATACGTGGAAGAACCCTGGAGATACTAAAAGGTATCAAACAGATTATATAATGGTAAGACAGAGATTTAGGAACCAGGTTTTAAGTTGTAAGACATTTCCAGGGGCAAATGTGGACTCGGACCACAATCTATTGGTTATGACCTGTAGATTAAAACTGAAGAAACTGCAAAAATGTGGGAAATTAAGGAGATGGGACCTGGATAAACTGAAAGAACCAGAGGTTGTACAGAGTTTCAGGGAGAGCATAAGGGGACAATTGACAGGAATAGGGGAAAGAAATACAGTAGAAGAAGAATGGGTAGCTCTGAGGGATGAAGTAGTGAAGGCAGCAGAGGATAAAGTAGGTAAAAAGACGAGGGCTGCTAGAAATCCTTGGGTAACAGAAGAAATATTGAATTTAATTGATGAAAGGAGAAAATATAAAAATGCAGTAAATGAAGCAGGCAAAAAGGAATACAGACGTCTCAAAAATGAGATCGACAGGAAGTGCAAAATGGCTAAACAGGGATGGCTAGAGGACAAATGTAAGGATGTAGAAGCTTATGTCACTAGGGGTAAGATAGATACTGCCTACAGGAAAATTAAAGAGACCTTTGGAGAGAAGAGAACCACGTGTATGAATATCAAGAGCTCAGATGGCAACCCAGTTCTAGGCAAAGAAGGGAAGGCAGAAAGGTGGAAGGAGTATATAGAAGGTTTATACAAGGGTGATGTACTTGAGGACAATATTATGGAAATGGAAGAGGATGTAGATGAAGATGAAATGGGAGATACGATACTGCGTGAAGAGTTTGACAGAGCACTGAAAGACCTGAGTCGAAACAAGGCCCCCGGAGTAGACAACATTCCATTAGAACTACTGACGGCCTTGGGAGAGCCAGTCATGACAAAACTCTACCAGCTGGTGAGCAAGATGTATGAGACAGGCGAAATACCCTCAGACTTCAAGAAGAATATAATAATTCCAATCCCAAAGAAAGCAGGTGTTGACAGATGTGAAAATTACCGAACTATCAGTTTAATAAGTCACAGCTGCAAAATACTAACGCGAATTCTTTACAGACGAATGGAAAAACTAGTAGAAGCCGACCTCGGGGAAGATCAGTTTGGATTTCGTAGAAATGGTGGAACACGTGAGGCAATACTGACCTTACGACTTATCTTAGAAGAAAGATTAAGAAAAGGCAAACCTACGTTTCTAGCATTTGCAGACTTAGAGAAAGCTTTTGACAATGTTGACTGGAATACTCTTTTTCAAATTCTAAAGGTGGCAGGTGTAAAATACAGGGAGCGAAAGGCTATTTACAATTTGTACAGAAACCAGATGGCAGTCATAAAAGTCGAGGGGCATGAAAGGGAAGCAGTGGTTGGGAAAGGAGTGAGACAGGGTTGTAGCCTCTCCCCGATGTTATTCAATCTGTATATTGAGCAAGCAGTAAAGGAAACAAAAGAAAAATTTGGAGTAGGTATTAAAAATCATGGAGACGAAGTAAAAACTTTGAGGTTCGGCGATGACATTGTAATTCTGTCAGAGACGGCAAAGGACTTGGAAGAGCAGTTGAACGGAATGGACAGTGTCTTGAAAGGAGGATATAAGATGAACATCAACAAAAGCAAAACGAGGATAATGGAATGTAGTCAAATTAAATCGGGTGTTGCTGAGGGAATTAGATTAGGAAATGAGACACTTCAAATAGTAAAGGAGTTTTGCTATTTAGGAAGTAAAATAACTGATGATGGTCGAAGTAGAGAGGATATAAAATGTAGACTGGCAATGGCAAGGAAAGCGTTTCTGAAGAAGAGAAATTTGTTAACATTGAATATAGATTTATGTATCAGGAAGTCGTTTCTGAAAGTATTTGTTTGGAGTGTAGCCATTTATGGAAGTGAAACATGGACGATTACTAGTTTGGACAAGAAGAGAATAGAAGCTTTCGAAATGTGGTGCTACAGAAGAATACTGAAGATAAGGTGGATAGATCATGTAACTAATGAGGAGGTATTGAATAGGATTGGGGAGAAGAGAAGTTTGTGGCACAACTTGACTAGAAGAAGGGATCGGTTGGTAGGACATGTTTTGAGGCATCAAGGGATCACAAATTTAGCGTTGGAGGGCAGCGTGGAGGGTAAAAATCGTAGAGGGAGACCGAGAGATGAGTACACTTAGCAGATTCAAAAGGATGTAGGTTGCAGTAGGTACTGGGAGATGAAGCAGCTTGCACAGGATAGAGTAGCATGGAGAGCTGCATCAAACCAGTCTCAGACTGAAGACAACAACAACAACATTCACAAGTAGCAACACCAGCCCCATTATCAGATGCACCAAGAACCAGAAGCATATCCACATATACATCATTTTTCTAGCCATATGTCTGCCACACTGATTAGAGATTTACAATGAGAAAATTCGATACGCATGTACATTGGAGTCTGTCACACTCGCACCTAGTCCAGACTGGACAGTGCATACAGTATAAAAACGATTCATCCCGACACCGCTAACTGTGAAATGTTCGGTTTCGAATTACACTGTTTCCCTAATGGTAATAGACATGACATTTCCACAATCCTATCAATAGAATAATAATAATAATAATAATAATAATAATAATAATAATAGCAGTAGTAGTAGTAGTAGTAGTAGTAGTAGTAGTAGTACTAAACAGCAGACAGTAATCAGACTTAATGTTGAAAGGGAAAATTACTGGTACAATGATGATACCACATACAAATAGTAACAGAGTTTGGACATTATTCGCAAAGCACGTTGCAAGTCGTACTGGTAACATAAGGCCCTAACAAAATGTAATTGGATGTGAATGAGGCAAGAATAATAGTTGATACTAATATATAGGACCACTGGAGGAAGGTACAAAGAAAACAGGTTTCGCAGCTAGTAGATGAAGTGGTGCGAATAAATTCACGCCCACAATGTGGAAGGGATTCTTCCAAAGCTGGCCAGTCTTCCATTTCTCCGACTGTAACATGTAAGTGCAAATGTTATCTAGAGATAACCACTGCAATCACTGTTGTTGATTAAGATGCCAGATACCGTACAACCTGGGCTACATTTACCAAATAAAAAAATGTATGCCTCAACTCAGGATCGAACCCTCGACGTCCAGCATGATAACGCAAAACTTTACACGCTGCACCAACTGCACAGTGTAACCAAGATGTGCTGACAGAGGTAGCCAGCATACACGTGGTTACAGTATTGCCAGATTGCCACTCTTTAATGTCCTTTTTCTGCCGGATATACTTGCCAGACGAAATTTTGGGAGAGACTTTTTTTATAGCTGGCATGTGAGGTGTCGCGCTGCGAAGCCCGAGTGTGCGAATTTCACTTCACCCTGTATATAGCAGTATCATGTTTCATAAGACACATGCTCCTTTAAAGACATCAAGTTTTATTCTTTTCTTGAGTTTTCCTGGCTTCCCCTGGTGGACTCAAAAAAATTTCTTCCTCTAACTCTCCTTTGAGAAACGCAGCAGTCTTTATATCTGTGTGGTGTGCAGCAAGGAACAGGAGAGATCTTAAAGAAGCACATTCACCACAGGTGAGAAAGTTACTTAATAATCAATGCCCTCTATCTGAGAGCAGCCGTACCTTCTGGGTTTTTAATACTAAAGACCCAGCTCATTAGTAATAGTGTCTTTTCTTTTGGTGCACCAACCCATTCATAAGAATCATTCTTGGGAAAAAAACTTTAATTCATTTTCTACAGCTTTCTTCCAAATATCTGCATTTGGACTGACCAAGGTTTCTTCAACTGTAGAAGGTTCATTGTTGAATGTTTGAACAGCCATATACAACTCAAAATCTGGATATAACATTGGTTTTATTGTAAGTGTTGAATGCTGTAAATTTACATTGTCTTCTGTTAGAGTTTCCTGGATCTCATTATCTATTTCATCTTCAGTAAACACATCTAGTTGTTCTTGAACAACTTCTTCATGCGCTTTAGTTTCTAAATTTACTGGCGCCTTTGCATGATCTTGCTTATCTTCTTCAGGATCAATATCTACACCTACTTTTCCCAATTCTAAAAATATTACATCTCTGCTAGTTATTATCCTTTTGTTTTCAGGATTTATAAATGTATAACATTTGGAATCTTTACAATATCCAATAAATATATTTTTTTTCAGATTCAGAGTCCCATTTCCTTTTATGCTGTTTGGAAACTTGTACTGTGGCCTTATATCCAAAAATTCTTGGACCAGGAGGCTTGTTTGATAGACCTTTAGTAGGCTATCTGTTATTTAGATATACTGCAACTGATACTGCTTTTGTCCAATAACATTTTGGTAATCCTGCATCCTTTACCAAGGACCTTGCTTTCTCTACAATTGTTCTGTTAGCTCATTCTGCTACTCCATTTTGATCAGAACTACAGCTTTATTGACATATTTGGTACCATTGTCTCATCTGATAACTTTTACCTTCTTACCCCTCTCTTTCAACCACGGCACGAAACCTGGTAAATATTTCACTCGCTCTATCCTTGGTTCTAAGGAAATAAACATGGGTATATCTTGAAAAACCACCAATCAAATAAGGAAACAACACTACCTTCCAAGGGATTCTTCTTCCATGTGTCAGCTACAAAAGCTCAGTAGATCTATTTTTACTTGTTTTAAACAGTAATCTGGCTTGATTTCCTCGTATACAAATTTCACATGGTAAGTTAGAACTATTACTTTCCTTTACCCCATGGCCACATCTTTTAACAAGGCCATACTTCTCCTATTATGGTGTATGAGTCTTAATACCATGAAAAAACTTTTTGCAGGATATACTGAATAACTATTTTCAAATTCAAGAACATCTAATTTATAAATACCCCTTTCCTCACTTGCTGTGGCTATTACACTGCCACTCTGATCAGTTGTTTCTGTATATTTAAATCTAAAGTTACCTTGTTGCTCTTATTCACTATTTCACTCACTGAATACAAATTTGCAGTAGTATTCTTCACATCATGTATATTATATATTGTAATATATTGTGATACTCCATTAAAATTCAAATTAAAGTTTATCTTTCTAGCCATTTCACACCGTAATTGAGAACCATCCACTGTTGAAACAATCATATAAAACTGAGTGGTCTTTTTGTAATATGCACAGAAGCTCCAGAATCCAGGAACAAATCTGTACTCTTACTTTCAGTTTTACCAAAAGAGTAAAATGCAGTAAATACCTTACCTTTATTGCTTGGATTGCTTGCCTTTCTTTCTGGGCCTTTTGAAACTTGATTTTATATATCGCGGGAAAGCGCTGGTAGATAGGCACAATGAATAAAACACACACACAGAATTTCGAGCTTTCGCAACCGGCGGCTGCTTCGTCAGGAAAGAGGGAAGGAAAAGGAAAGATGAAAGGATGTGGGTTTTAAGGGAGAGGGTAAGGAGTCCTTCCAATCCCGGGAGCGGAAAGACTTACCTTAGGGGGTAAAAAAGGATAGGTATATATTCGCGCGCGCGCGCACGCACGCACGCACGCACGCACACACACACACACACACACACACACACACACATATCCATCCATACATACATAGACACAAGCAGACAGACAGATGTCTGCTTGTGTCTATGTATGTATATGTGTGTATGTGTATGTGTATGTGTGTGTGTGTGTGTGTGTGTGTGTGTGTGTGTGGGCGCGTGTGAATATATACCTATCCTTTTTTACCCCCTAAGGTAAGTCTTTCCGCTCCCGGGATTGGAATGACCCCTTACCCTCTCCCTTAAAACCCATATCCTTTTATGTTTCCTTTTCCTTCCCTCTTTCCTGACGAAGCAGCCGCCGGTTGCGAAAGCTCGAAATTCTGTGTGTGTGTTTTATTCATTGTGCCTATCTACCAGCACTTTCCCACTTGGTAAGTCTTGGAATCTTTGTTTTTAATATATTTTTCCCATGTGGAAGTTTCTTTCTATTTTATTTTATATATATATTGTACATTCGTAATATCTTGATTTTTATGCTATCATCATCTGTAACTGCTTTCCCTGAACTCTCTAAGCCCTTTATCATGGGGGAATGCTTATCAGGTAGTCCAGCTAGTTACAAGATACCAACCCATTCTTCAGCAATGTTGAATTCAATATTTCTTAAACAATTTGGAGTGAAGATGATTTTATTTACACACTCATCAACATTTTTAGATTCATCTAAACGTGTGGGCGATAAGGTCAATTACCAAACATACTTTCCTGTTGAACCTCCCTCTTCAAAAGCTCTTCTTAGACTATATCATACTTCCTTTGGCATGCTGGCCTTTTTTACATGAGCATAATTTACATGACTGACTAGAAGAATTTATTTAGATTGTAACAATATGTAGTAGAAAAATGAAATAAAGTGTAAGGAGTTATTTTGTAATATTTCTTCATGTTGACTGAATTTTTGTGAATATATAGAAATACCATGACTTTCAGTTTTGTATTCAGTTACTGTCATTTTGCTATGCTTGGGTACGTCAATATTACTGTACAGAGTGGTGCTGCTCTGTGTGTGTGTGTGTGTGTGTGTGTGTGTGTGTGTGTGTGTGTGTTTTAATAAACACGTGTATTTCAATACCAGCTGTTTCAATAAATACAATTAGCATGACTGGTGACCCAATAACATTTTCCAGAATATGTCCCTGCAATATACCTTCTTCCGGAAGTGCTAGCTCTGCAAGTTTATCAGAAGATCTTCTGTGAATTTTGGAAGGTAGGAGACGAGGCACTGGTGGAAATACAGCTGTGAGGATGGGGCGTGAGTCATGCCTGGGTAGCTCAGATGGTAGAGCACTTGCCCACAAAAGGCAAAGGACCCAAGTTCGAGTCTCGGTCCAGCGCACCGTTTTAAACTGCCAGGAAGTTTCAATAACATATTACCTGATGAGGAGGATGGGATAGTAAGTCAACTTGTACTTTGGTACCGTGTTCTTCGAACATGACATACGGAATAAAGAGAAAGAGGAACCAGACAAGGAAGACAGGGGGAGGGGGGACTTGGTACAATGCTATCACTTAATTTTGAAAATTACATTTTTCTTTCTGGGGTAATGCAGTTAAGGAATTGAACATAGACATGCAGAAGCAAATGAGAATGGTTAAAAACTTGTATATGAATGCACAGCATTAGGGTGGTGTTCAAAAATTTACTTTCCGAAACTGTCATGTTAAAGAATAAAAATTATAAAGAGCAAGTGAAGGCAGATGAGATAGAGATGAGGTGGTAAGAATTTGCAGAAGACAACAGCAAGAAGACACATCAATAACATCCAGTTCCTCAAAACCTATGGTACTAGGAAATATCAGTAGGTAAAGTACAGTTATCTTAAGAAACACATCTGACAAAAATCATAATACAACTGTTCATGAAGTTTAGGATTCCAGAAAATGTGTTCCCATCAAAAAGTTTTACACAAAAACTGCAGTGAGAGACAACTGGCCAATCACTACAAGTTTTCAAGGCGAGTTGTCCTGCATCATAGCTGAATTTGGGAACTATTTTGTTTCACATACTGTAAGATGGGGAAATATCGGACACGGGAGGGTAAATTCATTCAGGTACAGCATAATTCTCTTCTTACATTAGTGTTAATGAATGCAAGTTGTTATTTCACGTTTGCATTTTGCTGTTTACACCTTCCATATTGTCAGGCACATCAGAAAATACATTTTTGCACTTGGTAGTTGGGACACAGGTGTGTATAGCAGTTTTCAGTGCAGTGTACAATTATTGTTAGTTATCTTCACTGTGCCATAAGAGAAAAATGTCAAGCATAAATTCTTTACAATTTACTTATTTAAATGTTAAGAGGGAAACATGAAGGTAGATTGTCCATGTCTCTCTCTTGTACTAATGTCTGGTAAACTATTTACATATATCTGCATACACTGAGGGAATATTGGACAATGACGCAGACTTGTAAATGGAGTTTTGGTGATCTTCCAATGGGCAATTATGACACTCAGAATCTTGTAAAAGTGGTTGCTGCTATAAGATCAGAAAAAAACTGTTGTACAGAAATGCATCAAGCAAATGCAGCAAAGCACATCGAACATTAGAGAACAAAGTTAATAATACAAACACTGCAATGTTCACAGGGCTTTCTGTCTTAAGAACCATTGAAAAGAACACACTTGTCCATGGTATTTTAAGTGCTGCACTTTGGGGTTCATAGTGACAGAATATCTCGATGCTTGTGGATGAAGGAAAAAAATATTTTCTTATAAAATGTTAAGAGCAGCATGCTTGCGTCATTCTGATATATTAAGTGTCTGGGTATCTGAAAACATCAAATGGCAACATGCTGAAGTGAGTTATGAGACAGTGAAATCCTACACTATGTGATCAAACTTATCCAGACATCTGCCTGAAAATGACTTACAAGTTCATGGCAGCCTCCATCAGTAAATCTGGAATTCAGGATGGTGTTGGCCCACCCTTAGCCTAGACGACAACTTTCACCCTCGCAGGCATACAATCAATCAGGTGCTAGAAGGTTTCTTGGGGAATGGCGATCCATTCTTCATGGAGTGCTGCACTGAGAAGAGGTATCAATGCTGATCAGTGAGCCCTGGCACAAAGTTGGCATTCCAAAACATCCCAAAGGTGTTCCATAGGATTCAGGTCAGGACTCTGTACAGGCTAGTCCATTACAGGGATGTTACTGTCATGTAACCATTCCGTCACAAGCTGTGCATTATGAACAGGTGGTCAATTGTGTTGAAAGATGCTATCACCATTCCTGAATTTCTCTTCAACAGTGAGAAGCAGGAAGGTGCTTAAAACATCAATGCAGGCCTGCGTTGTCATAGTTCCATGCAAAACAACAAGGGGTGCAAGACTTCATCATGAAAAACATGACCACACCATAACACCATTGACTCTGAACTTTACTGCTGGCACCACACACTGGCAGATGATGTTCACTGGGCATCCCACATCCTGCCATTGGATCGCCACACTGTGTACCGTGATTCGTCACTCCACACAACATTTTTCCACTTTTCAATTGTCCAATTTTTACACTCTTACACCAAGTGAAGTGTCATTTGGCATTTACTGGCATCATGTGTGGCTTATGACCAGCCGCTCGACCATGAAATCCAAGCTTTCTCATCTCCCGCCTAACTGTCATAGTACTTTCACTGGATCCTGATACGGTTTGCAATTCCTGTGTTTCCACTTCACTATCACACTGGAAATAGTGGACCTATGGATGTTTAGGAGAGTGGAAATTTCGCGTACAGACGCATGACACAAGTGACACCCAATCACGTTAGAAGTGAGTTCCGCAGAGTACCCCATTCTGCTCTCTAGCCAGTACCTTTCCTTGTGCACATATAATTCAGTCTTGTACCGACTACTTATAAAGTAAACATGGTACTTATAAAGTATACTTGAATATATGTAGAAAAATCATCTATGAATATCAGGATGGTGGTGGTGGTAGTTAGTGTTTAACGTCCCATAGACAACGAGGTCATTAGAGACGGAGCGCAAGCTCGGGTTGGGGAAGGATTGGGAAGGAAATCAGTCGTGCCCTTTCAAAGGAACCATCCCGGCATTTGCCTGAAACGATTTAGGGAAATCACGGAAAACCCAAATCAGGGTGGCTGGAGACGGGATTGAACCGTCGTCCTCCCGAATGCGAGTCCAGTGTGCTAACCACTGCGCCACCTCGCTCGGTGAATATCAGGAAATAATAGCTATTTCATAGTGATTTAATCTCCATAAGTCCACAGAGATCTGTATGTATGAGTTGCAAGACTTCTTTAGACCAGCTTTGACTTGATTTAAATGGCAATCTGGCCTGCTTTCCTTGCAAACATACCCAACATTGTACAGTATTCTTTCCATAACTTTCCATCCCAGTTGCCATATTCTTCAATAAGGCAATACTTATCTATTCATATGTCCAAGTCCCCCATACGACAAGAAACCTTTCGCAGCGTAAACAGGGTGACTTCCAGTTTCAGCAGTATCTTAAACTGTGTTTAATTTGTAAATATCTTTTACGTTAGTTGCAGTAGCTACAATATCGCCACAAGAATCAATTATTTTGGCTCCCTCTATAGTAAAGATACCCTTGTTACCTTTCCTTATTATTTTGCTTATGGACAGCATTAGTTGCAATATTCCTCACATTATGTACATCATGAGCGCTAACAATTTGTTTCTCCCCACTCCACCAACTGTGGAAATTCCAGTGTCAGTCCTTGAGTGAATATCCTACAAAACTGATGGAGCTTTAATAATATGCCAAGATGCTCCCGAATCTAGAAACAATACTGCAAGATCCTCACTCAGTTCACTAAAAGATAAAAGTCAGGAAATGCCTGACCTTTACGGGTGGTTTTCTCTCAGGACTAATAGAATTAACATGCTTCTTTTCACTATACTCAACATTTCGTTATACTGTGATGAAAAATGTCCACTGTTATGGTATCAAACATTTTACTGGCTGCTCCTTATTCTCCTTCTTGTATTTAGGTATAAAACCGACACTGTTTCTATCTTTGGATCATATGAAACTGGCCCATTTTTCATACTCTGTAGAATCTTTACCTTCATACTCACAGCAAAAAGAGTTTTGCATCACCCTGGTTCCCAAAACTCCTGAAGATAGATGTTGACTGTGTATATTGTACCACAGACACAGTCCCTTTCGCTGTTCAGAGATGTCACTAAATCCATCTAAAGATGTAAATAACCATGCATGAGTAGCAACTATTAGACAGAGGGGGTCTGACAGCCTATCAGCTCCAATCATTCCACCAGGAAGGAAGTACACAGCTCGTGTTGTCTGTAGTTTAACCATGCCTAGACAGTCAATACCACGGTTCAATTATGTCCGCACTGTTACTTTGCGCTAGGAAGGGCTCTCGACAAGGGAAGTGTCCAGGCCTCTCGGAGTGAATCAAAGTGATGTTGTTCGGACATGGAGGAGATGCAGAGAGACAGGAGCTGTTGATGATATGCCTCGCTCAGGCCGCCCAAGGGCTACTACTGCAGTGGATGACCATTACCTATGGATTATGGCTAGGAGGAACCCTAACAGCAATGCCACAATGGTGAATAATGCTTTCGTGCAGCCACAAGACGTTGTGTTATGACTCAAACTGTACTCCCAACATCCATGACGAGGTCCATCTTTGCAACCACAACACTATGCAGCACAGTACAGATAGGCCCAACAACATACTGAATCGACCTCCCAGGGTGGCATCACATTCTCTCTACCGATAAGTGTCACATATGCCTTCAACCAGACAATCGTCGGAGATAGGTTCAGAGGCAGCCCTGTCAGGGTGAATGCCTTAGACACACTGTCCAGCAAGTGCAGGAAGGTGGAGGTTCCCAACTGTTCTGGGGTGGCATTATGTGGAGCCAACGCACACCACCGGTGGTGATGGAAGGCGCTGTACGGTACGTGAATGCCATCCTCCAACTTATAGTACAACCTTTTCGGCAGCATATTGATGAGGCATTCGTCTTCATGGATGACAATTCGCACCCCCATCGTACACATCCTACAAATGACTTCCTTCATGATAACAACATCGTTGAACTAGAGTGGCCACCATGTTCTCCAGACTTGAGCCACATGCAAGGGTAGATTGAAAATGGTTGTTTATGGACGAAATGATTCACCAACCACTCTGAGGGATCTATACCGAATCGCCGTTGAGGAGTGGGACAATCTGGACCAACAGTGCCTTGATGAACATGTGGATAGAATGCCATGACAAATACAGGCGTGCACCAATGCAAGAAGATGTGCTACTGGGTATTACAGGTAGCGCTGTTTGTAGCAATCTGGACGACCACATCTGAAGGTCTCGCTGTGTGGTGGTACAACATGCAATGTGTGGTTTTCATGAGGAATAAAAACGGTGGAAATGATGTTTATGTTGATCTCCATTCTAATTTTCTGTACTGGTTCCAGAACTCTCAGAACCGAGGTGATACAAAACTCTTTTTGATGTGTGTAATACCCTCTGTAATGTGTAATCCCAAACCCGAAATCATAGATGAGTATTTCTTTGGTAGTCCAACTAACAATAAAGTGCCAATCCATTCTTCTGCAATTTATGAGCTAATATTCCTTAGACGATTTGAGATTGAAATTACTTTATTCACATATTTGTCCACATTTTTGTACTTGTTCAATCCTGTACTTACCCGCTCATGAAGTAATCCTACTTTTCTGGTAAACATCCATCTTCAAATTCATTTTTCAATTTGTCCCATACCTCCTTTGCCACCTCTATTACGTGAACATAATTCATTGGACCAATCAAAAGGATTAGTTTTTATTTTCACTTCTGATCTTTAGCACAATAATTTGATTCCACTGATTTCAATGTACTGTTTACGACTTCCCACAGCACTTCCAAATGCACACAACCTCAGCGGAAAATTTCCAAGTTGTACAATTCCCACGGCCTACGAGGCGCTCTATTTGCAGTATCTGTGGTTGCGCTTCATATTAACAGTCACTTTTATTCAATGTGCACAAAATGCAACTTTATACGAACTTCTGATCACTTTTGTGCAAAAACATGTCACTGTGAAATTTATTATTACACTTTAATTTAGTGCTTGGTGCACTACCTGGTGGATTCTTTGTTGAGCGAAATGGTGTGGAAAAATTGTTTAGGGGAAAAAAAAATAATAATAATAAAATAAAAAAGTAAACCTTACATTCTATTAACATATGAACACATTTTACATGTACGCCATGTACATGATCTCGTTGACAGTCAACATCCACAGAATTTCTTTTCACAGAGGTTTAATGCAATCAGCACAAAGTGTCCTATGCATGAAGATTCTAAGAAGTGCCAGCAGAGAAGTATTATGGATTGATCAATTTCTGTACACAAGGAAAATCTTAGCTAAGTTCAATATGGAAAACTGTAAACCTATTTCTACTCCTATGGAAAATAATGCAAAACTGTTAATAACTGATGATGACAAGAAATGCAAGGAAAGTGTACCCTATTTGGAAGCTGTCTACTGTCTACTGTCCTCAGCACAGACTTCCAGACCAGACATTGCATTTGCCACAAATGCAGTAAGCAAGTTTTGCAATGATCCGAGAGACAAGCACTGGATGGCAGTCAAGAAAATAGTCAGATATTTCATTGGAACTGCTGATTATAAGTATTTTTAAACTGGCAATGTAAATTTGTAAGGATATAGTGTCACAGACTGTGGAACTGAGCTGGAAAGCAGACACTCCATCACTGGAAGTTGTTTTATACTAATGGGAGGATTGGTATCATGGTCATGTAAGAGACAACGAACTGTTGCTTTGAGTATTGTAGAACCTGGACATATGGCCTTGTCCTCCACTATTCAAGAAGCTCTTTGGATCCGTACACTGATGAGTGAAATAGAATCTCTTCCAACATTAAAGCCAATTGTGGTATTTTGTGACAATATTGAAGCTATTAAACTTGCAAAAAATAATGTCACCAGTGTAAGATCCAACCATACTGACATAAGGTATCTCTTTATAAAACATCATGTGGAAAATGGAAAAATAATCCTCCGATATCTATGCACGGAAGAAATGTTATAGGATCTCCTAACCAAGCCTCTCAGTAGCGACAAATTACAGAAGCTGGTGAAACATTATGGTTTAACTTAGGATGTACAGTGTTGGGCATTTGAAAAACATTTGGTCAAGAGGGAGTGGCGCACAAGATATGACGTGTAGAGTGCATTAGACTCTGTGTAATATACATGTTCCGTGTTTGTTGATGATAAAGGAACACGAGAAAATAAATTATTACTACTTATATGTCCTATTGCACATCTGTAAAATCATGTGTATGATGTCTTGTTATGGAAAATTATGCATATATGTTCTCCATTCCAATTCTGGTAGTCAAGATGTAAATTATCTTAAATGATCTAATTCCCACTTCTCCATAAAACTAACACGCAAATCAATATGTCAAGCTGTGATAAGGAGTGGATACTTTGAATTAACAGAGCAACAATGTCAAAGTTTATTTTCTTTTAAGTATTTACCAATGATCTTACCGTTTCTTTAGCATATTTTACGCCCCTAGGGGGCTTGACAGGCGGCTCCGGCATCGCCATGACAATACCCACACAAACAAACCAAAGAGGCAAACACTATAACTCAGCCAAAGATTTTCAATACATATATGACATTGTTGGGGGATAAGTGAAGATGCGCAAAGATATTGAAGGTTACAAGTTAATGATCAACTATAATGTGAACGGTGCAACCGGCGTGCCCTTGAAATCGACCTAGAAAATATAATTCGAACGAAAGCAGTGGTTACGCTAGAGGTAAGTCTTCCTTTGGCATCCTATGGTTTTGGCAACTCGTAACCTTTCAACATAACCTAGCCCTTGAAATGTCACCACAAAACAAAAAATTGACGGATTTCTAGCGAACGCCTATTGCAGCTACTCATTGCACACATTTAATATTCGTTGACAATATTAAGCTGACTCAACATGACACCTATGTTCAAATTTACGCATGCGCATAAATTTCTAATAGCACATCTAGGCATGTGCATGCATACTTTCCTGGAATGAAGGCTTTGGTGACAACATGTCACGCATGTGTGATCGCGCGATCAACTTATTTCTTACTGCATGTCAACTGAGTTCACGCGCTGTCCGCTAGGAGCGCTAACATGTGACTACCCATTGCCGCCGTGCGCGGACATTCTATGGTTTACGAGTGTTAGAATCTAGGTTATCGCATTCAATAACAGAAATATGTCGGAGAAAGCTGCACCAACAACCTCAAGAGCGGCGGTACGGCTACCACCGTCCTGTACTGACAACCCCACGTTATTGTTCGTGCTGTTTGTGGCGAGATTCCTTCATGCCTTGTGACGTCTGATACCACCAAGTTTCCTTTATTAGTTAGTCAACTGGATCATGTTCAAAGCCAGTGGAAGACAGAAAACATCTTTCTAAATTGTATTAAATGGTTTCTCTAAGAATTACTTTGAACAATTAGTTCTTTAGCCCACACGAATTGTAAATGATTGCGAAAACACACTTGACCTCTTAATCACAAATAATCCTGATCTAATACAGAGCATCATGACGGATACAGGGATTAGTGAACACAAGGTGATTGTAGCGAGGCTTATAACAATATCAACCAAAACCACTAAAACTAAACGCAAAATATATCTATTTAAAACACCAGATAAAAATTCGCTTGATGTCTTCCTAAGAGAGAGTCTACATTCCTCCCAAGCTAATTATATAAGTGAGACCAGATATGGATGAAATTCAGAGATACAGTATGGGCAGCAATAGATAGATTCATACCGCATAAGTTAATAAGAGACAGGACTGGTCCATCATGGTACACAAAACACGTCAGAACACTGTTGCAGAAGCAACGAAAAAGACATGTCAAATTCAGAAAAACGCAAAATCCCCAAGACTAGCAAAGTTTCACGGAAGCTCGAAATTTAATGCACACGTCAATGCTTTCACAATGAAACATTTTCTAAAAATATGGTAGAAAACCCAAAGAGATTCTGGTCATATGTAAAGTACACGAGTGGCAAAAAATTGTCAAAACCGTCACTGCGCGATAGCAATGGAAATGTTACTGATGGTGGTGCCACTAAAGTGGAGTTACTAAATATAGTTTTCAGTAATTCCTTCACGAATGAAGACGAAGAAAATTACAGAATACGAAACCAGAACAGCTGTTAGCATGAGTGACATAAAAGTAGATATCTTAGGTGTTACGAAATAACTCAAATCACTTAAGAGAGGCAAGTCTTCCGGTCCAAATGGTATACCAATCAGGTTCCTTTCAGAGTATGCAGACACAATGGCGCCTTTCTTAGCAATACAACCACTCACTTGACAAAAGATCTATTCCTAAAGACTGGAAAGTAGCACAGCTCACACCAATATTCAAGAAAGGAAATAGGAGTAACCCATTGAATTACAGACCCATATCACTGACCTCAATTTGCAGTAGGATTTTGGAGCATATACTGTACTGGAACATCACCTTGAAGAAAATGACTTATTGATACATAACGAACACAGATTCAAAAAATATGTTCTTCTGCAACACAGCTATCTCTTTATTCCCATGAGGTAATGAGTGCTGTGTCAACAAGGCATCTCAGATTGATTCCATATTCCTAGATTTCCAGAAGGTTTTTGATACCGTTCCTCACAAGCGACTATTAATCAAATTGCGTGCATAGGAAGTATCGTCTCAGTTGTGTGACTGGATTCGTGATTTCCTCTGAGAGAGGTCACAGTTAATATGGATACGTGGTAAATCATCAAGTAGAACAGAAGTGATATCTGGCGTTCCGCAAGGTAGTGTCATAGGCCCTTTGCTGATCCTGCTTTATATAAATGAACTAGGTGATAATCTGAGCAGCCCCCTTAGATTGTTTGCAGATGACGGAGTAATTTACTGTCTAGTAAAATCATCAGACGATCAATTACAATTACAAAATGATCTACAGAGAATTTCTGTATGGTTCGAAAAGTAGCAATTGGCACTAAACAAAGAAAAGTGCGAGGTCATCCACATGGGTACTAAAAGAAATCCAGTAAATTTTAGGTATATGATAAATCATACAATAAACGCTTTCATGACCGGATGTTTCAGCTGCTGAGAATTCTTCTGGATTGTATGGCCATTGTCCATTGATGGCATAGCCAATCTGCTTGATCACATTCAAGGCACATTTGAGCCTAACTCCTGTTCTGATGCAGCCACGGTGTGTAGCAGCACTTCAATGGTAAAAAAGCCCAAATACAACAGTCTATTGAATAAAGTTGAGGCACTGTACAAACTGCTGAATGACAGCCCTTTGATCACGGCTGTTGCCCTCAGCAAACAGATGAGTAGGCTGCTCGCCAGCCATAACGCTGGAGGACAGTCCTGAGAGATCACAAAGTAACTGTTCGTCATATGCACCCTCCCCCAATAACTCGCAGTCATTGAGAATATGTTGATATCACCACCGATTCGGAGACTAGCATGCAAACGTAATCTGCCGTGTGTCTACGTCAGCCATAAACCTCAGATGGAGGTAGATGCACCAGGTCATCCTTCCGTACACCTATTCATAGTGGATCCCAAGTCGGCGCAAAAGTTTTTGATACATATGGGATCTGATCTCAACCTTGTGCCACGAATAAGCTACACAAGTACAATCCTAGCTCCACATTTAGACTGTTGGCCACTAAACGCTCTGCTTTTGTGGCGAAAGGCTTTTGGCCAAAACAGTGTGTAGTATCCATGGGGGGAGGCCCCCAGGCACTTTGGTATGGAACTTCATAATTGCAAATGTGATGGAGCCTATCTTTGATAAAGACTTCTTGGAACATTATCACCTGATTCCTGATGTCGCCAATGTTTGGCTGCTGTACACTGTACCCGGGCTGTCCACCACTGGGTTCCAGTGTCATACTGCTGCATATGACTCTAAGGTGACGCAGGCTACAGGAAATGGGTATGCCCAGATGCTCAACCAGTTCCCTGCTCTCACAAGGCATCCAGGGCTTCACAACATGTAGGTCACGATACTGTGCACTACATTAATAGAATGGAAGACCCTCCAATTTCATCCAGGTTCAGACGATTAGCTCCTGACCAGTATGCAATTTCAAGTCAGAGTTTGACACCATTCAAACTGAGGGCACCATCCCCAGTCGTAAAGGAAGTGGTCATTACGTTTGCATTTAGTCACAAAACAGACTGGTGTATTGTAGCCATGTGGCGACTACCACAATTTAAAGGCTAGAATTATCCCAGGTGCCTCTGCTATGAGACAATAACCATGCATTGTGTGGGAAACAGGTATTTAGTGTGGTAGACTGTATCAAAGCATGCAACCACATCCTAGTTGCTGAGAAAGACATTCCAAAGAATGTCATTATAAAATCTTCTTGTTCGTTCGAAGATTTATTCGTGATTTTGGACCTGAGAAATGCTCTGTTAAAAGGATTGCCATGTTTCGCATATTATTCTCACCAACGCCAAAAGAACATTAGCGGCATATCGTTGATGTTCTTGAGCACTTTGACGGGTAAGGCATTGTTCTGAACTTCTCTAAATGTGTGTTGGACAATCACAGATAACATTTTTGAGCCACAGTATCACGCCTTCTGCTGGAGTCAAATAATTATCCACTCTCCTTGGAGTGCTCTGATTCTATTGCTGCCATCTGCCACATGTGGCAGAACATCAGTAACAAGTTATGCAGCTCCAGCCAGTCTGAAAACAAAACGTAGGGAGCCTGTGCAGTAGTCACAGTCAGTGATAAGACACCTTTGACGTTGCAAAGAAGAGCATAGCTGGGGATGTGCTTCTCACTCATCCTGCATCTTGCTTTAGATGCACTTCTCGTGTTAGTGGTCAGCACTAGGCAGGTAGCCATCTGCGTAGCATTGCAAAAGTATGTTTACAAGGCCTGGTACTCCCTCGCTTCTATCTCTTGGAAAAAAGTCTCCAGCTCAATAACAACAGAGCTTGTGTGACTGGGAATTGGCAATCTATGCACCCATGACATGTTTCTGTCCACAGCTGGAGGCAAGAGTATTTACAATGTACATCGACAACAAACCTCTCGTATTTGAGAGGAGTAATATTGCTTATTGATAGCTATAGAGTATAAATTCGAGGAGTCGTTAGTCAGTTGTTTGTTTTGGACAGCCAGTACGCTTTTGACAGATCTCAGTGAGACTTGAGCAGCCGCTGGTGAAGTATAAGTGCACCAGAAGTGCAGTAGCGAGTAGCAATTTAGCTTTCATATTTGTTTTGTAGTTTGATTTCTAATTTGTGCACTTGCATATTTAATTACATAAAATCCTTCCGTATTCTTGTATTTGAGAAGAGTAATATTGCTTATTGATAGCCATAGCCTATAAATTTGCGGAGTCACTAGATATTAGCTGTAGGATGAATAGGTTGTGTGAGTGCTGTGTGCGGGCGCAGGAGGAACTGGCCGCGGTTCGCGAGTAGGTGAGTATACTGTTGGCCATGGTCAGCCACCTTAAGACTGCTGCCTTGAGGTGCAGCGACGGCGGAGGGTCTGGCGCGTCGCTTTAGACACCCCATGTGTCGCTTGCTGCGTCCGCTGACTCAGCCGCTGAGGCACCTTCTAGTGTACCTGGGGCGTTGGGGCCGCCCTCACCTCAGGGTGAGTGGCGGACTGCAACGTGTTCGCGTCGCTTGAGGCGGAGGGGCAATGTGGAGGCTGGCCAGCTGGCCTCGCCCATTCATCCTGTCAGTAGATTAGATTAGATTAGATTAATACTTGTTCCATAGATCATGAATACGACACTTCGTAATGATGTGGAACGTGTCAGGTTAATAAAAGATGTCTGTACAAGAAATTACATTACACAAAATATTGCATGACACTAATGATTAAGTTTTTTTTTACTTAGTTTATATCTAAAAATTCAGCCAATGAGTAGAAGGAGTTGTCATCTAGAAATTCTTTTAATTTATTTTTAAATGTTAGTTGGCTATCTGTCAGGCTTTTGATGCTGTTTGGTAGGTGCCCAAAGGCTTTTGTGGCAGCATAATTTACCCCTTTCTGTGCCAAAGTCAGATTTAACCCTGCATAGTGAAGATCATCCTTTCTCCTGGTGTTATAGGTATGCACACTGCTATTACTTTTGAATTGGGTTGGATTATTATCAACAAATTTCATAAGGGAATATATATACTGTGAGGTTACTGTGAGGATCTCTAGATCCTTAAATAGATGTCTGCAGGATGACCGTGGGTGGGCTCCAGCAATTATTCTGATTACACGTTTTTGTGCAATGAATACTTTTCTACTCAACGATGAATTACCCCAGAATATGATGCCATACGAAAGCAGTGAATGAAAGTAGGCATAGTAAGCTAATTTACTGAGATTCTTATCACCAAAATTTGCAATAACCCTAATAGCATACGTAGCTGAACTCAGACGTTTCAGCAGACCATCAATGTGTTGCTTCCAGTTTAACCTCTCATCAATGGACACACCTAAAAATTTTGAAAATTCTACCTTAGCTACAGACTTCTATTCAAATTCTATATTTATTACTGGAGTTGTGCCATTTACTGTACGGAACTGTATATACTGTGTTTTATCAAAATTTAAAGACAGTCCGTTTGCTGAGAACCACTTAATAATTTTGTGAAAAACATTATTTACAATTACATCACTTAGTTCTTGGTTTCTGGATGTTATTACTATACTTGTATCATCAGCAAAAAGAACAAACTTTGCATCTTCACCAATGTGGAATGGTAAGTCATTAATGTATATCAAGAACAGTAAAGGACCTAAGACCGAACCCTGTGGGACCCCGTGCTTGATAGCACCTCAGTTTGAGGAATCAGCTGTTGTTTTAATACTACACGAACCACTTATTTCAACTTTCTGCATTCTTCCAGTTAAGTATGAATTAAACCATTTGTGCACTGCCCCACTCCAACCATAATGATTTAGCTTATCTAAAAGAATTCCATGATTTACACAATCAAAGGCCTTTGAGAGATCACAAAAAATACCAATGGGTGATGTCCGGTTATTCAGAGCATTTAATATTTGATCAGTGAAAGCATATATAGCATTTTCTGTTGAAAAGCCTTTCTGAAAACCAAACTGACATTTTGTTAGTACTTTATTTTTACAAATATGGGAGGCTACTCTTGAATACATTACTTTCTCAAAAATTTTTGATAGAGCTGTCAGAAGAGAGATTGGGCGGTAGTTGTTGACATCTGACGTATCCCCCTTTTTATGCAATGGTTTTACAATGGCATATTTCAGTCTATCAGGGAAAACACCCTGCTCCAAAGAGCTATTACATACGTGGCTGAGAATCCTACTTATCTGTGGGGAACAAGCTGAACAAGCTTTAAGTACTTTGCTGGAAATGCCATCAATTCCGTAAGAGCTTTTACTTTTCAGTGAGTTTATTATTTTACTGATTTCAGAGGGAGAGGTTGGTGGAATTACAGTTGTTTCAAACTGCGCAGGTATGGCCTCTTCTATTAATAGCCTTGCCTCTTCTAGTGAAGATCTAGATCCTATTTTCTCCACAACATTAAAAAAATGATTATTCAAAATATTTTCAATTTCTGATTGTTTGTTAGTGCACTTGTCATTCAGTTTTATTGCACTAAAGTCTTCCTGTGCTCTTGGTTGCCCTGTTTCCCTTTCAATAATATTCCAGGTGGCAGCTCCTTCAGCAGGGCCCGAGCAGGCCGACAGGGACAAAGGCTTGCTGATAATTGGGAGCCCCAACGTTAGGCGGGTGATGGAGCCCCTTAGGGAAATAACGTACAGGGCTGATAAGAAATCCAATGTGCACTCGGTTTGTCTAACGGGTGGCCACATCCAAGATGTGGAGGCGGCCTTGCCTGTGGCTATCGAGCTTAGGGGGTGCAGTCGTCTGCAATTAGTTGCTCACATCGGCATCAATGATGCCTGTCGCTTGGGTTCTGAGGCAATCGTCAGTTCGTACCGGCAGCTGGCGGATTTGGTGAAGACCACTGGCCTTACATGCGGGGTGCAAGCAGAGCTCTCTATTTGCAGCATTGTTCCCAGAGTGGACTGGGGGCATTTGGTTTGGAGCCGAGTGGAGGGTCTCAACCAGAGACTTTGTCAACTCTGTGACAGTCTTGGCTGCAGATTTCTAGACTTGCTCTATTGGGTGGGGAATTGTAGAACACCCCTAGATAGGTCAGGGGTGCATTACATAAAGGAAGCGGCGACTCGGGTAGCAGAGTACTTGTGGCGTGCACATGGTTATTTTTAGTATAGGCAGTTGTGCAAGGTGTGCTGATGAACACTCACCAGACGACGTGCAGGCAGGGAAATCAAACGCGCTCAGTGTAAAGACACTTCAGCTATCAAGATATTAGCAGTAAATTTTCAGAGTGTTTGGAATGAAGTTCCTGAATTTACTGTCCTTCAGGAAGCGTGTGGCGCGCAAATTATTCTCGGAACTGAGGCCTGGCTGAACCCTGAGATAGGAAGTTCTGAAATATTTAGTGAGGGTTGGAACATGTATCGGAAAGACAGATTAGACACTGTAGGAGGTTGTGTCTACATTGCAGTTGACAAGAATATTGTGTCTACTGCGGTCGAAGTAGAGTGTGATTGTAAAGTTATCTGGACATGTTTAACAGGGTTAGGGGAAATAAAGTTAATTGTGGGGTGTTATTACAGGCCACCTAGTTCCACCGTGATAGTTCTAAAATCATTCAGAGGGAGTCTACATTCTGTATCGCAGAAGTACCTAGATCATACTATATTAGTCAAAGGTGACTTCAACCTACCTAGTATAGACTGAGATGCCTATAGATTCATTACAGGTGGTACAGACAAGGCATCGTGTGAATTACTTTTGACACATTATCCGAAAACTGTCTTGAGCAGCTAAATCGTCATCCAATGCGTAATGGAAATATTTTAGATCTGGTAGCCACTAACAGACCAGACCTCATCGACGGTTCAGTGTTGAGACAGGGATTAGTGATCATGATGTTGTCTTTACGACTATGGTTACCAAAGTTAAAAAGTCGGTCAAGAAGGCTAGGAGAGTATTCTTACTAGAATGAGCAGATAAGCAGTTGTTATCATCCCACTTAGTAAATCGACTTTATTTACTTCCGATACGATAGACGTGGAAGAATTAAGGGCAAATTTTAAACACATTGTAAATCACGCATTGCACAAGTATGTGCCGAAAAAGTGGGTTACGGACGGAAAAGACCCACTGTGGTTTAACAGCGCAATTCGGAGAATGCTTAGGAAGCAAATGTAGTTGCACTCGCAGTACGAGAAAGATCGGGAGAATGAGGACAGGCAAAAGCTAGTGGAGATTCGTGCTGCTGTAAAAAGAGTGATGCTCGAAGCATTCAACCACTATCACCGTCATACCTTATCAAAAGATCTTCATGAAAACCCAAGGAAATTCTGGTCTTACGTAAAATCGGTAAGTGGGTCGAAGGCTTCTATCCACTCACTCACTGATCAGCCTGGCCTGGCAACGGAAGATAGCAAACTGAAAGCTGAAATTTTAAATTTAGCATTTGAGAAATTTTTCACGCAGGAAGGTCGTACAAACATACCGCCGTTTGAGTCTCATCCAGATTCCCGTATGGAGGACATAGTGACAGACATCCCTGGGGTTGTGAAGCAGCTGAATGGGTTGAAAATAAATAAATCGCCAGGTCCTGATGGGATTCCAGTTCGGTTTTACAGAGAGTACTCTACTGCATTGGCTCCTTAGCTTGCATTTATCGCGAATCTCTTGCCCAACGTAAAGTCCCGAGCGACTGGAAAAAAGCGCAGGTGACGCCTGTATATAAGAAGGGTAGAAGGATGGACCCTCAAAATTATAGACCAATATCCTTAACATCAGTTTGTTGCAGAATTATCGAACATATTCTCAGTTCGAATATAATGAATTTCCTTGAGACAGAGAAGTTGGTGTCCATGCATCACCACAGCTTTATAAAGCATCGCTCCTGCGAAACGCAACTCGCCCTGTTTTCACATGATATCTTGTGATCCATGGATGAAGGGTATCAGATGGATGCCTTGACTTCCGGAACGTATTTGACTCAGTGCCCCACTGCAGACTCATAACTGAGGTACGAGCATGTAGGATTAATTCCCAAATATGTGAGTGGCTCTAAGACTTTTTAAGTAATAGAACCCAGTACGTTGTCCTCGATGGTGAGTGTTCATCGGAGGTGAGGGAATCATCTGGAGTGCCCCAGGGAAGTGTGGTAGGTCCTCTGTTGCTTTCTACCTACATAAATGATCTTTTGGATAGGGTGGATAGCAATGTGCGGCTGTTTGCTGATGATGCTGTGATGTACGGGAAGGTGTCGTAGTTGAGTGACTGTAGGAGGATACAAGATGACTTGGACAGGATTTGTGATTGGTGTAAAGAATGGCAGCTAACTCTAAATATAGATAAATGTAAATTAATGCAGGTGAATAGGGAAAAAATCCTGTAATGTTTGAATACTCCATTAGTAGTGTAGCACTTGACACAGTCACATCGATTAAATATTTGGGCGTAACATTGCAGAGCGATATGAAGTGGGACAAGCATGTAATGGCAGTTGTGGGAAAGGTGGATAGTCGTCTTCGGTTCATTGGTAGAATTTTGGGAAGATGAGAAAGGTTGCTAGATTTGTTACAGGTAGATTTGATCATCACACAAGTGTTACGGAAATGCTTCAGGAACTCAGGTGGAAGTCTCTAGAGGAAAAGAGGCGTTCTTTTCGTGAATCGCTACTGAGGAAATCTAGAGAACCAGCATTTGAGGCTGACTGCAGTACAATTATACTGCCGCCAACATACATTTCGCGGAAAGACCACAAATATAAGATAAGAGAGATTATGGCTCGTACAGAGGCATATAGGCAGTAATTTTTCCCTTGTTCTGTTTGGGAGTGGAACAGGGAAAGAAGATGCTAGTTGTGGCACGAGGTACCCTCCGCCACGCACTGTGGAGTATGTATGTAGATGTAGAAACCTCTGACTTTCACCTTTTGTGAGAACAAAAACATATGCTCCCCAAGGCAATGTAATCAACTGGAGTTTATTGCCCAATTGTTCAGGAACATTCAACATATCTCAGGATTGAACAATGTAGTGGCAGACTGTTTGTCGCACGTCAACGCCATGATGGAGACATTCGATCTCACATGTGTAGCACAAGCACTGCAGACTGACCAAGACCTCCAAGACTGCCTCAATGACACTACAGCAGGCCAGCAGTTCACACTCATTGACTTACCAGAGGCAAACATTATGGTGTATTGCGACACCTGCGATGGAACAACTCGCCCATTGATTCCAGCAGACGTATTTCATGATCTCCATCATTTATGTCATCCTGGAGTAATGATGAAGCTTGTATCCAGTCGTTACGTGTGGCCTGAGATACAAAAGGATTGCCGTCATTGTCTCATGCAAGCGTGCATTGTTAACACAGCAAATTTCAATTCATCTTAACGCACCAATAGGTACAGTCCCGAACATGATCGAGAGGTTCACCCACATAAATATTAACATTCTGGGACACTACCACCATCAGGTCAACGATATTTATTGACCGTTGTTGATAGATTCACATGCTGGCAGGAAGTTATTCCTATAAATTTCCCGAGACGCCAGTTGCCGCGTTTATATCTAACTGGATGACGCCAATTCAAGTCCAGTTTGTTTTCACAACTGAACAAGTTTTGTAGCGCATCACATCATATAACAACGAGTTATCATAAAACCAGCAATGGGATGGCCAAGCAGTGGCACCGGTCCCTTAAAGCCACCTACAGGGTGTTTCAAAAATGACCGGTATATTTGAAACGGCAATAAAAACTAAATGAGCAGTGATAGAAATACACCGTTTGTTGCAATATGCTTGGGACAACAGTACATTTTCAGGCGGACAAACTTTCGAAATTACAGTAGTTACAATTTTCAACAACAGATAGCGCTGCAAGTGATGTGAAAGATATAGAAGATAACGTAGTCTGTGGGTGCGCCATTCTGTACGTCGTCTTTCTGCTGTAAGCGTGTGCTGTTCACAACGTGCAAGTGTGCTGTGGACAACATGGTTTATTCCTTAGAACAGAGGATTTTTCTGGTGTTGGAATTCCACCGCCTAGAACACAGTGTTGTTGCAACAAGACGAAGTTTTCAATGGAGGTTTAATGTAACCAAAGGACCGAAAAGCGATACAATAAAGGATCTGTTTGAAAAATTTCAACAGACTGGGAACGTGACGGATGAACGTGCTGGAAAGGTAGGGCGACCACGTACGGCAACCACAGAGGGCAACGCGCAGCTAGTGCAGCAGGTGATCCAACAGCGGCCTCAGGTTTCCGTTCGCTGTGTTGCAGCTGCGGTCCAAATGACGCCAACGTCCATGTATCCTCTCATGCGCTAGAGTTTACACCTCTATCCATACAAAATTCAAATGCGGCAACCCCTCAGCGCCGCTACCATTGCTCCACGAGAGACATTCGCTAACGATATAGTACACAGGATTGATGACGGCGATATGCATGTGGGCAGTATTTGGTTTACTGACGAAGCTTATTTTTACCTGGACGGCTTCGTCAATAAACCGAACTGGCGCATATGGGGAACCGAAAAGCCCCATGTTGCAGTCCCATCGTCCCTGCATCCTCAAAAAGTACTGGTCTGGGCCGCCATTTCTTCCAAAGGAATCATTGGCCCATTTTTCAGATCCGAAACGATTACTGCATCACGCTATCTGGACATTCTTCGTGAATTTGTGGCGGTACAAACTGCCTTAGACGACACTGCGAACACCTCGTGGTTTATGCAAGATGGTGCCCAGCCACATCGCACGGCCGACGTCTTTAATTTCCTGAATGAATATTTCGATCATCGTGTGATTGCTTTGGGCTATCCGAAACATACAGGAGGCGGAGTGGATTGGCCTCCTTATTCGCCAGACATGAACCCCTGTGACGTCTATCTGTGGGGACACTTGAAAGGCCAAGCGTACCGCCAGAATCCAGAAACAATTGAACAGCTGAAGCAGTACATCTCATCTGCATGTGAAGCCATTCTGCCAGACACGTTGTCAAAGGTTTCGGGTAATTTCATTCAGAGACTACGCCATATTATTGCTACGCATGGTGGATATGTGGAAAATATAGTACTATAGAGTTTCTCAGACCGCAGCGCCATCTGTTGTTGACAATTGTAACTACTGCAATTTCGAAAGTTTGTCTGTCTGAAAATGTACTGTTGTCCCAAGCATATTGCAACAAATGGTGTATTTCTATCGCTGCTCGTTTAGTTTGTATTGCCGTTTCAAATATACCTGTCATTTTTTAAACACCCTGTATGTGTATCAAGAATCACAGTGGATGATGGCCCTACCATTAATTCATTTCAGCCTTGGCACCATAAGCCAGCCTGACATCGATGCATCTCCTACTAAATCAGTCTGTGGGGAAACGCTTTGGCTGTCAGATGAGTTTGTCGATCTGGGTGCCTTGACGGGATATATCAAAATCACTGCTTTTCAAGCACATTTGAGAGATCGGATCTCGCACATGCGACTGCGACCATGCCATGACATGACTGCATCATGACATGGCATGCAGCAATTCATCCAAAAAGAGGTGTTGCAGCCATGTCACACTATGCTCATACCACCACACCTTGTAGCAGCAAGACGAGATAAGACAGTGGACATTTTGGTTAATAGCAAGAGAAACACTGACTGGTGATTGGGTTAAACCTGCGTCTGTCTTGCAGGAATCTTTAGATGATCACTTTTCCTTATACTGATCAACACTGTCATCAAACAGCAGATGTGGTCCAGACACTGGGTGCTCTTCTTGTAAAGATTCAAGAATAGCACCTGAGACAAGTAATGAAGATGACCGTCTGCTTCCACAAGGCGGGTGGAGGGGGGGGGGGTTGGGGGGGGGTGGGGGGAGGTGTAGCGTCAGGTCGTCACACAGCTGTCCACATGTGATCAAGTAATTGTTTAATGAGTGATAAATGAGTTTGTGCACCATCCAGCTGACTTGTGGTTACTCATTGTCATGGCATGTGGGCATTCAGTGGTTTTTAGTGTTATATTTTAGATTGTTCTGTTGTTGCCTACTTTATGAGTTGCTTGTTCTCTAGTGTCTGTCGACGAATTGTTTCCTGCAGTTATGTTATTTCTATTTTCATGTTTGCTTGTAATTCCTGTAATGCGGGAGCACTCTAATTTCGGAAATAATGTGTACCGTATGTAGGAGCCACCTGAAAGCAATTCTTCCACAATAAGAACATGAAATAAAGCTGCATGCCTCACACACAGCAAGACTTACAACAAGGATGTATAAAGACAGGCTTGCACAAGTATGAATGTCTTACATATGCATCCCCTCACCACTACCCTTACATGCACATTAGCGTTTCTACATGTTGAAGCTGGGTACGCCGCTTACGTGACTTTCAGGATGACAACAAGTAAAAGTATTTGTATGGTAGGTCAGCAGCTTTCAGCTGGAGGGTTTGCAGTGCTGTTGACAAAGAAAATCGAACACACAAATGTTGGACATGGAAATGGACATCTCACAAGAATTGTTTGGGAACATCCAACATGCTAATAAGGAATTGGTTAATAAGTGAATTGGGAAATTTTGAAGTTCACTCTTTTGCAGATAATGTAACTTCAAAATAAAGTCTCACTTCACATCACCAGCTTCACAGTTAATAATTTTCTTTTCAGCTTGAGTACTATGAACTAATTTTAGCATATGGCATGTATCAAGAATTGCATGAACATTTTCCAGTTTCAGTAGCTGCCCAAGATTACTCACTGTCAGTATGTTCACAGTATGTTGACAGCAGCACCATTCCTTGTCACTGACCTCAATAAAACAAATACAGAAAATAATTTCGACTTACAAAAAGTCATAATTTCTGTCATTACATCTGATAACAGTTTATTCACAAAGAAATATGGAATTGGGCACTTAAATATTTCAATATATCCTACTATCTGAAAAACTGAAACTTCAGTAGCCATTTCTTCTGCATCTATATTCACAATGTAGCCCAAATCCTCATAGACTTTATACACTTTTTGTTATTGTTCCACACAAGCTGCTTGCTAATTGACATACTATCACAAATAATTGCACACTGCTTAAGATATCGTTCGTCACTGGGATTATGTTTTAGATAGTTGAAAATCTCTTGTAAATAGCCAGGTTCACTATTTGTTGATGACTCCCAACCACAAAGGATATTAGGGTGGTGAAAAAGAAATATAGAGCATACAAATCTATATGCCCTAGGGGAGTAGAAATGCAGAGTGAGTGCAAATTGTTTGGTCAGTTCACTGTCTCCCCTGGTTTGCTACTTTGCATCACTGTTTTTCAGTTGGGTACGAATAAAGTCTAAAGGAAAGGAACTAAAATGTTCCTGAAGTGTACTTTCCAGGTTGTCATTTACTCAGTTTCTTTTATTTTCAACACTGTAATCAATTCTTCCAGTATTTCCACGTCGAATAAGTTTCATCTGCAATCGCCTCATTTTTTCCCCCGAAGTTCCACAATTCTGTGAGAGACATCAATATGAACAATTGCATCGCACTTCTCATGGTTGCCATCGGATTCACGGAGTTGGTGACATGTTCCACATCCACGAGGCTCTCCTCAACACGGATCTATGGAACGAAAAACTAATCTAATCTAACGTATTTGTGGTTTGCAGCTCATTCATTCCCTAAAACAAAATTAAAAGAATCCATCAACAACAATTACGAGTTACTAGAAATTTAGAAAGATACACTAACTACAATGTCTATCCTTATTGCTAGTTAAATACATAGTTTTACCTCAGATACCGAGTTTTATTCCCAACAAGTTGCCTTCTCCGACTGTTTTGCATTTGACTTGGGAAACTGAACAAACTTGGTATGGCGTTATCCTTCATCAGCTATCAGTTCCTCATCGAAACATGCAGCTGTCTTTTGTAAAGTGTGAAATATAAATGACGCTATATTTCGATGAAGCCCAGGATTCCCTTCGTACTGCATGCACTCATTTTTTTTTAAGAATTCTAGAACGAGTGATGAAAACTGAAAAGAATTTTTACAGTATCTGAATTTCCCGAACACTATTTCATTTACCATATAGCAAAGCTTATGTAACTTACAGGTGAAATTGAATACCACTTCCTATTGTTCATCGATTACTGCAGCCGTATGCAGCATAACTGTTGAAAGTGTTTGTTAGGAAAAGAACAGATGGACTTCCAAACCACAAGCAGAAGAACAATTGCCCCACTAGGCCACTACAATACGGCGACTTCACCAAAGATATTCTTGGTTTTCTAGGCAAAGACGCCTTTAAGTAGTCTCTTCAGTTACGTATTGAGCTCACTGACAAATTAAATGCACATTTAATTTCTGAGAATGTCTGCTACTGATGCTAGTATCTTTGCTAGTGGCGGTAAAAACTAAATAGTAAATAGATTTTACGAGTGAAACTTTTTCATTGGTTTTTGCGAAAACTTTAACTATGGATGATGTTCAAGCAGTATTTGTCGGGGAAAAAATAAATAAAGTGAGATGGAAACCTGAGGCTTTATCAAGTTCCAGCTATTTCGTTACTGGCAGTTGGGATGAACAGGTATATGCTCAAGTTTCTGTCTGATTTGACATGGTTTTCGTGCTGTGTTTGGTGCATATATATGTTACAGTAAAACTGAAGCTCTACAGTTTATCCCCGTATTTGTCAATTCAGATTAATGTGAACGTGCAATTGTGATTCAGCTAGAACGACACTCATCGGCTGTGCCTTGTCACTGCAGTTGTATTCCATTCTCCTGATTTTTTGTTGCACTGTGTAGACCATATCCGAACAGGGGGCATCTGCAATCTGAATTGCTTGGTATGGGATTCCACCTCCGCAGTAGCGGGTGCCAAATTTTCTGTCACTGGAGTGTACCATTTTAAAGGACACGGTTACGCAGGACAATATTCCATACCCCATTATTTGCACACCTAATTTTTGTCAAGGTCCATTCTCAAAACCACACCGATGTGGATACGTCTCGCTTTGCCAAAAAAAAATGAAACAACGTTTATTTGCACGTAGCATGGTTGTCAACAATGAACAGCTAAAGAAATATTTAAGAGACATGACATGATGGTTATTGTTCTCGTAGCCACCATCGTGTTGTGCACTTTGTATTTTAGATGATGAGCATTGAATAACCATACTATGCGCAAATATGCAAGGTTTTGATTATGAGACGAGAACTGCGCACCCACATCTGTTGCTATAGGTGCACTGGTGAACGGCCCGTGCCTGAAACTAGAATTACAGATAAAGTAACTAGGAATACACCCTAGATGAATTATGTTTGTCTTCAAATTTATCGAGGCTCTGGTGCCCACTCAAAAGGAAATACGTAAGCTTACACTCACCAATGGATTCAACATAGTATTTTCATTTTAATTGGAGGGTATACTTCGTGTCACCATGTTCTCTGACCAGAAAGGGATGATGTTATGGGAGCTCCAAAGCTATTAATATCAATCCTCAACATGTTTTTCCATGGCCATGTCTGCAAAAACGAAAGTCCTTATGTTGTTAAGCTGGCTGGCATTGGTCGCATATCTTGAATCTCACTTCAGATGATTTTTATGAATCCTGAGTGTGTGAATGATGAGAGGGACACTCTCAGAAATTGCAGAGACTCCCCATATGCAAGCTCTGGAAAATCGAGTATGGAATGTAACAATATTATGAAAATTAAAGTTGCTACTCAACCTATAGCAGAGATGCTGTGTTGCAGATAGGCACAACAAAAAGACTGTCACAATATAAGGTTTCAGCTAACAAGGCCTTTGCTAAAAATAGATGAGATGCAAACACACTCCCTCCCCCCCCCCCACACACACACACAAATGTGATTTTTACCACGTATTTGGCACAGCAATTTTTCCCACCCCTCCTACTCTGCTATCCCTTCCCGCCCCAGCCTCCTTGTTACACTTGCCCAGTTGCCACTCCCATCACGCACTGCTGCTGCTTGCTGAGTGACTTCAGCTGCCAGAGGCTGCAGTGTGTGTGTGTGTGTGTGTGTGTGTGTGTGTGTGTGTGTGTGTGTGTGTGTGTGGTCTATTTTTGGGGTCGACCGAAGCGTCCGATTCCACCTGTCGGCTTTGACCCGTGACATAAGGCTGTTGTGATTAGTAGCAACTTTTACCTTCTCATACATAATCTCTGCAACAGATGCCTTTGGCAATGCACTGCACAGATTCAGTAGTAGTGGCCAACTACTGACTGTGTAGGCATCAAAGATTTGGTTGTATTGCACATGATGGTAGCCCTAAGTGAATGGTGAGAGTGCTGTTCCGTGCCATTGAAAGCTGCCTAGCACTATTCTGTTCTTATAATGTGAATGCCATAGCCACACCAGGTTACAGGATACTTGTTCTCACAGTGACAATCTTGATTGACTATCTTATTCTGTGCTAGCTATATTGTTCTATCCCAGCAGTTCTCAAACATTAGGAGACCGTTAGGTCTACTTCTGAGAAAATTCAGGTCTTAGCCAGCATCCCAATAAAGATTGTCACCTGGCTGTAAATGAAGAGTTTAGATGGAAAAGGAAAAAAATCTAACACCATTATTTGTAAATAAATACTACATGGCATATTTAAAAGTAATAAGACATACAGATTTATTGGATTTTACAGTAAGGCACGGACGTAAACATTAAGCTTTGCTACCGATCAATTTATTACTATAACCATATTTTCTGCTTTCACATTTGTTGACTTCACCAACTCAAAACCAAGTTGTCACCATCCAACCTAACCTAGACCTCGGGCTGTGCTACAAATCAGTCTGCCACCACAACCAAGATATCAGGGGGTCCAATACGTATCTTCAGCCATCAGTGAGGTGGTTTATACTACAGCTTTTTTCTGACACTGGTTATATTTGGTACACTGTCAAGTAACATGCATCACAAGCTATGTTTACTGTTCTTTCAGTTCCTCACTTTTTTTGCTAGCATTGTAGAATGTTTCCTTTTACACATGGAAGTTGTGGTTTTTGGAATTGGTAGCCTTAGGACCTTTTTTCCAGTATTAGATACGAGTGACCAACTTTTCACCAATGTGTCACTTCATCACCACAGTCTGTTTTTCAGTTTGTTTTCTTTACAGAGCCCAAGTAGTTCAACTTTGCCTCTCATTTCAGTACCTAAATCTATTTTCATCCTCAGAAAAAGATTCTTACAATCCAAGAATTTATTTTCGGTTTTTCAGATCAGGAAGGAAGGTGCTATTATATGTTATTACTGATAATAAGAGACAATGTGATGGACAACAACATAAATGAAAATGAGACAAAAAATTACTTAGCATGCATTGGACAAAATAAATAAATTTTCTCCATAAATCTTCCAATGTGTCTAAACTGATAGCTTAAGATGCGTATGTATCCCCACTTAAGAATTATGTACTACAGATGTGAAAACCATTCAAATACTGATGTTTGCTGTGTGAGTAGGAGATTGATGCACAATAGGCATTACTGGGTAACTCATGAAAACCAATATATTGACTACATACACGCTTGCAGGCCACTTTATGGTGTTACGCTTGCAAAAGCAAGGAAAAAATGACTGCCTATATGCCTCTGTATGAGTGTTATTTTTCGTATTTGTCTTACATTGTTGTAAGAAGAATTGCTCTGCATTCAGCCACAGCTTTCAATTCTTTAAATTTTCTTGGTGAAATTTCATGAAAAAAATTGCCGTCTTTGCTCTATGGATTCCCATTTAAGATCACAAAGTAACAGCTCATCTCTGCATTTCTTTGATGTCTTCCTTTAACCTGATCTGGTGGAGCACCCAAGTACTTGGACAGTACTCAAAAGTCACAGTAGTGTTCTGTAGGTGGTCTCCTTTAAAAGTGAACTAGACTTTTATAGAATTCTTCTAGGAAACTGAAGTTGACTATTTACTTTCCTACTTTACTGGCTATTTCCATTACAGTTACTTTGCTTTGTTACACACTATGCATAGAAATTTAATTGATGTGGTTTTTCATGTACCATACCACTAATAGTGTATTTGAATGTTACAGGGTTGTTTTTCCTACTCATCTGCATTTTTCTGCCATTTATCACACCTGATGGAAGTTTTGTCTAATACAATAATAAATAATAGGTCTATATAATTAATAAGTCAGTTTTTTTTAAATGTGTAATCAATAATTGATTAGTCAGGAGGAAAGCTAATAAATGAAAAGTAAAATGAATTTAAATATCTCTTTCGCATACACAAATCACTTTCTTAATCTTTTTTATCTGTTTTGTTGTTTGAAGTGAAGATCAGTAGACTCTTAACGTGCTGGAAAAACGTTTAGTTTGCGATCTTAAAATCTCAGGGGAATGGAAAATTGTCTTCTCGCCTTGCGAGAAAATTCAGATCAGTCCTAAATTAATTTCATAGGTATAACATTATCAACATAAGAAAATCTGTAACATTTTATAAAGTGGGGATTGATAACCGTTACTATAAAATGAAAGCGGAAATGCCAAATTAAGCAATTTCACAAAGTAAGTTTTTTATACAGACATGTGAAATCTCAAACACTAATCTCACAGTTTTGAACAAAATTTTGAATTGTGCTGTATTTTGGTGCAACAAGTAGAAATTACAGTAATCTCAGCTTGATTCTGGAGCGAAAGAAAAATATTCATAGTAAAGTCATTTCAGTAATTGCAATTGCCAATAATAATGACATAAACAAATTCCTAACAGGAATACAATTTCAGTTCATTTGAAACAAAATGGAAGAATATAGGAATCTGATAACATAAGATGCTGCCGGAAAGACGCGCGGCTAGAGAGAGAGAAAGAAAAGATGAGCATGCATTCTTATATAGGGCAAAATACAGATGATAACGCTATGCCATTCTCATTATCCTGGTTGTACATATTCGCTGACTTGCAGCGCAGTTAATTGGCACGAAGATTAAATTTTATCTTACATTATTACGTCGCGGGCAGGACACAATATTACATTTAGCTGTCCCGTGTCTTCCTACAGTCACCTAATGATGACACCTTCCCAAACACTGTCGTGTCATCAGTGTTGCAGATTGCGGCTCACCCTATCCCTCAGTTTGTTGTGTATGTTAAGAACAGGAGATGCCATATCACACTTTCACGGGGCACCCATGGCAATAGTCTTGCTGTCCAGGACAAGATGCTGGGTTCTATTACTTAAGGAGTCTTTGAACCACTCATGTACCTGAAAACTGGAAATACGGAAGTGTCCGATCCCGCCCGTCTGTTTTCACCTATGACGTCACAAATATGGCAGAAACGACCATAAACCACGATTCCAATATGGCACATATAAAGTCGTTATGTACACATTATGAGGATGAAAATACATCGAAAAACAAAGACAAAGACATTCCACAAAAAGCCTAATGACACTAACGGGACAAATGCGGTAAATAGGTTTTTTTCAGGGTGGGACAAACTAAATATAAACAAATTTAGACACCCACCCCCATACAAAACCATGCAAAACGACGAAAAAAACCGACATCACAAAACTCCTCAAATACCACTAAACACAACGTCATCTGGAATCGGACACTTCCCTTGACCTATATAGCTCAACATCAGCTCCCGATCCCATAAATTAGGACCTACCAGTTCCCTTGACCTATATAGCTCAAAAACATCTCCCGATGCCAATAGAACATTCACAGCCACACATTGGGTTCGAACACTTCCCTTGACCTGTTATCCTTACGACAACTCCACATACAGCCATCCGTGGTCCGAGACGCCAGAACTTTAAGTAAGCCTCATTTCTTCACGCAATACTGAATGCTTCACAACTTCACCCAAAAATCTGAAGAGTTGAAGAAATTTTATTAGAGACAACGCACTGTCCCCCATCATAGCCGACAACCGAAAACTGTTGACCCTGTCAGTCGTATCCATACCTACCAAAGACATAAAAAAAGCAATTTACCAAAATTCACACACGATGGCACACTCGCAAACTAAACCAGATACAACACCTAACACACCACCAGAGAGCACCACCAATCACATCAAAACATCTGCAAACACGCCACTCTCACAAGCTAAATGACGCGCCTCATGACGTCACACACCACAACAGGCTTACGTCACGGGTCAAAACCGCGACTGGTGGGATTGGACGCTTCGGTCGACTCCATGTGATCAGACCTTCATTAATAGTCTGCAGAGGTGGACACAGAATCTGCCTGTAGCCCTTCATCCACGGTTCACATGATATCGTGTAAGAAAACAGTAAGCTGATTTTTTCACCAGCTATGCTTTCTGTATTTGTGCTGGTTTTTGGACAGAAAATTTCTCTGTAAGTGGAATTTATCACATTTGAGCTCAGAGTATGCTCAAGAATTCTGCAGCAAACCTATATATTGTGGGTGTGTTCTTTTAACCTTGTTATATACAATAGTCACTTGCACTTTTTTATGTTTGCTTGCCCCCCCCCATGAACCATGGACCTTGCCGTTGGTGGGGAGGCTTGCGTGCCTCAGCGATACAGATGGCCGTACCGTAGGTGCAACCACAACGGAGGGGTATCTGTTGAGAGGCCAGACAAACGTGTGGTTCCTGAAGAGGGGCAGCAGCCTTTTCAGTAGTTGCAAGGGCAACAGTCTGTATGATTGACTGATCTGGCCTTGCAACATTAACCAAAACGGCCTTGCTGTGCTGGTACTGCGAACGGCTGAAAGCAAGGGGAAACTACAGCCGTAATTTTTCCCGAGGACATGCAGCTTTACTTTATGATTAAATGATGATGGCATCCTCTTGGGTAAAATATTCCGGAGGTAAAATAGTCCCCCATTCGGATCTCCGGGCGGGGACTACTCAGGAGGATGTCGTTATCAGGAGAAAGAAAACTGGCGTTCTACGGATCGGAGCGTGGAATGTCAGATCCCTTAATCGGGCAGGTAGGTTAGAAAATTTAAAAAGGGAAATGGATAGGTTAAAGTTAGATATAGTGGGAATTAGTGAAGTTCGGTGGCAGGATGAACAAGACTTCTGGTCAGGTGACTACAGGGTTATAAACACAAAATCAAATAGGGGTAATGCAGGAGTAGGTTTAATAATGAATAGGAAAATAGGAATGCGGGTAAGCTACTACAAACAGCATAGTGAACGCATTATTGTGGCCAAAATAGATAGGAAGCCCACACCTACTACAGTAGTACAAGTTTATATGCCAACTAGCTCTGCAGATGATGAAGAAATTGAAGAAATGTACGATGAAATAAAAGAAATTATTCAGATAGTGAAGGGAGACGAAAATTTAATAGTAATGGGTGACTGGAATTCGTGTGTAGGAAAAGGCAGAGAAGGAAACATAGTAGGTGAATATGGATTGGGGCTAAGAAATGAAAGAGGAAGCCGCCTAGTAGAATTTTGCACGGAGCACAACTTAATCATAGCTAACACTTGGTTTAAGAATCATGAAAGAAGGTTGTATACGTGGAAGAACCCTGGAGATACTAAAAGGTATCAGATAGATTATATAATGGTAAGACAGAGATTTAGGAACCAGGTTTTAAGTTGTAAGACATTTCCAGGGGCAGATGTGGACTCTGACCACAATCTATTGGTTATGACCTGTAGATTAAAACTGAAGAAACTGCAAAAATGTGGGAAATTAAGGAGATGGGACCTGGATAAACTGAAAGAACCAGAGGTTGTACAGAGTTTCAGAGAGAGCATAAGGGAACAATTGACAGGAATAGGGGAAAGAAATACAGTAGAAGAAGAATGGGTAGCTCTGAGGGATGTAGTAGTGAAGGCAGCAGAGGATAAAGTAGGTACAAATACGAGGGCTGCTAGAAATCCTTGGGTAACAGAAGAAATATTGAATTTAATTGATGAAAGGAGAAAATATAAAAATGCAGTAAATGAAGCAGGCAAAAAGGAATACAAACGTCTCAAAAATGAGATCGACAGGAAGTGCAAAATGGCTAAACAGGGATGGCTAGAGGACAAATGTAAGGATGTAGAAGCTTATCTCACTAGGGGTAAGATAGATACTGCCTACAGGAAAATTAAAGAGACCTTTGGAGAGAAGAGAACCACGTGTATGAATATCAAGACTCAGACGGCAACCCAGTTCTAGGCAAAGAAGGGAAGGCAGAAAGGTGGAAGGAGTATATAGAAGGTTTATACAAGGGTGATGTACTTGAGGACAATATTATGGAAATGGAAGAGGATGTAGATGAAGATGAAATGGGAGATACGATACTGCGTGAAGAGTATGACAGAGCACTGAAAGACCTGAGTCGAAACAAGGCCCCCGGAGTAGACAACATTCCATTAGAACTACTGACGGCCTTGGGAGAGCCAGTCATGACAAAACTCTACCAGCTGGTGAGCAAGATGTATGAGACAGGCGAAATACCCTCAGACTTCAAGAAGAATATAATAATTCCAATCCCAAAGAAAGCAGGTGTTGACAGATGTGAAAATTACCGAACTATCAGTTTAATAAGTCACAGCTGCAAAATACTAACGCGAATTCTTTACAGACGAATGGAAAAACTAGTAGAAGCCGACCTCGGGGAAGATCAGTTTGGATTTCGTAGAAATGGTGGAACACGTGAGGCAATACTGACCTTACGACTTATCTTAGAAGAAAGATTAAGAAAAGGCAAACCTACGTTTCTAGCATTTGTAGACTTAGAGAAAGCTTTTGACAATGTTGACTGGAATACTCTTTTTCAAATTCTAAAGGTGGCAGGGGTAAAATACAGGGAGTGAAAGGCTATTTATAATTTGTACAGAAACCCGATGGCAGTAATAAGAGTCGAGGGGCATGAAAGGGAAGCAGTGGTTGGGAAAGGAGTGAGACAGGGTTGTAGCCTCTCCCCGATGTTATTCAATCTGTATATTGAGCAAGCAGTAAAGGAAACAAAAGAAAAATTTGGAGTAGGTATTAAAAATCATGGAGACGAAGTAAAAACTTTGAGGTTCGCCGATGACATTGTAATTTTGTGTGAGACGGCAAAGGACTTGGAAGAGCAGTTGAACGGAATGGACAGTGTCTTGAAAGGAGGATATAAGATGAACATTAACAAAAGCAAAACGAGGGTAATGGAATGTAGTCATATTAAATCGGGTGATGCTGAGGGAATTAGATTAGGAAGTGAGACACTTAAAGTAGTAAAGGAGTTTTGCTATTTAGAAAGTAAAATAACTGATGATGGTCGAAGTAGAGAGGATATAAAATGGATATAAAATGTAGACTGGCAATGGCAAGGAAAGCGTTTCTGAAGAAGAGAAATTTGTTAACATCGAATATAGATTTATGTATCAGGAAGTCGTTTCTGAAAGTATTTGTTTGGAGTGTAGCCATGTATGGAAGTGAAACATGGACGATAACTAGTTTGGACAAGAAGAGAATAGAAGCTTTCGAAATGTGGTGCTACAGAAGAATACTGAAGATAAGGTGGATAGATCACGTAACTAATGAGGAGGTATTGAATAGGATTGGGGAGAAGAGGAGTTTGTGGCACAACTTGACTAGAAGAAGTGATCGGTTGGTAGGACATGTTTTGAGGCATCAAGGGATCACAAATTTAGCATTGGAGGGCAGTGTGGAGGGTAAAAATTGTAGAGGGAGACCGAGAGATGAGTACACTAAGCAGATTCAGAAGGATGTAGGTTGCAGTAGGTACTGGGAGATGAAGCAGCTTGCACAGGATAGAGTAGCATGGAGAGCGGCATCAAGCCAGTCTCAGGACTGAAGACAACAACAACAACAATGTTTGCTTGGGACTTTTCTGCTGGACAAGAGATTCATGATAAATGCAAGCAAAGTAACATACCAATGCCGAAGAGTAAGATTGCTATGGAAATTATTTGGAGGTTGGAATTCGATTACTTGATAAATAGTACAATTCTCAAGGCTGTCAATTCAACTAAGTACCTGGGTGTTAAAATTACGAACAACTTCAGTTGGAAGGACCACATAGATAATATAGTCGGGAAGGCGAGCCAGAGGTTGCGTTTCATTGGCAGGACACTTAGAAGATGCAACAAGTCCACTAAAGAGACAGCTTACACTACACTCGTTCGTCCTCTGTTAGAATATTGCTGCACGGTGTGGGATCCTTACCAGGTGGGATTGACGGAGGACATCAAAAGGGTGCAAAAAAGGGCAGCTTGTTTTGTATTATCACGTTATAAGGGAGAGAGTGTGGCAGGTATGATACATGAGTTGGGATGGAAGTCATTACAGCATAGACGTTTTTCGTCGCGGCGAGACCTTTTTACGAAATTTCAGTCACCAACTTTCTCTTCTGAATGCGAAAATATTTTGTTGAGTCCAACCTACATAGGTAGGAATGATCATCAAAATAAAATAAGAGAAATCAGAGCTCGAACAGAAAGGTTTAGGTGTTCGTTTTTCCCGCTCGCTGTTCGGGAGTGGAATAGTAGAGAGATAGTATGATTGTGGTTCGATGAACCCTCTGCCAAGCACTTAAATGTGAATTGCAGAGTAGTCATGTAGATGTAGATGGTGGGACAAGTGGCAAGAGGAATGAAACACTGATATTTTTTATTTATTTTTTTATTTGTTTTTTCCGCCACTGGAATCTGAAACAAGAAAAGACCAGGTTCGCAACTTAAAGGAAGGCAGATAAGAAAATATGTAGAAGCAGCATGAGTGGGTATTAGTGAAGACATGACTGCATAAAAAAATTGTAATGAGTCTTTACCTAACAATGGATGTCAAATTAGTAACCATGATTGATGACGTGGACAATGGCGATCTAATAAATACTATACACTAATGAAATAGTGGTACAAAGAGAATTTTTGAAAAGAATGGTGCAATTACATTGTAATAAACACTCTTAATTTTCCAGAATGAGAGACGAGGTACTGGCAGAATTAAAGCTGTGAGGACGGGTTGTGAGTCGTGCTTGGGTAGCTCATTTGGTAGAACACTTGCCGCGAAAAGCAAAGGTCCCGAGTTCGAGTCTTGATCCGCCACATAGTTTTAATCTGCCAGGAAGTTTCACTCTTAATTTTAACCCCTCAGATAATTTCATTGTACTCTTCAGGGCTTATTGTCCTGAACTTGGGAACCATTGCCATACACAGACAAAAGTGAAATTTTGGGTTGAGCCCACGATCGTTGTTCTGTACATTGGGCCATACAAAGTTCAGCATCACCAATCCATTGGCAGCAAAGATAGCTAAATGACTTGTTTTGTGTAAGTACTGAAATACAACACTGCATAAAGAAACATAAACATATGGCTGAGGCCAAACTGTGGTTTTTGTCTCACTGTACTGTTCTGTTGATGCCCAATAGTTGTCTGCCCCGCAAACAAAGAATTTTGTTGGGAGGTGATTCATACTGTAGACAGACCTTCAGCAACAACATTCTCATCAACATTTGCAGATGGTGAAAAGAGGAGGAAATTGTTGTCTTTGTCAAGTTTGTAACCGGAATGCACACACAGTGCCAACTCCAGCTACCTCTTAGTAACTCTCAGGAAGTATAGTCAGCAGTGGAAGAGTTCCTTTATGCAAATCCTGATTCCCCTATGTATTAGGAAATGGTCAGCAGCAAGAAACTTTCGTTACCACGAGCTTTATTATGTGTTACGGTGAAACATTGTGCTACAGAGTAGTTGTTCCTGGTTAAGTTCTACAACACTTCCTGTACACCATTGATATTAAGTATACCTAAATTAGTACACTATGTCTTGCTGAATGGTTTAGTTCTCTGTTTATTGTAGCATTTCAAATAGCTCGTAACTACCAAAGTTGACAAACTCCCAGTGTAAGGGCTGAAGTAATATGTAATATTTCCTGGCTGCAGCCTAAATTAATAATTTGCTTGCAATTCACTGTACCACTTGTGTTTTTGCTTTTGTATGCTTTGTGAGTGTTGTCCATACCTAGGGCAAGGCAGACAATATTGTCACCTCTCAGAATAAATTGTGCATGTTATGTAAGGCACTGCGGGTACAAATTTATAAAAGTGAAGTAAATGAAGTCATTGATTACAATGTTGTGCATAAAATTTAACCTGCCCACAAGTTTGAAAAAGATTCATATATATGTGAATCAACACCTGTTTTATTCTGTATAGAGAGGATATAAAATGTAGACTGGCAATGGCAAGGAAAATGTTTCTGAAGAAGAGAAATTTGTTAACATCGAGTATAGATTTAAGTGTCAGGAAATCATTTCTGAAAGTATTTGTATGGAGTGTAGCCATGTATGGTAGTGAAACATGGACGATAAATAGTTTGGGCAAGAAGAGAATAGAAGCTTTCTAAGTGTGATGCTACAGAAGAATGCTGAAGATTAGATGGGTAGATCACATAACTAATGAGGAGGTATTGAATAGAATTGGGGAGAAGAGGAGTTTGTGGCACAACTTGACAAGAACAAGGGACCAGTTGGTAGAACATCTTCTGAGGCATCATGGGATCACAAATTTAGCATTGGAGGGCAGCGTGGAGGGTAAAAATCGTAGAGGGAGACCAAGAGATGAATACACTAAGCAGACTCGGAAGGATGTAGGTTGCAGTACGTACTGGGAGATGAAGAAGCTTGCACAGGATAGAGTAGCATAGAGAGCTGCATCAAACCAGTCTCAGGACTGAAGACAACAACAACAACAACAACAACAACAACAACAACAACACTCACTCTCATGTAGTGAGATTAATGTATATAAACTGAAAGGCGAAGGAAATGTGGAGAGAGGAGACAGCCTAAATTATAGAGAAAGTACAACAATTTGGCAAATGTGACAGTACTTTTGTTCCCACAGTTTGCCAGGCAGCTGAAGTGAGATACTTATGAATAACAAAACTACAAAGGCCAGAACAAAAATGCTACAGTGAATCACAAATAAGACAAATGCTGGAAGTCCCTAACATTCATTCCACTGAAAGACTTAGAAAGGCTTGATCTTCGGAAGCAAAGATGTTTGACATTGTTGGCAGTACCATCTTGCAGTATGCTAATGCATTCATTCTCTTAAAGAAAGCACAAGTACAATTGAAAAATTATGATCCTTCAAACGCTCTCAGTAAAATTGATGGTTTACACCTGTTTGGGTTTGAGTTGCGATGTCATTTTTTCTTTGGTTTTCGACAATGTCCCTGGTTATTTTCTTCAGTTGTGAAGTAGATGTTTTGTTGCTTCAAACTTGTCAAACCAGTAAGGAAGTTGTTGAATTATTGTTAAAGATAAAATTACAGCTCGACTGCAAAACCAAGAACTTGTAAACAAATTGAGACATCCTTTTTTCACACAAAAAAGGATAGGTAGAAATGTAAGGCATCTTAGATTTATTAGGAACTTACGTAATAACAAACAACTAAAGTGGAACAGATACCATTATCTTATGCCAGGAAGGCAGTTACTGCAGGCTAGATAGCTTTGGAATTACACCATTGCTATAGAAATTCATAGCAACTTAACCACAGATATGGACCAACAACATACCATTACCTGGGATTAAACCCATCATCTCTGTCAGAGGCCTTGCAGAATGTTGTGGGTAACAGAAGTCAAGAATATTGAGAATACTAGCCTGATGTCTGTCATTCAATGCACAAGTACTGTCTTAAGTAAAAAGTAATATAGCTTCACCTGAAGGCTCTGATTGTGTTACTAACCACTGTGCTGTCTTTATTGCCATTAATTCAGGAAATATAAAAGTAATGTGGTATGTGAAATTTGTCGTTAAGAAGAAACTTAAGTGTGGGTCCCAGCTGATATAAAAAAACTGGTTTCCAAGTGAGTTGATGAAAAATGCAGGAGATTTGATGAATGTTGCTGCCATCATCTACTTCCCAAGATGATGTTTTGGAATGGCTTTCATTGTACTATCATGCACTTTTGTACTTTTGGAGTGGGAAATTGCCTATAAAAGGCAGAGGAATGATCAACAGCATAAAGATGCAAAAGGAAAAGGAAACCACTGCAATTGCAGACCAATCCCCCATTCAGATCTACTGCAGGAGGGGGTTGCCAAGGGGGAGGTGGGACCACTAGAAAACGATCAAATAACCAATGAGATAGTAACATTCTATGAGTTTGGGTGTGGAATGTCAGAAGTTTGAATATGGTAGGAAAGCTGTAAAATCTGAAAAGAGACATGCAGAGGCTCAGTCTAGATATAGTTGGGGTCAGTGAAATGAAGTAGAAAGAAGACAATGTTTTCTGGTCAGACGAGTATAGGATAATATTAATAGCAGCAGAAAATGGTATAACAGGAGTAGGATTCGTTACGAATAGGAAGATAGGGCAGAGTGTGAGTTAAAGTGAACAATTCAGTGATATGGTTATTCTCACCAGAATTGAAGGGTCCTCCCCCCTCCCCCTGGAATCGCACCATTCTTTGGCGGTGGTGGTGGTTAGTGTTTAACGTCCCGTCGACAACGAGGTCATTAGAGATGGAGCACAAGCTCAGGTTAGGGAAGGATTGGGAAGGAAATCGGCCGTGTCCTGTCAAAGGAACCATCCCGGCATTTGCCTGGAGTGATTTAGGGAAATCACGGAAAACCTAAATCAGAATGGCCGGAGGCGGGATTGAACAGTCGTCCTCCCGAATGCGAGTCCAGTGTGCTAACCACTGCGCCACCTCGCTCGGTTTGTGCTTGTGTACCATGACGCCCCAGCTTTTGCAGCATCTTTTCCCGTCTGTGTTGCATGTCTATCCTCTTGCTGTTCTTTTCCTCTCCCTTGGGGAACATGTCTGGTTTGTTTATAGGAATCTACATTGATACTCCGCAAGCCATCCAACGGTGTGTGGCGGAGGGCACTTTACGTGCCACTGTCATTACCTCCCTTTTCTGTTCCAGTCGTTCATGGTTCGGGGGAAGAATGACTGTCTGAAAGCCTCCGTGCACGCTCGAATCTCTCTTATTTTACGTTCGTGATCTCCTCGGGAGGTATAAGTAGGGGGAAGCAATATATTCAATACCTCATCCAGAAACACACCCTCTCGAAACCTAGCGAGCAAGCTACACTGCGATGCAGAGCACCTCTCTTGCAGAGTCTGCCACTTGAGTTTGCTAAAAATCGCCGTAACGCTATCACTGTTACCAAATAACAACCCTGTGACGAAACGCGCTGCTCTTCTTTGGGTCTTCTCTATCTCATCCGTCAACCAGATCTGGTACGGATCCCACACTGATGAGCAATACTCAAGTATAGGTTGAACAGGTGTTTTGTAAGCCACCTCCTTTGTTGATGGACTACATTTTCTATGGACTCCCCAATGAATCTAAACCTGGTACCCGCTTTACCAACAATTAATTTTAAATGATCATTCCATTTCAAATCATTCCGCACGCATACTCCCAGATATTTTGCAGAAGTAACTGCTACTAGTGTTTGTTCCGCTGTCATATAATCATACAATAAAGGATCCTTCTTTCTATGTATTCACAATAACACTACATTTGTCTATGTTAACGGTCAGTTGCCACTCCCTGCACCAAGTGCCTATCCACTGCAGATCTTCCTGCATTTCGCTGCAATTTTCTAATGCTGCAACTTCTCTGTATACCACAGCATGATCCATGAAAAGCCGCATGGAACTTCCGACACAATATACTAGGTCATTTAGATATATTGTGAAAAGCAATGGTCCCATAATACTCCACTGTGGCACGCCAGAGGTTACCTTAATGTCTGTAGACGTCTCCATTGAGAACAACATGCTGTGTTCTGTTTGCTAAAATCTCTTCAAACCATCCACACAGCTGGTCTGACATTCTGTAGGCTCTTACTTTGTTTATCAGGCGACAGTGCGGAACTGTATGGATTGCCTTCCGGAAGTCAAGGAAAATAGCATCTATCTGGGAGCCTGTATCTAATATTTTCTGGGTCTCATGAACAAATAACGTGAGTTGGGTCTCACACGATCGCTGTTTCCGGAATCCATGTTGATTCCTACGGAGTAGATTCTGGGTTTCCAGAAACAACATGATACTCGAGCAAATAACATGTTCTAAAATTCTACAACAGATCGAAGTCAGAGATACAGGTCTATAGTTTTGCGCATCTGCTCGACGACCCTTCTTGAAGACTGGGACTAACTGTGCTCTTTTCCAATCATTTCGAACCTTCCATTCTTATAAAGACTTGCGGTACACGGCTGTTAGAAGGGGGCTAGTTCTTTCCTGTACTCTGTGTAGAATCGAATGGGTATCCCGTCAGGTCCAGTGGACTTTCCTCTGTTGAGTGATTCCAGTTGCTTTTCTATTCCTTGGACACTTATTTCGATGTCAGCCATTTTTTCGTTTGTGCGAGTGCAGTGCGGTCTTCCTCTGTGAAACAGCTTTGGAAAAAGTGTGTATTCACTAGCCTGACATCAGAACCCCCCCCCCCCCCCCTCCCCCATGAACCATGGACCTTGTCATTGGTGGGTAGGCTTGCGTGCATCAGCGATCCAGATGGCCATACCGTAGGTGCAATCGCAACGGAGGGGTATCTGTTGAGAGGCCAGACGATCATGTGGTTCCTGAAGAGGGGCAGAAGCCTTTTCAGTAGTTGCAGGGGCAACAGTCTGGATGATTGACTGATCTGGCCTAGTAACACTAACCAAAACAGCCTTGCTGTGCTGGTACTGCGAACGGCTGAAAGCAAGGGGAAACTACAGCCGTAATTTTTCCCGAGGGCATGCAGCTTTACTGTATGGTTAAATGATGATGGCGTCCTCTTGGGTAAAATATTCTGGAAGTAAAATAGTACCCCATTCGGATCTCTGGGCGGGGACTACTCAAGAGGACGTCGTTGTCAGGAGAAAGAAAACTGGCGTTCTATGGATCAGAGTGTGGAATGTCAGATCCCTTAATCGGGCAGGTAGGTTAGAAAATTTAAAAAGGGGAATGGATAGGTTAAAGTTAGATATAGTAGGAATTAGTGAAGTTTGGTGGCAGGAGGAACAAGACTTTTGGTCAGGTGAATACAGGGGTATAAATAAAAAATCAAACAGGGGTAACGCAGGAGTAGTTTTAATAATGAATAGAAAAATGGGAGTGCGGGTAAACTACTACAAACAGCATAGAGAACACATTATTGTGGCCAAGATAGGCACGAAGCCCACACCTACTACAGTAGTACAAGTTTATATGCCAACTAACTCTGCAGATGATGAAGAAATTGATGAAATGTACGATGAAATAAAAGAAATTATTCAGATAGTGAAGGGAGGTGAAAATTTAATAGTCATGGGTGACTGGAATTAGAGTCCAGGAGAAGGGGGAGAAGGAAACGTAGTAGGTGAATATGGATTGGGGGTAAGAAATGTAAGAGGAAGCCGTGTGGTAGAGTTTTGCACAGAGAATAACTTGATCATAGCTAACACTTGGTTCAGAAATCATAAAAGGAGGTTGTATACATGGAAGAATTCTGGAGATACTAGAAGGTATCAGAGAGATTATATAATGGGAAGACAGAGATTTAGGAACCAGGTATAAATTGTAAGACATTTCAAGGGGCAGGTGTGGACTCTGACCACGATCTATTGGTTACGAACTATAGATTAAAACTGAAGAAACTGCAAAAAGGTGTGAATTTAAGGAGATGGGACCTGGATAAACTGACTAAATCAGAGGTGGTACAGAGTTTCAAGGAGAACATAAGGCAACAATGAACAGGAATGGGGGAAAGAAATACAGTATAAGAAGAATGGGTAGCTTTGAGGGATGAAGTAGTGAAGGCAGCAGAGGATCAAGTAGGTAAAAAGATGAGGGCTAGTAGAAATCCTTGGGTGACAGAAGAAATATTGAATTTAATTGATGAAAGGAGAAAATATAAATATGCAGTAAATGAAGCAGGCAAAAAGGAATACAAACGTCTCAAAAATGAGATCGACAGGCAGTGCAAAATGTCTAAGCAGCGATGGCTAGAGGACAATTGTAAGGATGTAGAGGCTTATCTCACTAGGGGTAAGGTAGATACTGCCTACGGGAAAATTAGAGAGACCTTTTGGAGAAAAGAGAACCATGTGTATGAATATAAAGAGCTCAGATGGAAACCCAGTACTAAGCAAAGAAGGGAAAGCAGGAAGGTGGAAGGAGCATATAGAGGTTCTATACAAGGGCGATGATCTTGAGGACAATATTATAGAAATGGAAGAGAATGTAGATGAAGATGAAATAGGAGGTATGATACTGCGTGAAGAGTTTGACAGAGCGCTGAAATACCTGAGTCGAAACAAGGCTCCCAGAGTAGACAACATTCTATTGGAACTACTGACGGCCTTGGGAGATCCAGTCCTGACAAAACTCTGCCATCTGGTGAGCAAGTTGTATGAGACAGGAGAAATACCCTCAGACTTCAAGAAGAATATAATAATTCCAATCCCAAAGAAAGCAGGTGTTGACAGATGTGAAAATTACCGAACTATCAGTTTAATAAGTCACAGCTGCAAAATACTAACGCGAATTCTTTACAGACAAATGGAAATACTGGTAGAAGCTGACCTAGGGGAAGATCAGTTTGGATTCCATAGAAATATTGGAACACGTGTGGCAATACTGACCTTACGACTTATCTTAGAAGAAAGATTAAGGAAAGGCAAACCTATGTTTCTAGCATTTGTAGACTTAGAGAAAGCTTTTGACAGTGTTGACTGGAATACTCTCTTTCAAATTCTGAAGGTGGCAGGGGTAAAATACAGGGAGCGAAAGGCTATTTGCAATTTGTACAGAAAGCAGATGGCAGTTATGAGTCGAGGGACATGAAAGGGAAGCAGTGGTTGGGAAGGGATTGAGACAGGGTTGATGTATCTTCCTGATGTCATTCAATTTGTATATTGAGCAAGCAGTAATGGAAACAAAAGAAAAATTCGGAGTAGAAATTAAAATCCGTGGAGAAGAAATAAAACTTGGAGGTTTGCCAGTGACATTGTACTTCGGTCAAAGATGGCAAAGGACCTGGAAGAGCAGTTGAACGGAATGGATAGTGTCTTGAAAGGAGGATATAAGATTAACATCAACAAAAGGAAAACGAGGATAATGGAATGTAGTCGAATTAAATTGGGTGATGCTGAGGGAATTAGATTAGGAAATGAGACACTTAAAGTAGTAAAGGAGTTTTGCTATTTGGGAAGCAAAATAACTGATGATGGTCGAAGTAGAGAAGATATAAAATGTAGACTGGCAATGGCAAGGAAATTATTTCTGAAGAAGAGAAATTTGTTTACATCGAGTATTGATTTAAGTGTCAGGAAGTAGTTTCTAAAAGTATTTGTATGGAGTGTAGCCATGTATGGAAGTGAAAAATGGACGATCAATAGTTTGGGCAAGAAGAGAATAGAAGCTTTTGTAATGTGGTGCTACAGAAGAATGCTGAAGATTAGGTGGGTAGATCACGTAACTAATGAGGAGGTATTGAATAGAATTGGGGAGACGAGGAGTTTGTGGCACAACTTGACAAGAACAAGGGACTGGTTGGTAGGACATGTTCTGAGGCATCAAGGGATCACCAGTTTAGTATTGGAGGGCAGCGTGGAGGGTAAAAATCGTAGAGCGAGATCAAGAGATGAATATACTAAGCAGATTCAGAAGGATGTAGGTTGTAGTAGGTACTGGGAGATGAAGGAGCTTGCACAGGATAGAGTAGCGTGGAGAGCTGCATCAAACCAATCTCAGAACTGAAGACCACAACAACAACAGACATCAGAACAATCCCTTTATCTTTCTTGATTCCCCTTCTCCTATCCTTTGTCCACTTCGGTATTTGAGGTTCCTCTTTCACTTAGTCATCCCTGTATTCTCCTGAACGCCAGCCCACGCATCTAATGCGTAATAGGTAACTGTCTAACACTTCATTCACAGCCCCACTGTGACATTTGCCTGCTTTATTTCTTCGTTGTTAGTCATTGGTGCCGATGTACAATTATAAGGCCAGTTCATTACTAGTAAATGTTGATAAGCCTCATCAATATGTTGCAGTCAACAACAGCATACTACTACAATAGTTTGCTGTTGGATATCTATGATTAGTAAAAATCGAATCACACAGTTTACAGTTCTTGCTGAGTAGTATGCTATGTGTGACACTATTTTTCAAGTAAATTAAACACACATTGTCATTAATTGTTGTAACACACGGCCCCTCTGCGGGCCCGGGGGTTAGAATAGGCCCGAGGTAATTTTGCCTGTCGTATGAGGCGACTAAAAGGAGTCTCACACCTTTTGGCCTTTATGTGATGGTCCCCTGTGGGGTTTGATTTTCATTTATCAAAATTTTCCTGAAGACTGAGCCAATTGGGGAAGGGTGCTTTACATGGTACGTAGTGTCCATCGTGCATTGAGATCTGTAGCTCACTTTCTCATCTTGGCATTGCAGTTCCAGTCATCCTTCATCTCTTCAGCACCTTCCTGGGTGCACTATTCTCCACCCACTATGCAGTGTCATTTTCTGCACTGACAAGGACCATGGAATTCTTTGCACCTCTTATCCAACATGGTAGCCAGTCTGTTGTGGTGGGCCTGTCGTGTACCCTGTTGGTAGTAGCCCACGTACTACACAGGGATCGTTCTGCTGATGCCTGTGCGTTAACTCCCCACATATGCCCATGGGTAAGTTCCTGTCACTCTGGGGCATCGAGACTCTTGGCAGTGACCATCCTGCCAAGGGGCCTTTGCTGCGGCTGGGTGGCGCCTGTGGGGAGGGCTGCTGGTCGAAGTGGGTGGCATCAGGATGGATGATGCACGTTGAAGTTTACCACATCATCACTTATTGGTGATCAGACGCCAACAGTCTCTGGGCGTTCCAAGTCTCAGTTCAATGCAAGGAAGTATAATCCTAAATCATTCCCCTCTCTGGCCACACCATGGGAGAAATGTCAGGCTAAGGATGGCAGTGAACCTTATTCACCCCGGTACCTCGTATTTACAAATGCCTATGTGGACTCCTTTGTCTCAATGAAGTCCGTTTTTTGTAGAGCATTTAGAGGACAAGTTTGGGGAGGTGGAGGGATTGTCCAAAATGTGGTCAGGGTGAGTCGTGATGAAAATGGTATCATCTGCCCAGTCACAGGCATTACTCGCTTGTGACAAGCTGGGAGGTGTTTTCACTACCATCATGCCTCATAACAGCTTAATTATGGTCCAGGGTATTATATTCCACAGGGACCTTCTTTTGCAGTCTGACAACGAGCTGCACATCAACTTAGAGCGACAAGGAGTTCATTTCGTCCAGATGTCTATCAGGGTCCGAGAAATAATCAGGTTGCCATCACGGTGCCTTAATCTTGTCCTTCAAGGGTGACACATTACCCGAGAAGGTCAAGGTAATGGTCTATCACTGTGATGTCAAGCCATATATCCCTCCCCCAGAGCGATGCATCACATGTCAAGATTGTGGACGTCCATCCCATCCCAAAATTGCCATTCCTCCCATCTGTGTCAATTGCAGAGAGTATCATTCCCCTTGCTCACCAGACTACAGGATTTTACAGTGAGAAAGGAAAAATCATGAGACTCTAGACCCTGGACCAACTGACCTACACTGAGGTCAAGAGGAAATTTGAGCTCCTACATCGTGTGGCTATGGTCTCCTCTTATGCTGCCGCCATGAGAACTGTTGTAGCCCCATCAGTTCCGCGAGTTCCAGTTGGCCCTCAGAGCCGGAAGACTACATCTGCCCCCTTGATGGTGGGGGGCACTTCCCCCCCTGTTGCTCCCACACCACCTACCTCGAGAGCACTGTCCACGTAACCATTTGGGACACCAGTCCCTACTTCTCAACTGGATTCTTCTTCAGCTCCTCTCGTGAGGAAGGGGTCCCTTGGGTCACTCCCTTCCCAGGTTTCTGCTAGTGGGAAATGTGACACCCGCCAGTGACTGAAGTGCCCAAAAGCAGCTGGTCATAGGACTTCACGATCATCTTCAGTCCCAGAGACTGAATCAGTGAAGCCCTCTCACCCAGAGGAACCCACACATCAGCAACAGAAATCCAGAAAGATGACCCCCTCAAGACCAAGGGAATCGCAGTGGCACCCACACTGCTACCTACAAGCTCTGCGTCTGAGGATGAGGTGAAGATTCTGGTGTCTGCTGAGGACGTAGATCTCGCCAGACACTCGGACACAATGGATATAGTCTGTTCAGGAAATAAGTTGGTAGCAGCAGGTGACCCTGAGGTGTAGACTACCTTATTGAGTGTTTCATGCCTTGCCTTCCCAGTGTCATGATCACGTCATCCTTCAGTGGAATTGTGATGGTTTTTTCCACCATCTGGATGAGCTGTGGCAACTGTTAAGCTTTACAACTGCTTTCTACATGGTCCTCCAGGAAACCTGGTTCCCGGCAATGCGGAGCCCTGCCTTCGTGGCTTCAGGGGATATTACAAGAACCGTAGCGACTATAATAGAGTGTCAGATGGAGTTTGTGTCTATGTCCTGAACTCAGTATGCAGTGAACCAGTGCCTCTTCAAACTCCTCTTGAAGCTGTGGCTGTCAGGATATGGAAGACACAGGACATAATTGTCTGCAATGTATATCTCCCTCCAGATGGTGCAGTATCCCTGAACGTATTGGCTGCACTGATTGATCAACTCCCTAAATGTTTACTTTCTTGTGCGAGATTTTAATGCCATAACCCTTTGTAGGTTAGCACAATGCTTACTGGCTGTGGCAGAGATGTTGAAAATTTACTGTCCCAACTCGACCTGTGCCTCTTTAATATTGGGGCCACCACACATTTCAGTGTGGCTCATGGTAGTTACTCGGCCATTGACTTACAAATTTGCAGCCGAGGTCTCCTCCCATCTATCTACTGGACAGCACATGACGACCTGTGGGTCATTCCATCTCAAATCAACTAACAGTCTGAACCTTGATATCTCAGAGTTGGATGATTCTTTTTTTTTTTTTTTTTTTTTTTTTTTTTTTTTCAGGAAATGTACCCACTAACACTAGTTTAAATTTGAAATTTCTGATTTTTCTGACCTTTGGTTTTGGAGTTTCAAGGGTTTAAAAGGCAAAAAAACCTCCTTTTTTTGATCTATCGATGATTGTTTTAAAATGCTGCAGCTCAAAAACTATACAACATAGAGAGCTCAAACTTGCACCATTCTTTTCCTCTATAAATTCTCTTCAATTTGATATGTAACATGACTATGCTACCTAAATCTAAAAATTTTATAATATTCCAAAAAAACATTTTTTGAAATTTCCAAAATACGTACCCTCGGATTTCTTTATAAAAATTGTATGTGTTGTCCAGTCTAACTGACTACATGCATGCAAAATTTCAAGATGGGATCTCAGTGGGTTCTTGTATAAAATAATATTTTACTGCCGCAATACACACTAGTGAGTTGAAAAGCAGACTATTTCTACACTATGAATACTAAGGTAGGCCTATGTAATTCTAACAAACTTAAATTATTCTATTAGTCTTTTTATACAACATTACCCTCTTGTTGTTGTGGTCTTCAGTCCCGAGACTGGTTTGATGCAGCTCTCCATGCTACTCTATGCTGTGCAAGCTTCTTCATTTCCCAGTACCTACTGCATCCTACATCCTTCTGAATATGCTTAGTGTATTCATATCTTGGTCTCCCTCTACGGTTTTTACCCTCCACACTGCCCTCCAATACTAAATTGGTGATCCCTTGATGCCTCAGAACATGTCCTACCAACCGATCCCTTCTTCTAGTCAGGTTGTGCCACAAGCTCCTCTTCTCCCCAATTCTATTCAATACCTCCTCATTAGTTATGTGATCTACCCATCTAATCTCCAGCATTCTTCTGTAGCACCACATTTCAAAAGCTTCTATTCTCTTCTTGTCCAAACTATTTATCGTCCATGTTTCACTTCCATACATGGCTACACTCCATACAAATACTTTCAGAAATGACTTCCTGACACTTAAATCTATACTTGATGTTAACAAATTTCTCTTCTTCAGAAACGCTTTCCTTGCCATTGCCAGTCTAAATTTTATATTTTCTTTACTTTGACCATCATCAGTTATTTTGCTCCCCAAATAGCAAAACTCCTTTACTACTTTAAGTGTCTAATTTCCTAATCTAATTCCCTCAGCATCACCCGACATAATTTGACTACATTCCATTATCCTCGTTTTGCTTGTTGTTTGTTAATACATTAAATGATATTTTAATGTGAGAATAAAATATATATAAAAAAATAATAACTTGAGAATCTTACGATTTTGTACGACATTCACTTTTTATTATAAAAACATGAGCTTTTCATATAGGGTCAAGGCTCTAGTTTTGGCCACTACCTCACTTACAGCCACCTTGATGTAATGGTGAAGCTACACTGCATCCTTTCATCATATATTATAAATGGGAGGGAAAACTAAAACATCTGCAGTGTTTCTTCATATCAGATTGCCTGAAACATAATGCAGTTGCTTTCTATGTATTCCAGAAAAAACTGCTAGAAACATAAGGCAAAACTTGCCTTTTGTACTTAAAAAGATTACTTACTTTTCTGATGAGAGCACTGCACAATATAAAAATAAGAAAAACTTCCCTAATTTTTGTTTGCATAAAACTGATTTTGAAGTTGAGGCAGAGTGGGAGTTCTTTACAACATCCCATGGCAAGAGCGCATGCGATGGCCTTGCTGCGTTAAGCGGCTAGCTGCTAAAGCCAGCTTACAAAGGCCATGTAACCAACAAATCTTAACACCCAAATCACTTTATGTATTTGCCATGGAAAACATAAAAAACATTGACTTTGAATATTGCACAACAGAGGACTATGAACTGACTGAAGGATACTTACTTCCTCGGTTTAGTGAGTCAAAAGCGACTGTGGGAACACAAAAGTTGCACTCATATAAACCCTGCACAGAGAGTCAAATTACTGTCAAGCCTTATCATTTTTGTCTGGATGAGTCTCTTGAATATGTGACAACAATGAACCAAATAACACCGTCACTTATGCGAAATATTACTGCTGGTTTTGTGACAGTAACATATGATGTCTTGGTCGCTAGGATGGATTGAAGAAAGATACAATGCCATGTACTGAATAAATTTTTTACACCCAAAGGGTCCAGCCCAGTCTTTTTACTATCCACAGCCAAGAGATACGTTAGATGTACCAGGAAATACTCTTTTACAAACAGCGAATCCAACAACAGCTACGGGAAGAACCCACACTTTAAGTGCTAAAGAAATGAAGTTGTATTCTCTTGCTTTGGAAAAATATCTTAAAAGATCATTAAAGAAGCACATTTAAATTATATTACCCTCACTAAACACTAAGTTGTATAAATACCATGTGTATTAACGTTTTAAATATCAATTGGTATTAGAAATACAGCTCTATCCATGCAGATATTAACAAGTTAATCTTTTTCCCAAGTGAAATTACTTATATGCCAATTTCTGATATAAGGAACTTGTTGTAAATGATTACAAATAACACTGAAAAACCAAGAAAAAGATAATCTCTGCCATTTACAACTAAGGATGAAGGTGAGTGGCTTTATTCAAAATTTTAACTTGTAGCATGTATATTACCAATTAAAATGTGTTCACTTGCTTATGATGCATAGTTAAAAGAATCATGAACATTAAATTAAAACAACCCTATATCATTTAATGAATTAACAAACAATAAGAGGGTAATGTTGCATAAAAAGACTAATATAATAATTTAAGTTTGTTAGAATTACATAGGCTTACCTTAGTATTCATAGTGTAGAAATAGTCTGCTTTTCAACTCACTAGTGTGTATTGCTGTAGTAAAATATTATTTTATACAAGAACCCACTGAGATCCCATCTTGAAATTTTGCATGCATGTAGTCAGTTAGACTGGACAACACATACAATTTTTATAAAGAAATCCGAGGGTACGTATTTTGGAAATTTCAAAAAATCTTTTTTTTTGGAATAGTTTAAAATTTTCAGATTTAAGTAGCACAGTCATCTTATGTATCAAATCGAAGGGAATTTTTAGAGGAAAATAATGGTGCAAGTTGGAGCTCTCTAGGTTGTATAGTTTTTGATCTACAGAAATTTAAAACAATCATCGATTGATCAAAAACAGTGTTTCTTTTAATTTTTATTTTTAAACCCTTGAAACTCAAAAAACAAAGATCAGAAAAAATTGAAATCTCAAATTTAAACTAGTGTTAGTGGGTACATTACCTTAAAAAAATCATCCAAATCTGAGAGGTCATGGTTCAAATCATGTAGTACAATTGATTGATTTGTCATGGAATGACTCCTGTGTGGTAGTGACGTCTTCCCCATATTCCTGTCACTCTCCCGGATGCCTACCCAGATGGGCTTTAAACAAGGGTAGCATTCTCCTCTGCTGTCACCATTGAATCTCCCGCCACATGGTACCATCGATGTTGTGAGCAGGTCACAACTACTACAATTTCTGTGGCGGAAAACATGATCCCTCATTCTCTATGGTGCCCCTGGCGAAAACCAGTCCCATTGTCGTTGCCAGAAGTCACTGAGGGAGTTAAGGAGTGTTGGTGAGCTCTACAGTGACATAGGTGGGGACCCTTCCCTAGAGCACATAATAGCCTTTAAGTGGCTCCGTGCCCTCGTTCATATGCTTATAAAACAATGGAAACAGGAGTGTTTGGAAAGGTGTGTGACGACCATTGGCTGCCATATGTCACTTTCCCAAGTCTGGAAGAAGATCAGACATCTTTTTGGGTACCAGACCCCAACAGGAGTCCCTGCGTTAATATCTATGGCGTGCTCTCTACCAACACAAATGCTGTTGCCGAGCACTTTGCTGAGCAGTTTGCTTGAGCCTCTGCATCAGAGAACTACCCCCCAGCCTTTTGCACCCTCAAACAGCGGATAGAAAGGAAAGTCCTCTCGTTCACTACACATCACAGTGAACCGTGTAATGCTCCATTTACAAAGTGGGAACTCCTCAGCGCCCGTGCACATAGCCTCAACACAGCTCCTGGGCCGGATCAGATCCTCAGTGAGAAGATTAAACATCTCTCATCTGACTACATGTGATATCTCCTCGTCATCTTCAACTGGATCTGGTGTGATGGCGTCTTTCCATCGCAATGACAGGAGAGCACCATCATTCTGGTGCTAAAACCTGGTAAAAATATTGATGTGGATAGCTATTGGCCCATCAGCCTCACCAACGTTCTTTGTAAGCTGCTGGAATGCATGGTGTGTCGGCGGTTGGGATGGGTCCTGAGTCACATGGCCTACTGGCTCCATGTCAGGGTGACTTCCACCTGGGTCTCTCTACAACTGATAATGTTGTGTCCATCAAGTCTGTCATCTGTTCAGCCTTTCCCAGATGCCAGTATCTGGTTGCAGTCTTTTTTGACTTAAATAAAGCCTACAACATGATCTGAAGACATCATATCCTTGCCAGATTGTACGAGTTGGGTCTCCGTGGCCCTTTCACAATTTTTATCTAAAACTTCCTGTCGCTCCATACTTTCTGTGTCCAAGTTAGTGCCTCCCATAGTTCCCCCCCTTATTCAGGAGAATGGCATTTCGCAGGGTTCCGTATTGAGTGTATTTCTACTTTTAGTGTCCATCAACGGCCTAGCAGCAGCTGTAGGGCCGTCGATCTCCCCTTCCCTATATGTGGATTACTTCCACATGTTGTATTGCTCCTACAGTACTGGTGTTGCTGAGGAGTGCCTAGAGGGAGCCATTGACAAGGCGCAGTCATGGGTTCTAGTCCATGCTTCCAGTTTTAAGCCACGAAGTCATGTGTCATGCACTTCTGTCAGTGTCGTACTTCTCATCCAGAACTTGAACTTTATCTTAATGACGATCCACTAACTGTAGTGGTGACATATCGATTCTTAGGACTGGTATCCCGATTTACTTGGCTATCTCACCTTCATCAGCTTAAGCGGGAGTGCTGGCAGCACCTCAATGCTCTCTGCTGCTTGAGCAACATAAAATGGGGTGCAGATCACTCTATGCTGCTGCAGCTCTACAGAGCCCTTGTTCAATCCTACTGTGACTGTGGGAGTGCGGTTTATGATTCGGCGGTGTCCTCAACGTTGCATTTCCTCGACCCAGTGCACCACTGTGGTGTTCGCCTAGCAACAGGTTTCTTTAGAATGAGTCTGGTGACCAGTGTCCTGATGGAGGCTGGAGGGCCTCCATTGCCGATCCAACATGCCCAACTGCTCGCCAGTTATGTTGCACACTTTTATAGTTCTCTTTGAGCATCTGAATTATCATCTCCTTTTCCCACCCACGGCATTTCATCCCCTGCATTGGCGGCCCAGGTCAGGGCTCACGATTGTGGTTTGCGTGTGATCCCTTTTCTCCAAACTGGCGTCCTTTCCTTTACCACCTCTACTTGAGGTCCATTCACATACATCTCCATGGTGATGCTTCATCTGGACCTTTTGCATGGCCCGAAGGACTCCATTAACCCCGCCGCTATATACTGTCACTTCCTCTTGATTCTTGACATGTTCAGGGGCTCTGAAGTTGTTTACACAGATGGCTGATGGTAATGTTTGCTTCACCTATGGCCACAGAGGCCATATTGAACAGCATTCCTTGCCCCCTGGCTGCAGTGTATTCACTGCAGAGCTTGTGGCCATATCTAGTGCACTTCAGTACATCTGTTCCTGTTCTGGTGAGTCATTTCTTCTGTGTTCTGACTCCCTGAGCAGCTTACAAGCTATCGACCAGTGCTACCCACATCATCCTTTGGTAGTGAACATGCAGGAGTCCATCTCTGCCCTGGACTGGTCTAGTCGTTCAGTGGTGTCTGTGTGGAACCCAGGACAGGTCGGAATCCCAGGCAACGAACTTGCTAACAGGCTGCCCAAACAAGTGACACGGAAACCGCTCCTAGAGATGGGCGTCTCTGAAACTGACCTGCGTTCAGTATTGTGCCGCAAAGTTTTGCGGCTTTGGGAGATGGAATGGCATAACCTCAGTACGCACAACAAGCTGTGTGCCATTAAGGTGTATATGAAGGTGTGGAAGACCTCTGTGTGTGCCTCTCCCAGGATCTCTGTGGTTCTCTGTCAGCTCTGCAGTGGCCATACGTGGGTGACACACAGTTACCTCCTCCGTCGCAAGGACCCATCTCATGAATGACGGTCGTCCATCTCTGGCTGGACTGCCCACTTTTAGCCCCTCTGTGGCGGACTTTTAAATTTCCCAGTACCCTACCTTTGGTCTTGGATGACAATGCTTCAACAGCAGCTTTAGTTTTACGTTTTATTCGTGTGGGTGGGTTTTATCATTTACTCTAAGTTTGAGCACATGTCCTTTGTCCCTGTGTGTCCTGCAGCCTAGTGCTTTCAGGATGGAGGTTTTAATGTTTTGCAGAGTGACTTTCTTTTCTTTTTTATCCTCGTGGTCAGCTAGCCATGGTAACCTGATTTCTTGTTTTAACCTCTTCTACTTGTTCCTTGTATCTTTGTGGTTTTCTTTCTCCTTTTGTCCGTTTAAAAGTTTGTTGCCCTTCAGTCCTTGTTGTGGTTTTTCCTTTCATTCTGTTTTGTGTTGTAGGTCTCATTGTCTTATTCTTACCCTTGTGTCATTGTTTCATTCGGAACAAGGGACTGATGATCCCGTAGTTTGGTCCCTTCCCCCCTCTCTTAAACCAACCAATCACACCCGTACCTAAGCCCGGTAAGGACAAACACCTTCCTTCTAACTACCATCCCATTTCTCTCACCAGCTGTGTTTGCAAGGTGAGAGTAATGTATGCCCCATGCCTGGTTGGTGTGGTGGCTCGAGCCTCACAATTTACCAACCACTGCACAATGTGGATTTCGAGCATGCCATTCTGCAGTTGACCTTCTCATTACTTTGTTAATCCACCCCGTGAATGGTTTTCTGATTTGGAGAAAGCCTAGACACCTTCTGGAGGACTTCTATCCTCTGTACTCTCTACATGTGGGGTTTACAAGGCCACCTGCCCCAGTTCCTTCAGGAATTTTTAAATGAGTGTGTTTTCAAGGTACATGTAGGTTCTGCCTTGTTGGACACCTTCGTCCAGAAAAACTGTATGCCTCAGTGTTCTGTCATTCACATTGTCCTCTTTGCTGCCGCCATTAAACCTATAACATCCTATCTCTTGCTGGGCAAATCTGGCTCCCTTTCTGGTGATGATTTTGTCGTCTATTGCAGTTTTCCTCAGATTTGGCTTATTAAGCGGCATCTTCAGTGTTGCCTCAATTGTCTTTACTCGTGGAACATTGACAATGGCTTTCACTATTTCAGTGACAAAACCGTTTGTATGAATTTCTGGTGGCGCAATGATTTTCTTCCACTGTCTTTACATCTTGGGCCTGTTGCTCTTCCATTTGGTGAAAGTATGAAATTCCTGAGGCTCTTGCTCGATATGGGATCTTGCTCAATATGAAACTTTACTAATCCTCCCATGTGTCTTACACTGCTGCCCGTTGTACCCAATCCCTCAGTGTCCTCAGCATGTGAAGCAAATCGGGCCAACCTCCTCTATTTGAGAATAGACTGTGGGTGTTTCGTTTATGTGTCTGCACGTCCGCCCATCTTCTGCTGCCTCAATACAATCCACCATTGTGGCATCCGTTTGCTCACTGGCTCCTTTTACACCAGCTAGTTTGAGAGTGTCGATGCAGAAACTGCTGAACTACCACTATCATACTGACATGATGATCTCGGTGAATATGTATGCCATTTGTCTGCCATGCCTGGCCACCAATCCTATGCCTCTTTTTCAATCACTTCTTTGACCACCAGTATGGGGCGCGTCTCTCTTGTGTTACCTCCTGGTTTGCTTTCAGCTACTGTTCCGAGAGTTTATTTTTTCACTACCTGCCACTTTCCCCATGGATGTGAACCTTTCACCATCTTGGCTTTGCACAGTGTCCCGTGTTCTCCGCAGACTTCATTCGCTTCCTAAGGACACTATCCGGACCTGCTCTGTCGCGTAAGTTTCTTGACTTTTGCACAGCAGTTCGCTGTAGTACCTTTGTGGACGCTGATGGCTCTTGGACTGTGGTCAGGTGTGCCTTTGTTGTTGGCACTGACACTTTTTTGGGTCAGATTCTGAACACTGCTCAGAAGTTAGAGCAGAGTTCTTTGCACTGCGTCAGGCCCCGCAGAACATCCGGTGACACAGGCTTTTCGATTGTATCATTTGCTCCGGTTTTCACATTGCTCTTCAGAGCATCTGTGCCCTGTACATTGTTCATTCCTTAGTGCAACGGGTCCAGGAAAGCTTTCACTTGTTCACTCTTGATGGAGCTACTGTAATGTTGATGTGAGTTCCTGGTCATATCGTTCTGATGGGAAATGAGTCAGCTGCTGCTGCTGCCAAGGCTGCAATCCTTGTACCTTGGCCTGCTAGCTCTCCCATTCCCTCCTATGATCTCTGCATTGCTGTCTGTCAGCAGGTGGTGTCACTGTGGCATCACCACTGGTCTCCCCTTCATGGGAACAAGCTCTGGGGAATTAAACGTCTCCCAGTGGTTGGCCGACTGTCTCTCAGCTCTCTTGCTGCAAGGATATAATTTTAGTTATATTGCATATTGGGCACTGTTGTTTAGCTTTTGCCATTTGGTAAGTGGTGACCTTCCATCTCTTTGTGCTCATTGCCATCAACCTTTGACGGTTTGCCATTTCCTGAAGGAATGCCTTTTTTAACCACTTACATTCTAATTTGTGTTTGCTATCTGAGTTACCGGCCATTTTAGTGAAAAACGCGTGGGCTTTTGACTGTGTTTTTCATTTACTCATCATAGCAGCATGATGGAAATTTATTTTTTTAGTTCAGGACCTCCATTGTCTGCAATGCATATTTTATGGACCTTTCTCCAACAGAAAGTTCCTGTTTGGAGCTGTCTTTCCTTCTCGTGAATGAGTGTAATGTGTAGTCACTTATAACTCCTTTTTCAACTTGGTGTTCTGTGGTTCTGACATGGGCACATGTGTGCCCCAAAACAAAACAAAACAAAACAAAGCAAAACAAGAATCGACAGCAAGTAAACACCAACAGTAATGGTTCTGGTGTACATGTCATAGTTGAAAGTGTAGGATGAAGAGATTGATGAAGTATATGGTGATATTGAATGGGTAATTCAGTATGTAAAGGGAGATTAAAATTAATAATCATGCAGAGTTGGAATGCGGTTGTAGAGGAGGGAGTCGAAAAAAGTGTTACAGGGCAATATGGGCTTGATAGTGGAAACTAGAGGGGAGAAAAATCTAATTGAGTTTTGCCATAAATATCAGTTAGTAATAGCAAATACTCTGTTCAAGAATCACAAGAGGAGGTGGTATACTTATAAAAGGCAACAGGATACGGGAAGATTCCAGATAGATTAGCTCATGGTCAGGTAGAGACAATTAATTGTAAGGCTCACCCAGGAGCAGATGTAGGCTCAGATCACAACTTATTAATGATGAATAATAGATTGAAGTTCGATACTAGTGAGGAAGAATTTGTGTGCAAAATGGTGGGATATAGAAGCTCTAAAGAATGAAGAGATACGCTTGAAGTTCTTCGAGGCTATAGGTAGTGCGATAATGAATAGCTCAGTAGGCAGTTCAGTTGAAGAGAAATGGACATCTCTAAAAAGGGCAGTCATGGAAGCTGGAGAAAATACGTAGGTACAAGGAAGACCATGGATAACAGAAGAAATACTTCAGTTAATGGATCAAAGGAGGAATTACAAAAATGTGCTGGAAAATTCAGAAACACAGACATAAAAAAAAAATAAATAAATAAAAATACATAGTGCAGGGAAGCTAAGGTGGAATGGCTACTTGAAACGTGTGAAAAAAGCGAAAAAAATGATTGGAGGACTGAATCAGGATATAGAAGAGTAAAAGCTGACTTTGGTAGAATTAAAAACAAGGATGGTAACATTAACAATACAATGGGAATTCCTCTGTTAAATGCAGAGGAGAGAGGGATAGGTGGAAAGAGTTCATTGAAGGCCTCTATGAGAGGGGGACTTGTCTGATAACGTGACCAAAGAAGAAACAGATGTCAACAGAAAAGCGATAGGTGATCCAGTAATAGAATCAGAATTTAATAGACCTTCCTTGAAGAATTAAGATCAAATAAGGCAGAAGGGGCGGATAACATTTGATCAGAATGCCTAAAGTCCTTGTGGAAAGTGGTAGCAAAACAATTATTCATTTTGGTGTGTAGAATGTGAGAGACTGGCGGTATACCATCAGACTTTCGGAAAATCATCATCTACACAATTCCAAAGAACTGACAGGTATGAGAATTACCACACAATCAGCTTAACAGCTCATGCACCCAAGTTGCTGACAAGAATAATATACATGGAAATTGAGGAATTGAAAAGAAAATTGAGAATCTTTTAGATGGCGATCAGTTTGGTTTTAGGAAAGGTAAAGGATCCATAGAGACAGTTCTGACATTGTGGTTTGGCGGGTTCGTGCTTGGCTACCACAGGGCTCCAGCTTTTGCGGGACATCTTCCTTCTGTGCTACATGTCTATCATCTAGCTAATCTTTTTCCCCTCCCTTGGAGAACAGGTATGGGATGTTGTTGGAAATATGTTCTGTAAATTTAGTCACAGATACCAGAACAGTCTCACCACCGACTTTCATTCTTACTTTCTTTCTTTGTTCCCCTTCTCTTGTCCTTCATCTGCTTTGGCATTTGAGCTTCCTCTTTTGCTTCTTCCTCCCTGTGCTCTCCTAAAGGCCAGTCCACACGTCTGACGCATAACAGGTGACTGGGTAACTTGCAATCTCCAATGCTGGGTTGACAAGTAGGATTTGCACGTGGCCGTATTAAAGGCCAGGCCCAGGGAAGGGTGATTGTCTGAGCTGCTACCTTCCTAAATTGCTGATTGGTCTCTCTGTAAGGCATTCACGGGTTTGAACAATCAGCTAAGGCAGGTGCACCCTCTTATGAGGGGGCCGCCCAGGTTGGAAGGAGTGCACCATTGGAGATGCTGGTAATCATGGGAGATTTTCTCGCAATGAACTAAACATCATCTTCTCAGTCTACGTCTACTAAACATGAGGCTAACAATTCAAAGACCCTCCCAACTGCACCATGGTTCCTCATGGTCTCATGGACTGAAGGCGGTCAGTCCTTTGCTACGGTAAATCCGTATATTATTGTGAAATGGATTGATGCAATTGGTGGCACTGTTAAATCCTGCTCTCATTTACAAAATGGCAGTTTGCTTTTGGAGGCTACTTTTGATTCTCAAGCACAACTGCATGCTGCTTTGCTCCTCCATTGTTATCCTGTTCGTGTCGAGGCCCATCAAATTCTGAATTCACTCCAGAAGTCACTCACAGTTAGAGTAGTTAGTTTCTGGTGTGTGTGTGTGTGTGTGTGTGTGTGTGTGTGTGTGTGTGTGTGTGTAGTGGTCATTGATACTTAAAAGATCGTTTCAGTAATTCTATGACTTTCCATTTATGAGTCGCTAAGCAACGTATCAACGAACTGACTATGCAATGATTAATGTTTGTCGTATCCCGACAGGAAATCGCTTCTCATTTACTTTAAGCATCAAGATGATTACTATGCCGCTCATATACATCTTTGATAGTTATTATCAAGCTAATGTCTGTAAAGTGTGGTTAATGTTACTGAATCATACATGCGATGATAATGCCCGATATCCAGCCATGTATCTTAAACTCCATGCCAATATTTGAGAATTCACGCACGATTTGTTTGCACCAATGTCGGGCTATGGTTCCCTAGAATAATTTTTAAATCAACTCCAGGTTGTAAATAACAATTATCTGGCCATTCATGAAAGTTACATCAGATCCGCACTCGACAACTACTTGTTCACGTTCTCGAGCAACACGAAAGTTTTTTTTCTTACAAAGAGAAAACATATCATGCATAATGCAACAAAGTGATTTGCTGTGTCAATACATATTTATATCTTTCTCATTAAAACTCATTACCTATTAAATGTTGTACACAATTAAATTCATTACTCTGTAAATAATCAATAAAATTTAGAAATAAATTACATGTATATAAAAAAAAAAATCACATGTTGATACGTCGTCATGGGTCACTACTGGTTTTCACTCCCCTAAACTCACGTGGCGCAAAGTAGACTTGATTATATTGGGCATACTCATGTAATGTTACAACATCCCCATATCCTTCCCCAGCTCTTCAACAAACGGCTAGACTTTCGCCTTATGGGGTGAAGTCACCTGCTACACAACCAGCGGGCCAGAAAAGACAGAAGGAATACCCCCCCCCCGAAGACTTCCTACGTCCCTCCAGCCAACAAACATCTAACTCTTCCTCTGCCAACTGGAAAGGCTTTCAGAAGTCAAACAAAGGGAAACAGTCTTCTCCTTCACTGACTCAGAGATCCTCTTCGATGGTGTTGCCGTGTGATACCTTTGCCTGGCCAACCTCAGAGTCACCAGTGCGCACCACCAACTGTTTTCCTGCCCTGGACTCAGCAGATTTATGGAAGGAGAATGCCCACACCTCTGTAGACCTCATGTAGCAGGATCCCCCAGCTTCTGTGCTTTGTAGCAGCTAGTCTTTGAAGACTGGCACTCAGCAGCCGCTGAGGTGACACCCTTTCATTTTTTGCTCATCATGGCTCTCCTCCTGTGGAACATTTACGGCCTTTGATCCAACAAAGAGAACTTACGGCTGCTCGTAGAATCGCAGTGTCCACTTGTACTCTGCCTCCAGGAAACAAAAAATTGCATCCTCATGACTGCTTTGAGCTCTTGCATTTCTTCCCGGTCCACTTCAAACCCCCCCCCCCCCCCCCCCTCCCTCCTCTCCCGAGGATGGCATTCCGTCTCATGAGAGAGTCATGCTGCTAGTCAGAGATGATGCTCATAGTACTCCCATCTCTCTGAACAACCAGCTGCAAGCTGTTGCAGTGCGCATTTTCTTTCCTCATTTGACTTTTTCCCTTTGTACTGTTTACATCCCTCCATCATTCAGTGTCACCAGGGCAGACTTCCTTGAGCTTACTGGGCATCTTCCTCACCTCTTTCTGCCACTCGGTGACTTTAATGCTCACCATCCCCATTGGGGATCGCCCAGAACCGTCAGAAAGGTGCCCTGTTGGCTGACCTTCCCAATCACCTTAACCTCATCAGTCTTAACACGGCAGCACCCAAATTTCTTTCAGACTCCACTCACACCTATTACCATTTGGACCTCTCTCTGCACTGCCCAGCTTGCCCATCATCTTGAGTGGTCAGTTGTGACATGTACTCGAGCAACCATTTCTCGTGTGCCATCTGATTGCTGACTCCTCCCCCACCTATGTGCACATCCAAATGGCAGCTTTCTAAGGCCGATGGGAGGCTTTTCTCCTACCTGGCGACCCTTGTGGATCCAGGGATTAGAATAGGCCCGAGGTATTCCTGCCTATCGTAAGAGGTGACTAAAAGCACTTTTCGACCCTATAACTTTAGGTCCCATTTTATGGTTTGACCTGCCACTTGCCAAATTCTACAGAAGTGAGGGCCATATGGGGAAGGATGCCTTACGTCGTGCATGAGTTATGCATAGTGCCCTTAGATTCGATCTCTTGAACTCCTTGTTGTCATGGCTATGCATCTTCACCTGCAATTTAGCTATTTGGGTGAGAACACTCTCTATGCACCCAATATCCAGCACACTAGCCAGTCCACTGTGGTGGGGCTGTCATGTACCCATTTGGTGGTAGACCCCTGACAACACAAGGGTTGCACTGCTGATGCCTGAGCTGTAAACTCCCCACAAAAGCCAAGGAGTAGATTCCTTTCTTCCTGGGGTATCAGGACTCCTGGCAATGGCCATCATGCCAGGTTGCCTTTGCGTTGGCTGGGTGGTGTCCATGGGGAGAGCCCATGATCAGAGTAGGTGCATCAGAGCGGATGACCAGCAATGAATCGGACTAAGTCATCTCTTGCTAGTGACCGTACGGTGCCAGCAGTCTCTAAGAAAGGGCAAGATCAAGTACAATTTGACACAAACAATACAGTGACTGGTTTTGAACTATTATAAGCCTATCTTCAGGTGTCGTAGTTGTACTGTGGTCCCCGAGCACCATGTGTACCAGGTACGTTGTGCTGCCATTGAGTGCAGGCTCCCTGTTCTGCACTCATAGGCAGCACACCGCACCTGGTAGACGCGGCGCTCGGGGGCCACAGCACCGCTATAACACCTGAGGATGGGCTTATGACAGTCCGAAACTGGTCGTGTGAAAATAAAGAAATTTACAACTGAAGTGGTATTTTCAACCTCTGTTACAATGCTGACAGGTATGACCCTGAATCGTTTCCCTCCCTCGCTATGCCATGGGAGGAATGTAAGGCTACAGAAAGAAGATAGCCATATTTGCCTTGGTTTTTAGTCTGTAGCAGAATGGATGGGGACTCCTTTCTACCTACAAAGCCTCAGTTTTTTGTTGTACATCTTGACGATAAGTTTGGGGAAGTGACATTGCTGTCCAAGATGAGCTGCTGTGCTGTCTTGATTCAGACAGCATCCCCAGCCCAATCCTGGGTATTACTCGCTAGTGACTAGCTGGGTAATATTCCTGTTTCCGTCACTTCCCGTAAAAGCCTCAATGTGGTCCAGGGGATTATTTTCCACAGCGACCTCCTCCTGCAGTCTGCTGATGAGCTCCGCACCAATCTAGAATTGTGGGATATTCATTTCATCTGGCGTCTTTACAGGGGACCCAAAGACAACAGGGTTGCCACCAGTGCCTTCATCTTGGCCTTTGAGGGTGATTCCATGTCTGAAAAGGTCAAGATGATGGTTTACTGCTGTGAAGTTAAACCATACATTGCTCCCCCTATGCGGTGCTTTGAGAGCTGGAAATTTGGACACGTCTTCCCGCTGCACTTCTAGTGCCACATGTAGAGACTGCAGATGAACATTGCATCCACATACTCCATATGTGCCTCCTTCCACTTGTATCACCTGTGGAGAGCACCACTCCCCGTGCTCGCCAGACTGCACAATACTCCAAAAGGAGCGGAAAATCACGGAGTAAAAGATCCTGGACCAGTTGACCTACCAAGAGGCTAAACGTAAATTTGAATTGTACACTCCCTCCACATATACTGCTGCTACATTACCATCACAGTCACAAGTACTAGTCGTACCACACTTGGTTCCATGAACAGTGGGCCCTCTGGGTCTCCAGAATCCATCCGCCCCATTGGTGGTAGGGGGGAAAACCTCCTTCTGTTGCTCCCAAAGTACCTATATCAGGAGCAAGGCCCCCCACTTCCCCTCCCCTCCCCCCCCCCCCCCAAATAGTGGACTTCGCTCCCCTCTCCCCCCTCCAGCTGGAGAAGCAACAGCCTCCTCCAGCTCCTCTCATGCAGAAGGACTCCCTTGGGACCCCCTCTCCCAATGTCTCCACTAATGCCACAGTGGCCACTCGCCAGTGGCTAAAGGAGCCAAAAACTGCTGGATGAAGAGCTTCACGGTCTTCCACCATGTGTGAAGCTACTTCGGAGAAGTCCTCCCAGCAAGCCCCTAAAGAGAAGCGAGAGAGTGAGCAAACAAAGTAGTAGTTTGCTAAGAAAAAGGACCCTCCGGTGGCCCCAACACCACACTTCCTATCAATTCTGCATCTGAGGATGAGGTGGAGATCTTAGCGTCCCCTGACGACCTGGATCTCACTAATGCCTCATCCCCAATAGGAATGGATACAAATAATCAATCGGCGGCAGCATGCAAGCGTGAGACATAACCTGCACGCTTCATAGCTTCCCAGCCTCACGATAATGTCATCCTCCAGTGGAATTGCTATGGTGTTTTCCACCAACTGGATGAGCTATGGCAACTGTTGAGCTTTACAACTGCTTTCTGCATTGTACTCCAGGAAACCTTTCTCCCAGCAATGCAGACCCCTGCCCTCTGCGGATATTACAAGAACCGTAGCGACTATAATAGTGTGTCAGATGGAGTTTGTGTCTATGTCCTGAACTCAGTATGCAGTGAACCTGTCCCCCCTGTGGCTGTCAGCATCAGGATGACACAGGAGATAATTGCTTGCAATGTTTATCTTCCTCCAGATGGTGCAGTCCCCCTGGACGCATTGGGTGATCTGATTCATCAGCTCCCAGAACCTTTCCTACTTTGGGGAGATTTTAATGCCCATAACCCCTTGTGGGGTGGCACGGTGCTTACTGGACAAGGTAGAGATGATGAAACTTCACTGTCTCAACTTGACCTCTGCCTTTTAAATACTGGCACCCCCACTCAATTACGTGTGGCTCATGGCACTTAGTCGGCCTTTGATTTATCCCTCTGCAGTCCAGGACTTCCCCATCTGTCCACTGGAGACCCATGATGACTTGTATGGATGGCAGACTGGGAAGCTTTCATCTCTGCTGTCATCGTTGAATCTCCCCTTTATGGTACCATCACTGTGATGGTTGAGCGGGTCACTAGAACGATCTTTTTTTTTTCTGGCGGAAAACACTATCCCTTGTTCTTTAGGGTGCCCCCGGCGAAATTGCTGAGGTCATTAAAGAGCGTCGGCGGCTCTACAGTGACATAAGTAGGGACCCTTTCCTGTAGCACCTAATAGCTTTTAAATGGCCCTGTGCTTGTGTTCGCCAGCTTATAAAAAGACAGAAACAGGAATGTTAGGAGAGGTATGTCTCGACCATTGGGTGCCATACGTCACCTTCCCAAGTCTGGACGATCAGCAGATGTGTTTTTGGGTACCAGATCCTGACAGGTGTCACTGACATTAACATCAGTGGCCTATCTGCAGACACAAACACAATTGCTGAGCACTTTGCTGAGCATTACGCTCAAGCCTCTGCATCGGAGAATTATCCCCCAGCCTTTCACACCCTCAAACGGCGGATGGAAAGGAAAGACCTCTCGTTCACTGAACATCACAGTGATCCCTATAATGCTCCATTTACAGATTGGGGGCTCCTCAGCGCACTTGCATATTGCCCTGACACAGCTCCTGGGGCAGATCAGATCCACAGTCAGATCATCAAAGATCTCTTGTCCGACTACAAGCGAAATCTCATCATCATCTTCAACAGACTAGGGAAGTGTGCTTTATGGTTCGGCGGCACCCTCAGCAATGCGTTTACTCGACCCAGTGCATCACAGTGCACACATTCATAGTTCTCCTGAGCATCCGAATTACCATATCCTTTTCCCACCCACAATAATTCATCTCCCGCATCAGCGGCCAAGGTCTGGGCTTATGGATGCGGTTCGTGTCCGATCTCTTCTGTCTGATGTGGAGTCCTTGCCTTTACCAGCTATACTTGAGGTCCATTCACGTACGCCTCCATGGTGTACACCTAGACTGAAGCTTTGCCTGGACCTTTGACATGGCCCTATGGACTCAGTTAACCCCGCAGCTTTCCGCTGTCACTTCCTCTTGATTCTCTACATGTACCGGGGGTGATGAAGTAGTTTACACCGATGGCTCGATGCTGATGGTCACATTGGCTTTCCATATGTTCATGGAGGACACACTGAACAGCACTCCTTCCCAGATGGCTTCAGTGTTTTCACTGCACAGCTGGTGGCCATTTGTCATGCTCTTGAACACATCCACTCATGTCCTTGTGAGTCATTCCTTCTCTGTACTCTCTCCTTGAGCAGCCTACCAGCTATCGACCAATGCTACCCCCGCCATCCTTCGGTATTGACCATCTCGGAGCCCATCTATGCCCTGGAAAGGACTAGTCGTTCCTTGGTGTTTGTGTGGACCCCAAGCCATGTTGGAAAAAAAGGAAATGAACTTGCTGACAGGCAGGCCAAACAGGCTGCACGGAAACCGCTTCTGGAGGTCGACATCCCTGTAACTGATCTGCGATCATTATTACGCCACAAGGTTTTTCAGTTTTGGGAGACGGAATGGCATAATCTCAGTACGAACAACAAACTTCGTGCAAAAAGGAGCCTACGAATATGTGGAAGTCCTTCATGTGGGCCTCTTGCAGGGTCTCTGTGGGTCTCTAATGGCTCTGCATTAGCCATACGTGGCTAACACATGGTTACCTCCTCCGTTGTGAGGACCCACCTCGGTGTCACTGTGGCTCACATATAACTGTCGTCCATATCTTGCTGGACTGTCCACTTTTAGCCCCTCTGTGTCAGACTTTTAACCTTCCCAACACCCTACTTTCGCTGTTGGATGACAATGCCTCAACAGCAGATTTAGTTTTACATTTTATTTGTGAGGTTTTTTTTTTATCGTACCATCTAAGGGTGGGCATGTAGCCTTCTCTGCGAGGCTGCCACCCTCCCTCCACTTTCCTCCACTTTAACTTTGTCACACTTTCTTTACATTGGTTTGTCTTGGTGGTCGTCTTTTCCCTATGTGTGTTCATCTTGCCTTGTCTTTTTGGGGTGGACGTTTTAACATGTTGCAGAGTGGCTGGCTCATCCTCTTTTATTCTTGTGATCAGCCAGCCCAGATCATCTGCTCTATGGTTATAATACCTTCTACGTTTCCTTGTGGTGTATGTATTCCCCGTTTTTTGTTCGTTACATTAGTTTTCTTTTTAGCTGTGGTTCCTCATTCCTTTTTCCTCTTTTACTTTCTCAAACATACTTTGGGTGTTTTTGTACCTTGAAAAAAGAGACTGGCGACCCTTTAGTTTGGTCCCCAAACCAACAAACCAACCAACCAATCAACTAATCAACTAATCAGTCCTACCTGGCAACCTTCAATGAACAACATTTCCCCAGTTGCTATGATGAAATGGAATATCCTACAAACATTATCCTTACTGCCGCAGAACGTTCCATTTGTCACACTTCTTCTTTACCACTCCATGTCGTTGATGGACTGAGGCATGCCACGATGCTATTCACTCCTGGAGACATGCACGCTGGATTTTTAGCCGTCATCCTATGATGACAAACCGATTTCCTTGTAAATGACTGCGTATATATTGTCGTCACATTCTTTGGAATAGCAAAAAAGCTAGCTGGATTTCATTTACTAATCCTTTTAATAGTTCCAGTTCCTCTTCCGTCATGTGGACCGACCTCTGAAGGCTCTCTGGGGCCAAGGTCCATTCCCCAGTTTCCGGCCTGACTGTAGCAGATGATGTCATAGTGGACCCTATTGCTATCTCCAGTACCTTGGGCCGCCATTTTGTGCAGATTTTGAGCTTTTCCCACTATCACCCTGCCTTCCTCCATCAGAAACTGAGAGTGGAGGGTGCTCGGGTGATGCCATTCTCTTCTCAGAATAGTGAGTTGTTACTATGAGGGAGCTAGATCATGCTCTCACTTGATTCTGATCCTCCATCTTAGGGCCAGCCAAAATTCAAACTCCGATTTTGCAGCTCCTTTCTCTTGTGGGCAAGCACTTTCTCCTTCATACATACAAGTCCATCTGGGCCGAGGTCATGTTTCCCAGAAGCTAGCATGAAGCCATTGTTATACCCATACCTAATCCTGGTAAATTCAAACACCTTCCTTCTAGCTATCACCTCATTTCTCTCACCAGCTTTGTTTGCAAGGTGGTGGAATGTATGATTCATCCCTGGCTGGTATTGTGGGTAGAGTCCTGCAAATTACTAACCGCCGCAGTCTCTGGTTATCGAGCATGCCATTCTGCAGTTGACCATCTTGTCTCTGTTAGTTCATGTCATGAATGGTTTTCTGTGATGTCTCAATTGTATACACTCATTGCCTTTCATTTCACCACTGAAAAAACCATTTGTATGATTCTGGCGGTGCAATTGGTGCCTTCCACCATCTTTACATCGTGGACCTGTTGCTCTCTTCCGTTCATTGAAGCTGTGAAATTTCGGGGCTCATTCTGCATAGGAAACTTTTTTGGTCCTCCCTTTACCAGGCTTCCCGCGGTATGCAGTCCCCGAATGTCCTATGTGCCCTCAGTGGGACTTCCTGGGGAGAAGATCGAACCACCCTCTTCCATTTGTACCAGTCCCTTGTCCATTCGAAACTAGACCATGGGTGTTTTGTTTATGCTTTTGCATGTTTGTACCTCTTATGCCATCTCAATGCTGTCCATTTCTGTGGAGTCCGTTTGTCCACTGGTGCCTTTTACACTACTCCGTTTGAGCGTATGTATGCAGAAGCTGATGAACTACAGCCATTCTACCACTGTGATTTTCTTCTCAGCAGATATGGGTCAATCCATACCAAGTGCCCCAAGAAAAAAATAATTGGTTGCTTGACCATCTCAGAAAAAAATTATATTTGCTGGTTGGATTCCCCAATGTTTAGTAGTCACAAAAATATTTTTACAAAAATTTATTGTTTATTATTTTGAAATGGTGGCCATATTTGTTCCAGGCCGTATGCATAGTTTCGCATTTGCAAGCATCTACATTTTTTTTACAATTATTCAGTAGTAGATTGTCCTAGCCTTTCAGATAAAATGCATTTAGTTCAACACACTCTGGGCTACAAATTAAGATCATTATCACTTAGCTGAATGTATTCTTCAATATATTTTAATAGTTCAAAGTTATCAGCCACAAATTAAAAAAACTTCAGTTTTTGAACAGTAGTTTTCCAAAGAAAGATTAATTTCTCAGCTTTAATATTTTTCTGCTTTTACTCTGTATAGTATAGTTAATTTTATAGAGTATCAATGGTGAACAGCTTACACTTAAAAAGCACACTGTCTTTTTAGCCATCCCCATTTGTTAAGTTGTGACCCCCACCACTTTGTGCTCATTGCCCTCAACCTTTGATGGTTCGCCTTTTCATGACGGAATGCCTTTTTTTTAACCACTTATTCTAATTTGTGTTTACTATCTGAGTTAGCGGTCGTTCTAGCGAGTGAAGTGTGGGCTGTCTACTGCGTTTTACTTTTTATCCATTGTAGCAATATGATGGAGGACATTAAATCTTTACTTTAAGACCTCCACTTCTCCATGGCATACTTTATAGACCTTTCTCTGCGTCCCTGTTTTTTAGCTGTCTTCTCTTCCATCGACTGTGATTAACATGTAGTTGTTTTTATATTGCTCTCTTTGTCGATTCGACAATGGGAAAATGGTGCAAGATGTTCAAAATTCAGAGAAAAATAGTTGTAAGCTGTAGGGAGAGACAGATAATATAGAATGTGTACAAGAGCCAAGAGGAACAATAAGAGTGGAGGACAAGGAATGAAGTTATCAGATAAAAATGGGTGTAAGACAGGGTAGACTACTGTTTTGCCCCTACTACTCAGTCTGGACATTGAAGCAGCAGTGATGGAAATAAAAGAAAGGTTAAAGAGTGGGATTACAATTCAGGATGACAGGATATCAATAATAAGATTCGCTGATGATGTTGCTATCCTGAGTGAAAGTAAAAAAGAATTACAGGATATTTTGAATCGAATGAACAGTCTAAGTACAGAATGTGGATTGAGAGTAAATTAAAGAAAGACAAAAGTAATGAGAAGTAGCAGCAATAAGAACGGTGTGAAACTTAACATCAGAACTGGGGATTAGAAAGTATATGAAGTTAAACAATTCTGCTACATAGGCAGCAAAATAACCAATGACAGACAAAGCAAGGAGAACATAAAAAGCAGACTAGCACTGGTGGAAACACTAACACTGGTATAAAACACAGGCCTTAATTTGAGAAAAATTTCAGAGAATGTACATTTGGAGTATGGCACTGTATGATAGTGAAGCATGGACCGTGAGAAAATCATAACAGAAGAGAATTGAAGCATTTCGGATGTGGTGCTACAAATAGATGTCAAAAATTAGGTGGACTGATGAGGTAAGGAATGAGAAGGTTCTCCACATAATCAATGAGGAAAGGAATATATGGAAAACAGTGAAAAGAAACGACAGGATGATGGAACATCTATTGAGACATCAGAGATTAACTTAGATGCTAATAGATGTAGCTACAGAGGGCAAAGGCTGTAAAGGGAAAGGGGGGGGGGGGGGAGGTCGGAACACATGTAACAAATAATGGATGACATAGGTTGCAATATGGACTGGAATTCAAGTAATGAAGGTGGAAGTTGATGACCCACATCATCCATCATCCCATGCAGCAACTTCTTAAGCATCAGATTTCAGAAGAATGATCAAGAGAAAGAAAAAACATTTCCAAATTCTTTATTTCCAGACCAGTGCTTTTTTTCTTCAATTGATTTTGTTGTTGTCGTCAGCTATTCTTCTGGATACTGAAATAAAAGGTATTAATCCTTTTTTTCTTTTCAGATTTGCCACTTAGCACTATGGTCATATGCATCTGATGAAGATGAGTCATACAGCATTCCTGCAAAACTGAGAACTGTTCCCAATTGTGGTGATATTACTGAAATAAAAGCAAGTATTTTACTAATAAATGCAAGTTATGTAGTTAAAATTATTTTAGTTGGACATATACATGCAGTGCTCTTCAGATTTATGAAGCACTGCTTAAAGAACATGAGAATTTAATTTTGTCCTGTTATAACCAAAAATATGTAGATAAAATTTTACATATACTAATTCAAAACAGTAAGAGGTTGTAATATCAGTTATATAGATACCAATATTGTGGAAGAAAAGTTGCTACTCACCATATAATAGAGATGGTGAGTTGCAGATTGGCACAACAAAAGTGTTGTCACAAATAAGCTTTTGGCCAGCAAGGCCTTTGTCAAAAATAGAGCGAGTGCGCGCGCGCACTCACCCGACCACACACACACACACACACACACACACACACACACACACACACACGTGTTAAATCAGAATACAGGACACAGAGGCATCAAGTTCATGGCATAGAAAAGCAACATACAGGCACTAGTGCTGGTGAATGTGTGTCATGCACGGTGATGATTTGGTGGAATGGGTTTGGGAGATAATGACAGGACGGGGGAAGGGGAGATGGCTGGGTAGGTGTGGATGCAGTAGGTTAGTGAAGATTGAGAACAGGAGGATTATGGGGACAAAGGATGTGTTGCAAGGATATTCCCATCAACACAGCTCAGAAAGGCTGGTGCTGGAGGGAAGGATCCAGTGGGCCTGGTTTGTGAATGAACCATTGAACTTGATTATGTTGTGCTTAGCTGCATATTCTGCCATTGTGTGTTCAACACTGCTCTTCTGCTACAGTTTAACAGTGGTTATTTATTCTTGTAAACAGCTGTTTGGTGGTCAAGGCCACCTGAAATGCTGCGCGGTGACTGCAGCAAAGCTGATATGATACAGCTGCTTTCACTGGCACCTCAGGACCACTTCTACTCCCATTACAAGATACTGTTACTGTGCAATCCGAAGCACCTGCACCATATCTCCATAACTGAAATCCTTATCCACCAACACCTCAAAGAACACTCCAGACACTATCCCCAAATATTATCAGAGTTTATTAAAATGTTACTCCCACCTCAGAGCACTAGTGTCCATCAATACCTATCCTACACCTAGTGAAACCTGACCTCTCATCAGCCTCTCATAGCACCCAAACACTGCCTTGCTGATGTTTCCCATTCACAACTTCCTCTAAAACTTCCTCCTAACATTCCACAAAACACTGTTTCAGCCTATACGTTGAAAACCTTAATCCAATAGAACTTTTAGTTCTACCCAAGGTCCTCACCATCAGTCCCCCACCTAAATTCAACCATGCTGGACTTTTCAAAGGCCTACTCTTCTTCTCCCAATCCTTGCAGGGGAAACACGTCTTTACTACCAATTCCTCCAACCTAAGCCATCTAATCTCAACATTGAACTATACTCTTACAGTTCATACCACAATTGGATTGGACCTTCTTTCTTTAACTGATTGATCCCGAGTTAGCTTTCAGGTATCCCTTCCCTCCAACTTGGCCTCCTTCCTCAGGTCACTTCTCTGGAACACAAATCTCTCAGTGGAAAAAATAACAGCCATCTGAAACCTCAAGACAAACCTTGATGTAATCATCCTCTGTGCAGACAAAGGCTTCAACACTGTCATGATGAATTGTAGTTAGTATTTGACAGAACACTTCTGCCAATTATCTTGACTCCCCCACCTACAAGTTCTACCACAACAACCCCATCCCAGAAGTCCAATGTAACCTCCAATCTCTACTCAAATACTTAGGCCTATCCTAGAGTATCTTGTGTGACTCTGTCTCCCTTTTCATCCCAACTGAAACTCACCCAGGATGGGGAGGTGATGGGTGGTACTAAATTTTGGAGGTAGTTTGTTTGGACACCATGGTCCCTGAGTGGTAAGCCACTTAGCTCTTCCCAAAATTTATTTTAACATCAAAGCAGACTGTTCATATATTGGTACTTGAGAAATACAGAAAAAGACCTACATAATTAAAAACATTTCCTTCCTAAAAAAACCTGTACTGTTATTCCCACATAAGTTACAATTGAAGCCCTTGTGTTATAATATACAAGCAGTTTCAATTAAATTTGTATTGCCATTAAATTTGTCTCAAGCATTTTAAGGACAATTACTCTTTTTCTTAAAAATGATTTAAGTTCACTAATTCCAGAGAGCAATCTCAATTACATCTTGATGTAGACATTCCAAATTATTTTTGTTAAAATTTTTCTTTATTCTCAAATGACCATAGCTGACCAACAGTAAAATGAGCAAGGTCAATTTATAGTAGTAAAGCAGTAGGCAAAAGGACCACAGCTGATTCAAACCCACTTGAGTAAATTTAGTTAGTTACAAACCGCACAAATCTCATTGAAAATAATGAGAACATTGGCTGGAACCATTAATAACACCAATTTTCTTAAAAAAATGGCTGTGACACAAAATGTTAAACAGGACAGTAACGTCAGCAGAACACAAGGCGGGATGCAAATTTTCATTAAGCAGAGATAGCTGTAACTTACCAGTAAAATCAGGTAGGTTAAATATTTAAAAGGAAATATAACATAGTATTAAGTGTGTGGTTGTCATTAATCAATAGCCAAGTAAATTAGTCTTCTTAAATAAAACTGGTCTGACCAGCCAGTGCTGAACACACAACAATTTAAGGCACTTGAAGACAGGAGTATCCTTTAAGCAACAGTGGCCAGTACAAACTGACAGTTAGATAACTCATTTAAGGTCACTTTTCTTCAAGATCAAAGCTGTGAATAACCAAGGGAAAACAAATAGCAAGATAGATAAGCACAAGGCCCTGAATTCTCTTTAAGTACGGAACAATAGACTTAATAATATAGAACAACCTCAAATAGACATATGACCTTTTTATGCAGCTATTAGTGGTACTCTACATGGCATGTAAAAATTTCAGCCAGCTTACTCACAGTGAATAGTGCCATTGTAATGTAACCTTTAGCTGCTGCCAGTGCATCAGCATACTGTAGAAAGTAATTTCAGGAGATTGCCAAATCATGTAGAACACTATGACAGACAGAATATAATTAAGTACAGCATAAATTATGTTGCATGATTGCCATAAGGCAACATTAACGAATAACACTCTGTGCGCAGTTGTCTTTGACATAAAAACCCCAATCATATCTGTGTCTTTCAAAATTTCAACACTTGACTCAAGTACAGGAAAAAAAGTTCACACACTCTCATTCATGCTCGGCCCCACAGCTCAAAGTGGACCTCTTGAAGTCTTACACACAGAGGAGGGTTAAGGTGAGCTGGGCAAAAATAGAGGAACTCACTGATAAAGTTTGAGAATGCTCACCTTAGTTCCACAGGCAAGGTGTAATCAAAGCCAAATCACAACCTCTATCAGGACTTGGCACTAGAAATCCAGTGCCGAGGCCACAGCCCCAGCACCGACAGATTTCAGCCACATACACTTCCATTGATGGTAGCCACCCATCTCTCCTTGTGCTGTCCTGCCACTAGGGGCCTGAACACACCACGTGACTCCAACACTGGCCATTCACAGCATTTTTTCTGTTGACCTCCAAACCACATCTATAACTCCACAGAGTTTAGAGTTGAAATCCCACCAATGGCCTGCTCCACACACATCAGCATATTTGCATATCCGAATTGACCACTGAGCAAAATCGATGGGCACGCATTCTACATGTTTCCCAAGCTGCATAAACCCATCAGTCCTAGACAACCCTTTGTACCTTGTTACTGAGCTCCTAATGTCAAAATTTCCGATCCTGTTGAACAACGCCTCGAACTAATTGCTTGATGCTTATTCTCTCATATTAAAGATACAAACAACTTTCTTCACCCAGCCCATCATCACCTAGATCCCTAGTTATCACTGTTGATGCCACCTCCCCTACACCAACATCCCCCAGGCTCATGTAGTTGCTGCTGTCGAACTCTACCTCCCCCATGGTCCTTCTGGTTCCAAACCCACTACCTCATTCCTTACATATGTGGTTACATATCCTCACACATAACTACTACTCCCTTGAAGGTGTATAAACCAAATTCTGATACAGTCATGGGTACCTGTGTGGCACCCTCCCATGCTAATCTATTTATTAGCCATCTAGGAGAAGGTTTTCTAGCTTCCCAAAACCCAAAAAATCCCTTGTGTGTTTCAGGTTAATTCATGATATATTCATGGTCTGCACCCAGAGCCAAGACACCTTTTGCTCGTTCCACTGTGGCCCCTAAACCTTGTCCCCCATTCACTTCACCAGGTCCTTCTTGGCCCAAGATGCCTTCTTCCTAGACATAGATTTCTTTTGGTGTTGCTGCTAAATTCTGTAGTAATTTTTCCTGATGTTGTAATGGATGATTCTTAATTTATTGATGCTTCACTCATGCAGGACCATGTCTCCAGTAGCAACACCACTAACATCATGAATATATCTTTTCCTCTTTTTATGACGATTCGTATAACCTGAATGTTTATCTTGAATCAAATTCATTCTACCATTCAGCAGAGAGCATAGAGATTTTGCTCAAGTTATGACTTCAAATGCTTGTGTTAGTTAAACATATTAGTTAAACAAAATCATATTGGAATTTGTTAAGTCAAGTAGTCTATGTCAGAGATATAATTTCTCCAATTGTAAGTTGCAGTATTTCTTTACTACCCATTACTATATTTTGAAGATTACCTTTCTTTTCCATAGGTAATGTAGATTAGTGAGATTTTTAATCTAAGTATTTCAGTAGAAGTTTTTGGTAATAAAAAACTCCAAAAAGTTTTTTATTCACTTATAACTTTCTGTGTTTGAGATTTTATTTTGTCAGTATAATGACTGAATAAAGGCTACACACAGAGCTGATGAGAACTTATTAAGAACTCATACAGAACTGAAATGTTTCCTTACAAAATTAAAAATTATTTCTCTATAACAGTATGCACCACTTTTGTTGACAATGTAATTCTGGTCTTTCCTATTAACTGGCTCGTGGCTGATTGCTTGAAGTTACCTGCACTGCCATGTGCCGCAGCCATAGATAACCACTGGACCATATTGTCATGAACTGATGTGTTTGACATTTAACACACAGAAAATACACACGTGTTTAGTACATTTATAAACACTTAATAATATAAATTCAGATAATTAATTGTTACTTATCTGATGCTGCTCAGGTGGGAAAAGGGGGTAGTGTTTCAGCTCATATTTTGAAACACTACATTGCACCTTGTTGATGTCTCCATTCATAGCTCTGTCCATACCAAGTCCACTAGCTCCCAAAATAACTCTGTCTTAACAGCTGTCATTCTTTCCACAACAAAAATCACTTCAATAAAGCCTGGTAATTTGTGGATGGCATATCCACAGACATGAGAATTTCCTTGCACAGTATGTTGAAGGTCTCACAAAGGCCTTCACAGACAGGCACTATTGCTCAAGACCTATCCCACAAACAGATTTCACATGCTATATCCTTACACCACCTGCAAGAACCAGCTGCAAAGGAACAATCCTCTCATCACTCCATATCATCCCGAACTGGAGCAACTGAACCACATCTTCTGCTAGGGTTTGCTGTCAATCATCATATCCAGAGAGAGAGACCCACAGTCCTTACCGACCTTTCTAAAATGGTACTCCGTTGTCTGTCCAACATGTACAACATCCCAGTCCATCCTTACCTCACTACCTCTTCCAACCCTTCGTCACAGGGCTTACAAGACGTATCTGACTCACCCACCCAATACATCCTACTCTAGCCATGTCACTGGTTTACTCTGTCCCATCAGAAGCAGGACCACCCGTGAAAGTGGCCATGTTGTGTACCAGCTCCACTGCAAATTTCTGCATAGCATTTTGTGTAGACATCTCCATAAGAATAGATGACCACTGTCAAACTGTGGCGAAGAGCAGACTGACCACCCGGTGCCAGAACATGCTGCTGACCATAACAAACTCTAGTTCAGTGGCTGTTTCACAATCCTTGACATCAGGGTCTCCCCCCTCCCCTTCCCCCCTCGAGCACCATCTTTTCTAGACTGTGTGCATGGGAGTTACCCTAGCAACACTTTCTTTGTTTCACTGATCCTCCTTGTGTCAGTCTCTATCAACACATTACACACACCCCTGTACCCAAGTATCCCTTGTCTTGTCACCCCTTCCTAAATCCATTTGTGTTCCTTAAACAATTAATCCATTATCATCATCATCATCATCATCATCATCATAATCATCATCACTATCATCTTCCACATGATGGTGGTGTCTGTGCCAAATTTGTACACCAGCACACCTACTGCCTCCATCCGAGCATCAGCCATCCTTTCCCAGCTCACCCTACCCACTTGCTGCCTCTCTTTCCCCTCTACCCACCTTACCCAAAACAATCCATCAGACCCCAGTCATTGTTTGTTTTGCACGCGTGTGCGTGTGCGTGTGTGCGTGCGTGCGTAAAAAATTGAACCCAATACACTATCCTGAGGGGGGGGCGGGGTGGGGGGGGGGGGGAGGGGGGAGGTCATTCTAGCCAATTAATAGTATAGTCTAAGCTTCCATCCTTTTTTGTGTGCCTTTCGATGTGTCAGTGCTCCCACTATTCACTGAGTTGTCTCCTCTACTCTAAAACTATTTACATCCTGCCAGAACTTTCCAAACCATACTTAAAAGGTGAACTGAAATTTACATATGAATCTGACCCATCTGGCATAAATCATTGTTTTGTTTTCTGAGCCTATAAAGCTCAGTTAAGGAGGTTACGATTAGAGCTGGGGAAATATAAGTGTGTATTGTTTTGTGTCTGGGCCAGTCCCCTTCAGTATCTTAGTTGACTATTTCACTATTTCTCATAAAAATTGGGCTTGAGAGGACTCTTCATTCAAAATATTCTACACAATACTTAGTGAGGCATTATGGAGCCTCATAGCTTCTTTCAGTTTTCTCTTGACCTTTCCTTTTTTTTTCCCCTTTCATTTTTTCATTGAATTTTTTTTTTTTTTTTTTTATAAAAGCTAGATTTGTCATGCCCCATTCCATTTGTAGAAAAAACTCACTTACATGTATTATATTGGATGCCTCACCTCATTCGCATGTAGCTCTCCTTTGTGTTGTTAAACAATTAATTCAATGTAATGAAACACATACCAGAAATTTGTAATTCACAATCCATTACCAAGTGCCTACTCTGTACCCACAAGACATACTACTTTAAAAGTTAGTCTTTTTTCTGTAATTTTCCTCACTTTTTACACTTTTCTTTAGTTTCATGACCAACGCAATACAGGGCAATATACAAAGGTCTTGGAAATTTGGAGCTACTGGAATGTAATGAAAATTTCACGTGCTGACTGACTGCCATAGTCAGCTACAAAGTTTTCTCTGATGCAACAACGTGTTGCCAAAGCTATTTCAGACATTTTAATACTTCTACTCCTCAACTTTGTGCCAAACATTCCATACCCTGCATTAAGAATATGGCAAAATGACATACTTATTAGCTTCTTTACAAAAGTAGCTGTGAAAACACCATGTAGAATGAATTACCTTCCATTATACAGCTCCATCAACTGGTCACCCACCCTCCCCTTCTGCTGCCGGGTCCTCTGCCCATTCCACTGCCGGGCCCCTCCTCTGTCCTGCCGCTCCCCCCACAGAAGAGTGGTCCCTTTCCCATCTGTCGCCAGCCCTCTCCTCCAGTCCATCCCCGCCCCCTTGGGTCCTCCCAGCCCTCCTCCACCCCAACCCCCTCTCTTCCCTCTTCGGCTGGTTACCCGCCCCGCCTCCAGGAGGAGAGGCAGTAGGTATATGGGACTGGAATTCAACACACAGGCACTGGACCTGGTGCATTTATTTATTTATTTGTTTACATGTATAGTTCTGTAGGAGCAAATTTCCCAGGTCATGGAATGTGTTAGTACATGAAATTACAACATAAAAGTAATAACAGATAAAAATGGAATGTTTATGAACCCAGAAACAGTCAAGCCATAAGTTTAAGTGAACACAATCAACAATACAACAAGAATCAGCTTAATTTTTCAAGGAAGTCCTCGACAGACTAGGAGGAGTGACCTATGAGGAAACTCTTTAGTTTCAGTTTGAAGGTGCATGGATTACTGCTAAGACTTTTGAATTCTTGCCGTAGCTTATTAAAAATGGATTCAACAGTATACTGTACACCTTTCTGCACAAGAGTTACTGATGTCTGATCCAAATGCAGGTTTGATTTCTGCTGAGTACATGAACACCACTTATTGCCTGAACTGCCTGTTTCTGAGACAAAAAATCCATTTAGAATAGGAAGAGTTACCCCAAAATATAATATCATATGACATAATCAAATGAAAATAAACAAAGTAAACCAACTTTTGTGTCAAAAAAATCACTTACTTCACATACTTTTCGAATAGTAAAAATGCCAACATTAAGTCTTTGTACAAGATCGTGACCATGACCTTTCCACATTTCACTATCTAACTGAACACCAAGAGATTTGAACTGTTCAGCTTCACTAATCATATGCCCTCTCTGCGAAATTAAAACTTCTGGTTTTGTTGAATTGTGTGTTAGAAAATGTAAAAACAGTCTTACTGTGATTTAGCGTTAGTTTATTTTCTACAAGCCATGCGCTTGTGCAATGAAATGCACTATTTGAAATTGAGCCAATGTTGCACACAACATCCTTTACTACCAAGCTAGTGTCATCAGCAAACAGCAATATTTTAGAGTTACCCTTAATACTAGAGGGCGTATCATTTATATAAATAAGGAACAGGGTTGGCCCCAACACTGACACACTCTGTTTGACCGTACCCCACTCAGACCCCACATCACGGCCATGCTCAACACTGTGAATAATGAATGACCTTCTGCCCTCTATTATAAAAGTAAGAGGTGAACTAATTGTGAGCTACTCCCTGTATTCTGTAATGGGCAAACTTCTGGAGCAATAGTTTGTGATCAACACAATCAAATGCCTTAATTAAATCAAAACGCCTAGCGTTCAAAACCTTTTGTTTGACTCATCCAGCACCACACAGAGAAAAGGGAATATAGCATTTTCAGATGTTAAATGACTTAGAAAGCTGTACTGTATATTTGATAGCAAGTTATGTGATTTGAAATGATCAATTATCCTTATATACACAGCCTTTTCAATAACTTTAGGAAACACTGATGGTATAGAAATAGGTTTAAAATTGTCTACATTATCCCTTTCTCCCTTTTCATAAAGCGGCTGTACTATTCCAATATTCCACTAGGTACACTATCATATCCATGAGAGTCCTTAGTCTTCAGTGATTTAATTATTGACTTAATCTCACCAAGGCATAATCCGTATCACTTCAGGCAGGGGGTTACCTTCATAGTCTCAGATGTTATTGAATTTAGCATCTGTTAAAATTCCAGGAGTAAGTAAGAAATGTGTGTGTGTGTTTTTTTCCCAGGAAATTTCTGCCCCGAGATACAGGCCTCCAGAGATGACACTGCAAATACCATTTTCAAGATGCGAATTTTGGAAAATTTTCTGTAACTGTTTTAGGTACTTGTTAGATTTTCTTATTTTAAAGATAACTGCTTTATAATTACAATGGTATCCTCCATTTGGACATATCTGTCAAAGTTCTTTTACTGCTGCCTTTCAAATTTTTTTTATAGTTTACAGAAAAATTTGTTTTTCAAAAATGCAATCCAGAAAAGTTAGATTTTTTTCTGTTGATTATCTCCATGTAGTACCATATTCTACACTCCTGGAAATTGAAATAAGAACACCGTGAATTCATTGTCCCAGGAAGGGGAAACTTTATTGACACATTCCTGGGGTCAGATACATCATATGATCACACTGACAGAACCACAGGCACATAGACATAGGCAACAGAACATGCACAATGTCGGCACTAGTACAGTGTATATCCACCTTTCGCAGCAATGCAGGCTGCTATTCTGCCATGGAGACGATCGTAGAGATGCTGGATGTAGTCCTGTGGAATGGCTTGCTATGCCATTTCCACCTGGCGCCTCAGTTGGACCAGCGTTCGTGCTGGACGTGCAGACCGCGTGAGACGACGCTTCATCCAGTCCCAAACATGCTCAATGGGGGACAGATCCGGAGATCTTGCTGGCCAGGGTAGTTGACTTACACCTTCTAGAGCACGTTGGGTGGCACGGGATACATGCGGACGTGCATTGTCCTGTTGGAACAGCAAGTTCCCTTGCCGGTCTAGGAATGGTAGAACGATGGGTTCGATGACGGTTTGGATGTACCGTGCACTATTCAGTGTCCCCTCGACGATCACCAGAGGTGTACGGCCAGTGTAGGAGATCGCTCCCCACACCATGATGCCGGGTGTTGGCCCTGTGTGCCTCGGTCGTATGCAGTCCTGATTGTGGCGCCCACCTGCACGGCACCAAACACGCATACGACCATCATTGGCACCAAGGCAGAAGCGACTCTCATCGCTGAAGACGACACGTCTCCATTCGTCCCTCCATTCACGCCTGTCGCGACACCACTGGAGGCGGGCTGCACGATGTTGGGGCGTGAGCGGAAGATGGCCTAACGGTGTGCAGGACCGTAGCCCAGCTTCACGGAGACGGTTGCGAATGGTCCTCGCCGATACCCCAGGAGCAACAGTGTCCCTAATTTGCTGGGAAGTGGCGGTGCGGTCCCCTACGGCACTGCGTAGGATCCTACGGTCTTGGCGTGCATCCGTGCGTCGCTGCGGTCTGGTCCCAGGTCGACGGGCACGTGCACCTTCCGCCGACCACTGGCGACAACATCGATGTACTGTGGAGACCTCACGTCCCACGTGTTGAGCAATTCGGCGGTACGTCCACCCGGCCTCCCGCATGCCCACTATACGCCCTCGCTCAAAGTCCGTCAACAGCACATACGGTTCACGTCCACACTGTCGCGGCATGCTACCAGTGTTAAAGACTGCGGTGGAGCTCCGTATGCCACGGCAAACTGGCTGACACTGATGGTGGCGGTGCACAAATGCTGCGCAGCTAGCGCCATTCGACGGCCAACACCGCGGTTTCTGGTGTGTCCGCTGTGACGTGCGTGTGATCATTGCTTGTACAGCCCTCTCGCAGTGTCCTGAGCAAGTATGGTGGGTCTGACACACCGGTGTCAATGTGTTCTTTTTTCCATTTCCAGGAGTGTATGTTAAGGAAAGCTTCCTCTTTTAAGATACATTTTTTTATTTTAAAAAATCCTTTTTTAAACTTCCAACGGTAATATATGCCTCCACTGAAGTTGTTTCTTATTAATTTCTTTGTGACAGTGTTTATTTCTATTGTCTTTGTTGCAGTTATTTCTTTTCACATTTATTGTTGCAGATATTTCTTACACTCTGTCGTAGTTTCTTGTCAGTTTCCTTGTCATGGTTGTTCATCGCAGGTTTGTGTATTGTAGTTGTTTAGTGCCAATTTGTTAACTGAAGAGGCTTCTAAGAAATCTGAGACCATCCAGTGAGTTCTGTGTTTTTGTGAGGAATTTGCTGGTTGACAAAGTTGTGGTGTGTTTTGTGAAAAGGACTGTTTGAAATGTCTTCTGAATGGAGCCACAAGAGAGTGAAGTGTGCTGACTATTTATATATCCATAAAAGAGTTTTATATAAGACAAAAAAACAGAGTTTGTTCATGTTGTGAATTTATGTTCACATTTGAAGACTGTTACAAAGTGAAGCTGTTTCCAGTGACAACTTTTTGTGCTCTAAATGTTTTGGCAGAATAACAACAATGATAGTATATGAACACGGTGAAGCCTCCCATTGTGCAGGTGATGTAGATTTTGCATCAGTAGAGGAAGAAGAATTAAATACCTTGAATCAGTCAACTACAGAGGTAGGTGTTAGTCCTGTTGAGAAACTGGTCAGTGAAGTTGAGTGGTAAGCTCTATGCATCAAGAAAGTGCAGAGAAATTACTAAAGCTATGGATGAATACACTACAGCAAAACTGACCACATTCTTCAAAGTAGAAATTACATCTTCAGAAGAAAATGAACAAAAGCACTCTTGCACCTCTTGCCAGGAATTTTTCACATATATCAATTCAGCTGTCAAATATTGTGCATCCTGCAGTGAAAAGATGCAAGTTTTAACTATTATTCCAGAGACATTTTTAAAGAAAACAATTTTGAACCACTTTCCGTCAGTATTAAGGTACATGGTAGATAAATCAAGAAGTGTGACGTCTGTAAAAGTAGTCTTCGGAAGACCAGATCCCTTTTATGGTCATCCTGTAGAAGCAGCTCAAGTTCAAACAGTGCAGTCATTTTATATGGAAGATAAATGGGACTGTTCTTGCCAGAGTGCCCAAAAAAAAAAAAAAAAAAAAAAAAAATACACTGTACCTGTATCAGTTGAAGATCAAAAAGTTGTTAAAGTGAAGAGGTACATGACTAGCAGTATTAAAGAAACTTTTGCAATTTATAAGGCAACTATATAACCTCACATATTGGAAGATCAAAATTTTATGCACTACGACCTAAGTATGTAGTTCCACACCCACCTAGAGATGTCTGTTTATGTGTATGTCCTGCGCGAATTTTGAACTTTGTGTGGTCACTTTGAAGAACTTACTGGAGCACGTGACAGATGACACCTTGGTTGGTGTGTGAAGTCATTAGTAGTCTGAAATATAAAGCAAAAGAATGTGGTGACTGCCCTGGAAAGGGAGGACTGTCTTTACAGACACGTGGCCTGGAAGATGCAGCAGATAACGCTGCAAAAATTACGCCGTGACTTGGGAGGAAAATAAATTAAGAAAACTGTTGCCTTTGACAGTTTCATTGATGAACTTGGTAAATGGTCAGTGAAAGCAGCAACGCACCAGCAACTGAAGAAATTACAACAGTAACACATTGCAGGAGTGAAAGAGTGTGTACAGGCTAAAGAACTATGTTTAGTGTGCTTCACTGTGGTTTTGCTGAGAACTGGTCTGTAATTCTCCCACAAGAAGTGAACAATATCATTGCAATAATGACCAGGTTTCAATTTTTACAGAAGTGAAATATTTTCAAAACAAGACCATAAGTGTTGCAGTTATAAGTGAAGACACAGGACATGATTCAGCATATGCTTTGATAGCAATGTGCAAAATTCTTCAGCTGCAAACTGGCAGAGAAGGTACTGCTCCTAGTCATTTTAAAAATCTTTACCAGCTGTTTGAATTGAGTAAGTCACTTGTGCCAACTGACTGGGTATACAGTGCTCCTAGTCATGGGAAGGAGGCCTGCTGAAGCACAATGCTACAAAATATAATCTTTCCACACTAAATACAGCTGCGATTCAAAATGCTGAGGATTTTAAGAGAGTTGTGAAACGTTACACATCCACAGTTCTCACTCTTTTGTCGAAAGAGGAAATCGAAGAAATCTGTGAGCTGAGAAAAGGAGAGTGGTCCAAATAAACTACTCCTGTGAAAGGAACTCAGAAGGAGACTTAAAGTGATGGGCAAACTCATACTGCACACACTTTAAAGAGCAAGGAAGAAGAAATTTTGTTCGTTTGGCCAACACCTCAGAAACAGCAGGATAATATTCAGATGCACCACCTGAGAACGGGGTGTTTGTGGTGTATTTGTCTGACTGTGATGGTGAATTGCAGAGATTATAGACACCAGTTATGAGGTAAATGAAATTGTAGTGAACTTTATGCTACCACATGGACCAGCTGCTGGATATAGGTTTCCAGCTGAAGGACAGCAACAATGTCATCAGTGCTCACTTCCTGTTCACAATGTTTTGAAGATTGTAAGTGCTTCAGTTCCTTTTGGTTCAACAGGAAGGCATCACTCTATATCAAAGGAAGATACTGAAGCAGTGGAACACATTTTTAGTTCATTGACTGGCTAATTTCAGTACAAAACAGAGTGCACAGAAGTTGTATAAATTGAAACCTTTAAGTCTTTGGGCCTTTTTCATACATTTTGGAACCATTTAAAATGCTTGAAAAATGAGACTCTTACTCATCTTACAAAATCAAATTTATGTTAAATAAGGCTATATTTTGATTTTTTTGAGCCTGTTATGTGATAATGTGGTAATAAAACAGGTTTTATGTATGGCAAAAATTTCAGTTGTTTATAAAACCTGTTCAACGTAAAAGCGGACGCTCTCCTTTTCAGGGAATGTAGAACTATATGGTACTAACCAACAGAAAAAAAAATTATAATTGTACAGGTTGGCAAAAACGTTCGGAACACTATAGTAAAAGAACTTTGACAGATGAGTCCAAGAGGAGGATTTTTTTGGAATCATAAAGTAATTATCTTTCAATTATCTTTATCAAAGTAATTATCTTTCAACAACAAAATATCTAGAACTGTTCCATTTTAAATTTTTTTCCAAAATTCGCTTATTCAAAATGGTATGCGCAGTGTCGTCTTTGGAGGGCTGTATCTTGGAGCAGGAAGTTTTTTGGAGAAAGCAAAAAATATGTGTTCCTTACTTAGTCCTTCATTTAAACATACGCTAAATTCAATAACATCCGTGACTATGAAGGTAAGATTTTTTCCTAGCCTGCATCAATTGATATAGACTATGCCCCCTTGTCTGTATCACAGAGTAGTAGTTCAGACACCAATCTCAGAAAGGCATTTGCCAAGAGAGTTATATGATTCTCTGTAGAAACTAAATTTTTATTTAACTCACCAGTATTGCTCAAAAAATGATTGTTAAATACTGTACATACATCTGATTTGTCAGTAACAGAAATATTTTTTCTGTGAACTGGCTTTATATCGTCAACCTTGTGCAGCTGATCAGACACTTCCTTCACAACTGCCCATATGGTTTTAATTTTATCCTGTGACTCAGTTATTCTCTTTGCATTCCACATACTCTTTGCCTTCCTAAAAAGATTTTTAAGCACCTTGCAATACTGTTTGTAATAATCTGCTGTAACTTGATTGTGACTCCTTCTAACATTTTGATATAATTCCCACTGTGTTCCACATGATATACTTATCCCACTAGTCAGCCACCTGGGCTACCTATTATTGCTAGTACACGGTTTAGTACGTTCTAATGCAAAGTAACTCCAAAAAGAGCATGAAAAATGTGTTTAGGAAAGCGTTATATTTGTCATCTATGTTATCGGCACTATAAACATCCTGCTGCTCTTGTTCCTTGATGAGTTTTAAAAAAACTCTCTATTGCCATTGGATTAAATTTCCTACATAGTTTGTAATTATTTGTGACATTTGTTTGAGTACAAAAGCCTTTTAGTGTTAAAATTTGTGCATTATTGTCTGAAAGGCCATTCACTTCTATACTAACAGAATGCCCATCTAGTAATAAAGAATGAATAAAAATATTGTCTATGGCTGTGCTACTGTTCCCCTGCACCCTAGTTGAAAAATACACAATCTGCATCAGATCATATGACTTTATTAGATCTACTAACATCCTTTTTCTTGCACAGTCACATTCAAAATTAATATTGAAGTCACCACATATAACCAATTTCTGGTACTTCCTACAGAGTTAATCAAGCACCCTCTCTAGCTTGAGCAGAAATGTTCTGAGGTCAGACCTCTTTAAGTGGTACTCATAGCCCATCCAAGTTACGCAACATCCTGGTGCATCCCTGTGTCACTCCCAACACCTTGCCACAGATGTCATAATCCCCGTGGAAGACCCTGATGCAAGACTTCCGCAATTCACCTATCGTGCACATCCTGTTGTAGTCCCATCACAGGCAAAATGCACAACGAGTATGACTTGAAGGTAGGGATTTGGAGAGACAGAGGAAGGTGATTCTGTTGGGTAGAAGGTGTGGGTACATTGGGTTAGTGGAGACTGAGGCTGTATTAAGAGAACAAAGAATGTCTTGCTTATATAACTCCTGTCTCTGTGATTAAGAAAAGTTGGTGCTGGAGAGCAGATTCCAGGTGGCATGGATTGTAAAGCCGTCATGAACTTAAACCTGTGTGCTCAGCAGCATGTCGCGCCATTGGGTGGTCAGCTTTGCTGTTGGGTGTTCATTCTTGTAGACAACTCGTTGATCGTCGTGCCCATGTAAATGAAGAAATTATTACAGAGCTGAAACGTGACAGGCCTACTTTGACACACGGTCTTGCCAGTGATCAGATAAGATAAACCTGTGATGGGACTACAGTAGGACATGTGGGATAGATGTATTGTGGAAGTCTTGCATCAGGATCTTCCATAGGGATTATGACCTCTATGGCAAGGTGTTGGGAGTGGCAAAGGGATGGACCAGGATTTTGTGTAGACTGGATGGGCTGTGGAATATCACTTAAGGAGGTTTGAGAATGATCGTGGGTGGGATGTCCCTATTTTCCAAACTCGATGAAGATGGTCGAAGCCCTCTTGAAGAACATGGTTCAGTTGCTCCAGTCTGTGGTGACAATGGATGGTGGGCAGGGTGTTGCTTTGCAGCTGGTTCTTAGGAGACAGTGGGAAAATGTTTGTGTATAGTGAAGCACACTTAAAGGTGGTAGTAGAAGTGCTATCAAGCACTCCTCTGGCCCTCAGCCCCATTGTAGGACAGGAGCAGCAAAGGGTTGCAGAAAATGGAAGGTATTAAAACCCCAAAACAGGAAATTACTTTGAAACCCACAGACTGATCACCCTGTTGTACAACGTTCATTGATAAACAGTATAAAGGGGCTTGATTTGGGTACAAAAGAGTGGAAGTTTTGAACACAAAGTTATCAGATATTATTTTCTGTCATATTCAGTCTCATATACGCAAAACTGCATTTTGTGTATTACTTGTTGTTAGTTGCATAATAAAACTTAGTTCAAATTATGTGATAGAAATAATTTGTGACTTAATTTTGATTTCAATTTTTCAATAGACATGTTGTCTTATGTTGTTCCCATTGATAGTTGGCATATCTTATTTTGAAGAAGTAGAAATATACTTGCAGATATAACTCTTAATTGCATGAAGAGCTGCAAAATTTTTAAGTAAACTAAGAGGAATTAAAAATCTATTAATTCCGTTTTTTCATTATAAGTTAAAGATTTTTCTCTTTATTATCGTCTCTTGTGAAACTCAAGCACAGTATATCAGTTTTTACAAATTTTCTCTTACAGTTTGTAAACAGCAGTACATGTGTTGTGGCCACTTCAGGGGGCTCTGTCAGATGCTTTAGAGTTGATGTTAGATATCCACAGAGTGCAGACCTTAGGGAAGTTACATCATGGGAAAAACTTCATTTTCTACCGTAAGTTATATTATTGTATAAAAAATAATTATATTATTTTGGAAGTTTTAGTTGTGTCTTGTCACTTAGTGAAAAGATGATTGTTTACATTTTAAAAAATGGAGAAGATATTTGCCAGCTTATTTTATTTACAGTAGGGTCCCTTGTGGCTTTGGCCGTAGAAAGAGTCAGTACATAATTTACAGACTGCTAATTATAAAATTTATAAATGAAAGAATTAAGAAAATTTGAAGGAATTGTAAGAGTATATGAGTGCACAACACAGTCCAGAGAAAAGTTCTCAAGCATTGTGATGAATTCCAGTAAGAAACAGTAGTGTGCTACAAGGAAAGACTTCAACTGGGATTTGAATACTTGGAGTTTGTCACTACACTTTTCCAGTTTTGCGGGTAGTGTATTAAAACTGTAACCAACTATAATAGTGTACATCTTTTGTAAAATGCTTAAGGCAGTTGTTATCCAAGTAAAATTTTGTTTTCCATGTAATATTCACTAAATGAATGAAGCTGTTTCTTCTGAATGAGTCAATATAGCCAACAACAAATCAGACAGGTGTAAGTACAGGGATGGCAGAGTTGGAGAGACCTGAATAACAGCCTACATGAAGTTCCTGAGCTGACACTACAGACTAGTGTGACTGAACTTACCTGAGCTAAGAATGTTGATGGCGAATGCAAAGAGTTGGCACAAAATGTATAATGCCACATGAAATAATAGTGTGTAAGCAAGCAAAGCTAATGCTCATTTGTGTTTCAATGTCAGAGGCAGTAGAGATCATACTTATAGCTAAGACAGCAGCATTCAGTTACTGAACCAGATCTTGAGTGTGGCACTCTCAAGAAAGCCTAGCATCTACACTCAGCCATAATAAATGGAGAGTTCACTGATTGTTTGACCAACTTTGGGCAATAAATTTGCACTTTAACTGTGAGGTGTTTACCTAGTTCTGCCTCAGCTAATTTGCAGTTAGGTTGGGAATTTAAGCTGAGAGTGTACAAGATGATCAGCTGAGATCCCATGTCAGTTTGCTGTTCTTATATGCCACACTTACTTTTATCAGTTAATTTTGTCTCCACATGCAGAAATCTTGATGTTGAAAACTCAAAAGTCCAAACTCTTCCTTGGGTCTATGAAATGAGAGATTACTTCTTCATAAAACTTAATATATTTGCTTAAATATTACATCCAGGAGCACTTCTTATAATGCTTTCTGTAGTTAGACAGTAACATTCAATACATCGATACATCAGTCTTTTCATATCATAAGATAAAGATAGAATGATTTCTTCGAGTGTCCTCATGACATCACCATTCACTGTTAAGACCTCAGAATTCTCTGGAGTGCTAAGTGTCTTTAAGAACGGGCACACCTCCATTGGACAACTGCCAACCCAATGAGTGTTGTGTCGTGGAAACCAGGAACCAGTTGTCAGATTGTAGAAACACACCATCTAGCTTCCCAGTTACATGCGCATACAAATGAATTCTCACACAAAATTTGTATCTGCAGCTGACGAACATTATTTGATGGTAAAGGAGACATAGTAACCTATCACTTTCAAGAAGTGGTCATATAAAAGATATAGTGTACAGTGAGAAACATAAGCAGTAACATTGAATAAAATATAAAAAACCATACATATTTTATTTATTTTTGTTGCTTACATTTCTAGTTGTATGCTACATCTTTCTCATTTAGCTCATTTGAAACAGTCTTAATGTTAAAACAAACAAGATTTTTTGAACAATAATAGACTTTTCATAAAGAGACAAGTTTTGTTATAAGTGTAGAACATGTTCGCCTCATCTTATAAAGCTTTTATGGGATACATATCTCAGACGACGTCTCACATGAGCAGCAGTGTAACTGGGTCCCGGAGGGGCAGAAATATCAGGGAGAGGGTGGGGAAAATGCTAGTGCTTCATGTGGGAGAGAGCAGGGACTTTGTGGGGACAACATAGGCTTGATAGGTGCAGCGTTGGGATGGTGTGTCGGGGGGGGGGGGGGGGGGGGAGATAAGACAAAGGAAAGGATTATCTAGATGCATTGATGGGATAGTAAACATGTGTAGCATTGGAATGGGGGAAGGGAGGGGATAGATAGGTGGGAGACAGGGACTAATGAAGGGGTTTATGGGAACAAAGGATATGATGATGTAGGAAGAGTTCCCATCTGCGCAGTTCAGAAAAGCTGGTGTTGGTGGGAAGGATTAAGATGGCACAGGCTGTGAAGCAGCCAGTGGCACAGTGGTTGCAGCTTTGTACTGCACCTTCCTTTAAAAAGCTGATTGTGATGATCCGATTGGTATTTAAGGTATAAAAGTTATTGCAATTTTAATTTCTGCTTCTATTTGAAACAAAATACGTAAATGTTCAGTATTAGAAGCAAACCAATATGTAAAAGAAAAAAGATAGTTATTAACTTAATAGGAAAGCTCCAGGTCTTGGCTGGAGTTATACCTTATTAGTAGCTAACAATCATATTAATGACGTAAGAACAATTTTTTTCCTTGCTTTTATTTTGAAATTGTACACAATGAAAATTGCTAATAACAATGAAAACTGCAGTAGCTGTGTTATCTAAATTCTTGAAAGTTTCTGGCAGATTAAAACTGTGAGCCAGACCAAGACTCGAACTCAAGACCTTTGTCTTTCATGTGTGAGGATTGTTTCCGCATCTAATTTTCTGAAACTAAATACAATGTAGCAAAGTGTGGCTTGCTAGGTGCTGTATAAAGGACTGTTCTGCACATCTGTAGAAGATGATACTTTTATTAAAAATGAATATTTACACCAAATGGCCATGAATTAGTATCGCAAATTAGCTGTTCTTGTGAAAGGTCTCTTGGTAAATTCTGCAGTGCTAAGAATGACACAAACTTACACTACACCCACAACATAGTCACTTTCTCTGTCAACAGTGCCTTCCCCTGCTGCACCTCTTAGTGTACCCTCAGAAATGGCCGGGTTCTTACCCGGTTTCAGAACCGAAACTATCATGCTTTGAGGTGGACAGTTATCATCCAATCAACATTACATGTATTCTCTGTAAGTTGCTCGAACACATTGTGAGCAAGTGGTTTAGTTGGTTCCTGGAGTCTCGGAGCCTTCTGGCTGCATCTCAGGGTGGTTTTTACAAAGGCTGCCCCACTGTTGATAATTTGTGGTTCCCCTGGAGTCCACTATCTGGACAGTCTTTGCACATTATCAGCATCTCATCGCTGTCTTTTTCAATCCACAGAAGGCTTATGACAAGAATGTAGTGTCACCACATCCTTACTACTTTGAGTGGGGTCTCCAGGTTCCACTCTGTCTTTGTCAAGAACTTCTTGTCACACCATACATTCAGAGTTGAAGTGGGCACTTCACTTAGTACCACCATATCCAAGAGACCAGGGTTCTGCAGGGCTCTGTACTTAGTGTTCCCCTCTTCCTGGTGGCCATCAACGGTCTAGCAGCAGATGTGGGGTCTTTGGTATCGCCCTCCTTATATGCCAACTATTTTTTTCTTTTATTATTTCTCCTCTAGTGTGGTTGTTGCTGAACATCACCTTGAGGGAACCATATGAAAGGTACCATCATGGACTCTCATCCATTGGTTTCAGTTTTCAGCTGCCAAGACTCACGTCATGCACTTCTGTCGCCGCTGTCATGCTGCCAGCCCACAACCAGAGCTTTACCTAGATGATCATTTACTTCTTGAAGTTGAGATGCACCACTTTCTGAGACTAGTCTTCAATTCTCAGCTGATGTGGCTTCCCCACCTTCATCAACTTAAGTGGAAGTGCTGGCGGCACCTCAATACACGTCACTGCTTGAAGTAACACTAGCTGGCGTGCAAATCGCTGTATCCTTTGGCAGCTCTACAAAACCCTGATTCTGTTTTGCCTTGATTATGGGAGTCTTGCATATGGTTCAGCATCACCCTCAGAATTGCAGATACTGGGTTCCATTCACCATTGTGGGGTCCAGATTGTGACAGGAGCCTTCTGGACAACCTGCTAGTCGAGACTGGAGACCCTCGATTACCTTCAGACAACAACAGCTGCTGCTGAGTTACGCTATATATGTTTGTAGCTTCCCCAAACACCCCAACTACTATGTCCTTTTCCCTGGAAGGGAGCTCCACCTCCAACAACAGCGACCCACAATTGGGTTACAATTGCTGCATGCCTCCAGTGTGTCAGTGCGGAACTGCTGCTTCCTCCACTGTCGCCTCTGGTCAGGGAGTCATTGTGTCTGCCCTCATGGCTTGGTGATCTGACTTCGGATTGGCCTTTGAGCCAAAAGATTCCATTGACCTGATGATTTTTTGCCACCTGTGCTTGGCTGTCCTGAAGATCTGGTTTTGGAAGCAGTATTCACCAATGGCTCAACAGTCGATGGACGAACTGGCTTTGCATACACAAATGCACAGTGTAGTGAAGTCCACTCTATGCTAAACTCCTGCAGTGTCTTCACTGCTGAATTTCTGGCCATTAAATTAGCCCTTAGCCATGTTCTTTATTGCACTGACAAGACTATCCTACTCTGTAGTGACTCCCTTAGCAGCCTTCAGGCTATAGAACCCTCAGGGGCACAACATTCGTCTGCTGAGTACGGGGCTTGGCGACCCTGGGGTTCCTAAGCTGGGGATTGGTATGTGCCGCCAGTCTCGTGTTACCATAAGCTCTGGGCATGTTTCAACGACCACTGTATGGTGCAGCAGTGGAATGTTGTTTGTCACAGGGAATTGGGACCTTGGCTTGACTGTCCAGATCACAAAGATGGTAAAAACCTCTATAAGGGCAACCTCTGGTGAACCTGCCACAACTTAGTTGTATAAGGCTTACTCAAGCACACGGGGCTCTGTCTGAGTGGGCCCTTGTGTTCCTAGCTGCTCATGGGACCAAGATGGAACCCTCGAAATCATCTTCACCTCCTCCTAGGGGGAGGGTGTACTGGGAGGCTAGCCCTCCAAAAGTGCCTCCTTCTGTATCCATAAAGGCTTGGAAGGACTTGGTGGGGTGGACTGTCCATCTCCAGCAGTGTACGTTAACTGCTCTGAGAGTCACCCAGTTTGGAGCTGAGACTGCCCGGTTCTTGCAGAGGAACGGAAAATTCAGGAACTAAGTCGCCAAGCGGATCCCATTCGCTGAAGCCCAAAAGGAATGTAAGGTGACGAAACCTCCCGTCTTCATTTCTTATGCTTTCATGGTGCAAAAACCTGTTCCTAATGTCGATGGCTCGTCGCAGACATCGTCCAGTGTACAACTAGCCACCACCAGCACCTGCTCTTGTTTGTGTACATGCCAATGCAAAGTGAGTAAAGATAAAGCAATCCAAGCAGCCACCACAGTCAGACGTCATTCTTTCACACCTGACTGATGAGGAGGACATCACAGAGTTAGGTGCCTTGGATCCCTGCAGCCCCTCCACTCCCCCTCACTCTACAAGTGCTTCACCTCCGCCGTACAAAGATAGGGGTAAATTTAAACCACATTGATGAAATAGCTCCCATCCTACAGTGGAACTTACAGGGGTTCAGAATGCATGTGGAGGAACTCTGTCTCTTATCTCAGGGTAGACCACTGTGTCTGTGACTCCAGGAGAATCATTTCCATCAATCATACACCCCTGAGCTACAAGGCTATGTACTCCACAAAAAGGACAACCTGAGTCTAGAGAGAGCTAGAGGAGGCATAGGTACTTTCATCAGTAACGACCACTACTCCTTGCCTCTCACTTACAGTGACTTTACAAGCAGTTTCTGTATCAGTGCACATGCATGATTTGTTGACAATATGTTCCATTTACTTGCCCTCCACATGGTGCACTTCATGAAAGGGACCTAACTGACCTTATTACACAGCTCCCCCCACACCTTCATCCTCTGTGGTGATTTTAATGCACACAATGTGCTTTGGGGCTCTGCAACTACCTGACCAAGGGGTAGAGCAATTGAAAGGCTTCTCGTATCATCGTACTCATACTTGCTGAATGCGGGACATAGCACTCACTTCTGCTCAGCAACTGGGCCGTTCTCTGCCACTGATCTGTTGCTTTGCTCTCCAGCTCTTGCTAACACCACTTTGGGAACTGGTCGATACTTGCACGAAAGTGATCGCTGGATTCACCAGCCATATTGGGTGGAACTCAAAAGGAAACTGCTGCGATAGGTGCTCGGTAGAGCTGACTGGACGCTTTATAGCCATTTGGCCTAGTTCGAACATTGTGCAAATGTCAAGACATGGGTGTATTATATTACCAAACTGATCCACCATGCTGCTGCAGCATCCATTCCACAGTCCACGGGACAACAGAAGAGGTAGCTTGTCCCTTGGCGGAGTGCCGAATGCCATTCTGCAATCAGGACCAGGCATGCGGCTGTGCTTAGGTTCAAGTGTCGGCCAACTGCAGAGACTGCGAGGGCAAAGTGTTGCCGAATTTTTCGAGAGAGCAAGACGAGGTTATGGCAACAATTCCTGAACACCATTAATCATTTCACCAATAGTTCTGTTGTGTGGGAGACCATCAGACTATGGTGACTTATTTTGCCACAGTTACTGCAACAGCATTCAGGTTCCAGGTTTCCAGCACCATAGAGTGGTTGCTGAGAGGTGTAGTTTGGACTTTTGGTCCACTACTGATGAAAATTACGACTGCCCATTTTCCATGTTGGAGCTGGATTCTGCATTGTTTGCGGCTCGTAGAGACATCCCCCGGCCACGACAGGATCCATTACAATATGCTGTGGCACCCCACAAGGCTAAACAAAGATATCCTCCTTGCACTTCTTAATGCCATTTGGGTGGCGGGTCACTTTCCCGACTTGTGGCGTGAGGCAATTTTAATTTGTCTTTTTAAACTTGGGAAAGACAGTGCATGCCCTAGTAGTTACTGTAGTGTTGCCCTCACTAGCTGCCAGGGAAAGACCTTGGAGCAGATGGTCAACCACCACCTTGTCTGGATCTTAGGATCCAGGCACCTCCTTACTCGCTTTCATTGTGGGTTTAGGGGGTATCGCACCACCTGTGATAACCTTGCCTTCCTGGAGGTGACTATACAACAGGTTTTCCTGTGCCGGCATCACGTTCTAGGGTTTTCTTTTCACAGAGAAGGCCTATGATACTACTTGGAGGCATTTTATTCTGGAACTGCTTCACGAATGGGCTTTTCGTGGTTGTGCTCCTGTCACCACAATATTTTAGATACCGAGTTGATGAAGTCCTATCTGATCATATTGAGCAGGAGAACGGTGTCCCTCAAGATAGCGTTTTAGTGTGACTGTCTTTGTCATAGCTATTAATAGCATTATGTCCATAGTGAAACGTCCTGCCCAGTTGCAAATAACTCTTCTACATTTCGATGAATGGGTGCAGACGCATGGTTTCAAGTTTTCCACCTGTTGGGGCGTGTTCTTTTTAACCATTCCTGTTCCATTTAAAATTTTCCTGAGTTGAGGATGAGGAACCCTGTCCTTACTTTTAAATACAGAGTGAGGTTTCTTGACATCATATTTGACTCTAAGCTTATGTGGTTACCAGATCTTAAGGACCATTTAAGGGTTTAAGTATTGTAAAATGTCTTAGCCACAGTACATGGGGAGCAGGGAGCAGACAGGACTTGTCTGCTCCACTTTTACAGGCATTTGTGTGATCTCAGTTTGATTATGGGTGCATGGTGTTTGGGTCTGCGAGACCCTCTTATTTAAAGATGTTGGATGTGGTGCACCATGAACGGATTCAGTTGGTCACTGGGGCATTCAGAACAAACCCTGTACCAAGCCTCTGTGCAGAGGCTGGTGAACCACCACTTCACGTCAGATGACTGCTACTTACGATGTTGCGAGGCATATAAAACAATGTCCACACCATTCACATCCGCCTACCATATAGTCGCTCAGCCTCCACTGGAAACGCTTTTTCGTAACAGGCAATGAGGCTCTTTAGGATTGAATTTTTGCTTTGTTGATTTTAACGGGGGAAGCTAAAACAGCATAAGTCTGACCTGCCACTGCCTGCACCGAAACTAGGTTTATTGTGTAATATTGCACCCTGTATATCTAGTAAAGCCAACCAGTGCCCTTAAATAGTGCAAGGAGTCCCTCTGCCAGTTCTTTGTTAGACACAATTTCTTCCGGTCTGGTTGTCCCAAAGATTCTGTATCTTTTACGCTCCAATGCCATGCATTCAAAGATTATGTGTGATGCAGTTTCTTCACCCTCATCACAGATCCTACATCTAGGGTCCTCTTCCGTTATACCCATTGTGTGTGGGTGTTTTTTGACATTCCCATGGTCGGTCATCAGTCCGGTCATGTATTTGATCTCTTTCCTGTTCAATACCAGGATTACAGAGCTTCTTTTAGAACATGGCTTGGGCATCATTACCTTACCACAGGCTTGTCCAAACTGTGCCCCCGGGGCACCAGTGCCCGCGATCGCCCGCGGCCAGTGCCCCGGGTGAATTCGTATGTTGTTGCAGTGGCCGAGCCGTGTTGCTCAGCTGGCCGTGCAGACTACCCACCGCGCCTTGCTCCTGTATGCGCCTGCAGTGGTCAAAAACGACACAAAGCCGTTAGTCAACAGACGTAAGGGTACAGGTGGATCGAGATGGATGGTCAACAGCAGCAGACAAAAAGAAAGAGGAGCGGCGTGTCTGCACTATTTAAACCTGAGTGGGAAATTAATTTCCTTTGTACTGCTGTGAAAAATCATGCCAAATGTTTAGTATGACATCGGAACCTCATGTATTTAAACAAGTACTTGATTGAACGGCACTTTAATACCTGTAACAAAGATCAGTTTGAAAATTTGTTGCAAGAGGAACACCTGTCAAAGCTTGAAGAACTGAAAGAAAATTTCAAGCAGCATTACAGTGAAGTAAGCGTTTCCTATCATATGATAAATAAAACTATATTTTATAATCTGTCACTTAGCAATGTACCAGTTATCGAATATCAGATTGTCAGCAATAAGGAACATTTCCTTTTGGTTAATTTTTTTAGTTGGGTTGCATTAAATCGTGTCGCTCAGACATAAGAAAAAGTTTCAGGTGCGCTATTTTTTGCCACTTTCTGAAAAGCCGTCACAAACGCTTTCTTGGGCAGCAAAGTGCCATTAAGAGTCATTCATTGTTTTTGTATATTTGTGTTTTTATGGATGGGAAACCATATGTTGCAGTTTGGTCTAGGTTTTAAATTAATTAAAACTCAGATATTCCAATACATAAAAATTTATTTTGCGACCACATTTCGCTGTCCTGGATAGCGTCTAAGGCCGCTTTTCGGAGGAACTGGGGGAAAACGCACCTAAAACCAATATTTTTTGTTAGTTTTTTTATTTGAGTTTCAATGAATGAAACAATTGTTAACATGATAAAAGTATTTTAAACAGGATTGTACAAAATTAATTCTATGTTCTTTTTTTGCCGTGTCAGGAGCAGGAAACAGGTGGGCAAAGTTAGCGCGCAAGTTACAAACGATCGCTGAGAATTGCGAAAGCAGGGAACCCCCTTTGAGGCTGGGAATCTCGTCAAGGATTGCCTGGTCGACTCGGCTTGTATTTGTCCAGCAGACCTCATGGAAAAATTTGAAAAAATAGCTCTTTCGCCTCAAATTGCTGCTCGCCCAGTCGAAGATGTGGCCTCAGATATGGAACAGCAATTAATGGAGAGAGCGGCAAACTTCATTTCCTTTTCTATCACTCTTGACGAGTCCACAGACATTGCAGACACATCTCAGCTCATCATCTTCATTCGAGGTGTCGACTCGACGACAATCTGCATGTCACCGAAGAATTTATCGACCTTATACCATTAAAAGACGCAACCACGGGTTTGGATATTATTCTAGCTGTGGAAAACGTGGTAGAGTCAATGGGTTTAAAATGGGAATGCCTGACCAATGTATCAACAGATGGAGCTCCTGCACTACGAGGGATACGCACTGAATTTCTAAGTTTTGTCAGGTCAAAAATGGCTGAAGTCGGCTGTTCCCTATTTGCGACAGTCCATTGAATGATACACCAGGAGCCACTTTGTGCGAAGATTGTCAAGATAAAAAATGTTATGGACACAGTTCTTCGAACGGTTAATTATTTTCGATCGCATGGTCTCACACATCGTCAATTTAAAGAATTTCTGGCTGATATCGAAGCGGTATACACTGACATTCCCTACCACACCGAAGTAAGGTAGCTGAGCAGAGGAAAAGTGCTTCATCGGTTTTTCTCCTTGAGGGGTGAAATAAATACCTTTTTGGAAACGAAAGGTCGTCCAGGGGAATTACTTTGTGATCTTATGTGGGTGATGAATTTGGATTTTTTGAGTGATCTTAGTGGCCGTTTAAATGCTTTGAACTTTTCACTCCAAGGCGAAAATTACTCTGTTGTTGAGTCAGTGCAGATGATTCAAGCATTTCAAAAAAAATCTTATTTTGTGGGGGAAAACAGTTGTGCAAGAAGAATTGTGGTCACTTTCTTGCACCTACACAGCTGTAGGTTTTCAGATTATGTTCAGCTCGTTTTCGAATTACAAGAACAGTTTGAAAACAGATTTTTGGAGATAAGTGAGCTTCTTTGGGGTTAGCAGTCTCACGGAATATTCTACCAAACCTAGACAAAATTGTTTCCTCGAAAAACACATAAAATGTTAATCGTCTTCTTTAACGTTGTTGACTGTAGGAATTAAAGAGCTTTATAACGTTAATTCTATTTTCAAACTTGGTCAGTTAAAATTATTACGTACAAAACAGCAAACTAACCATCCGATTTCTAAACTCTGAAATGGGCTGCAAAAAGCTGTAGCATGAAGTACAACAAAAACTATTTATTTGTAACTACTAACAGTAAGAACGAGACTCTATATCCCTTACATGAAATTATTTCTAAAATAGAATATTTATGACTCTAGTTCATTTAAGAAACTGATATATTTTTCAGAAGACGCCTATTGTATATATGATGAGTGTGCATGTGCAGTACTAGTAGAATCAACCTGTGGCTCAGAATACTACTAAGTTGTTCTTCGATTTGTGTTTAGGATATAGTTTTCTAAACCCTTGCGTATAATTCTGCCACACGAACACTGGTCATTATCTAAACAGTAAATGGTTTGCTTGTTTTACCGTTCATGGACCACTTTTACAGAGTTGCGCTTCCTCTGTTACTTTGTTTACATTGGGATCTGACTGCGGGACAGGCCAGCACAGGGCAGTGCTGTGCGATCTCACTCATTCCGCAGCTGTCTCTCTCGCTCCTATGCCGACACTAGCGACACGTGGTCACCGACAGTGCGCTGAACTACACTGCCTAGTGCCCGCGGGGCGCAATTCTTGGATGAGCCTGTCTTACCATGTTTTTGTTTATGGACCTTGGTCCAATATCCTAGGTGCTGTTTCCTAAGCCAGTTCCGTAGTTCTAATTTGATCATAGCCTTGGCGATAGTCAGGACAGGTTCCGGTCTAATAAATGGAGTTGTTACCCCCATCCTAGCCAATCTATCGGCTTGTTCATTGCCACAGATCCCTGAGTGGACAGGGACCCACACTAGTTTATCCTATTGCTTCCCCCTAGCTCCACCAGAGCCTTGTGGTAATCAGCAACAATCTTAGATCTTGCTGCAGGAGCTGCCAATGATGTCAGGGCTGCCTGGTTGTCTGAATAGATGTAGATGCTATGGTCATTGTAGCACCTACGCATATTCTCCTCCGCACTTGCCCTGATTGCAGTAATTTGAGCTTGGAATACAGAGGCCAGTTTCCCGCGCGTCCCTGCCCCAATGCCTTGGTCTGTTTTCGACCTATCGGTGAACCAAACTATGTCCCCCACACGGTGTCGAATTGTTTTTTCCCACTGCTACCCACTTCCAATTATTATGTTCTAAGGTTTATTGTAGCAGTTGGGAGTTATTATATAGTCGGCAGGCATTTCCCCAGCCATTCCCATATTTACCTCACTCACTATGTTAGTGTGTGATTCTGGATATCTGAATGAGACCCAGTTTTTGCCAGTTTTAAGTCTGTGTGCCCCAGCTGCTTCCTCCACCTTGACCCAAAGGTGGAGTGGAGGCATATCCAGGATAGCATGGCTTCCTTTCCAGCAGTTGATGTGCTGCAATTCTGCCCGTTATGGCTAAGCAGGCCAGTCTCTGCACCTCAGCAAGCTCCTTAGCAACAACCCACTGTTCTACCTTCTTCCATCACACTACGCCCCCATAGGAAATCCTAGGTCTAACCACTGTGGTGTATATCCAGTGCGTACCCCAGGGGCTAAGGCCCCAGTTTTTTCCACAAGCCCTCCTAGTACTCAATAGAGTACTTTTTGCCTTGGAGCAGATACTCTTTGCCCTGGAACAGATACTCTTAATTTGAGGGGTCCAAGTTAGCTTCTCATCCAAGTTTACCCCTAGATATTTTACTATCCCCTTCACAGGTAGAGTTTCATCGAAGAGCTTTAGATTCCAACTCGCATGCTGAATATGTCTCTTCGGAAATGGCACCACAACAGTCTTCTTAAGATTAACTCTCAGATCCTGCTTAATGCATCACTTTTGCACAATGTCCAATCCTCCTTGTGCCATATTCCTAACTGTGTCAGTGAATTTGCCAAGTATTACTATGACAAGGTCATCTGCATATCCTTGACAGAAGCATCGTCTAGAATTTAATTCCTCAATGAGTTCGTTCACCACTAGAATCCACAATAGCGGAGACAAAACTCCTCCTTGTGGGCAGCCTCTAGTGGTGTTAATTACCATCTTTTCGTTCATCATGGTAGTCTCTACCTTCCTTCTACTAAGCATGGCCCTGGTCCACTTGCATATAGTGGTCCCCAGGTAATGCACCTCTGCTGCCCTAACCATGAAATCGAAAGTCGTGTTACTGAAGTCCCCATCGATACCCAGGAAGATGCAGAGGGCTATTTCTTGGAAGTGAAGTGCTTTCTCCACCCTCCCAGTGAGTTGGTTGAGAGCTGTCTCATATGATTTACACGGTTGAAATTCATGTTGGTTTGAATGTAGAGGGAGCCTATTTAGCCTCCTCTCCCCAACATAAACATTAACCAGTTTTTCCAATGTTTTGAGCGTGGAGGAGGACAGACTGATTGGTCTCATATCCTTGGCCATGGTATGATCAATTCTCTCTGGCTTTGGAATGAAGACAACCTTCACTTCCCTCCAAGCATTGGGAATGATTCCTACTGCTGGGCTAACCCAGAATAGCCTCCATAGAACTCTTATGAGCTTTCCTCCAGCCTGTTGCAGAAGAGCTGGAAAAATTCCATCTGGGCAAGGTTACTTGAACGGTTGGAATGTCCCCACCACCCATTGGATTTTATTAAAGTCCACACACTCTTTGGCTGATTACCAGTCCTCTCTTAGAGTGCCTGAGAACTGTTCTCTCTCTCGGGTCACATACTGGTCTGTGTTGTCTGGCAGAGCATACTGAGGAAAGTGAGTTTTGAGGAGCAATTCCAGCATCTCATGTTCTGTCTTTGTATATTCCTGATCCTCCTTCCTCAACATACCTCCTGGATTGGTTGGTACTCTGTTGAGAATCTTGTGAAGTCTGGCTTGTGCAGCTGTGCCCTCCACTTCCTCACAGAATGCCTTCCAGGATGCCTCCTTTGCTTGTCTGATTGCAAGATTGTAATTGACAAGGGCCTTAGGACATTTAGCCCATTGTCCTTTACGTCTCTCAATATTAAACAGTTGCTGTACCTGTTTTCTTTGCATTTCCAGTTTGTTATTCTACCAAGGAACACTCCTATTTGTGTATTTCCTGGTGATTGTGCAGTTGTCCTGATATGAGGTCATTATGGCAGAGGTAACAGCCTCTGCTACTTCGTCAAATTTTACTGGATTCCTTATCGAGGTTTTAATTTCCAATAAGCCAAAGTTGAGGTCCCTCCTATATGTCTCCCAGTCTGTTTCCCTGGGATTCCTATAGGTCATGGTCTGTCTGATTCCTATTTCAACCTTAAATTTGATGTACATGTGGTCTGATGATGATGGCTCCAGCACCACATGCCATTGTTTGATATAGCTACCCATCGTCACGGAAGCAAAGGCTATGTCAATTACTTCTCCCCTTCTGCTATTCCTGAATGTAGGTTGATTGCCCGTATTCAGGACCTCTAAGTTGTTAGCTAAGAGAGATTCAAGAAGGTACTCACCTCTGCTGTTGGTGTCCTTGCTGCCCCACACTAGGATGTGGGCATTGGCATTGCATCCCACCAGCAGTCGATCACCTTGCCTATGGCGAATCTCTACCGAAGTAATTCAACTCAGGTTCTTCAACCATATCTCTCTCAAAGATGTCTTCCATTTGCAATGCCGAGATAGTATTATTGTCACAATCCTTAAGCCAGGCAAAAGCAGTCTTTCATCTACCAAACGATTAGCCTCACCAATGTGCTCTGAAAACTGCTTGAAGGGATGGTTGCCTGCAGGTTATGGTGGGTTCTTGAGTCTTGGAATTGTGGTTCCCTTAACAGTGGTTTTCATGAGGTATGACCGACCCACAACTGACAATCTGGTCCGGCTGGAATCTGCAATCTGACGGGCTGCTTCTAAGCACCAACATCTCATTGCAGTCTTTTTGATCGACGTAAGGCATCCATCACATTTTGCTTACCCTCCATTACTGGGGATTTTGAGGCTTCCTACTAAATTTTCATCACACTGTTTGTTCCTATACAGGTCCAAGAGACCAGTATCCCCCAGGAATGTGACCTGAATATCCCTCTCTCATCAGTGCCTTTAATGGGCTAGTGACCTCACCTGTTGGCGATGCTTGTGCTGTATGTCAACGACTTTCCAATTTCGTACAGCTCCCACTCAGTAACTGGCCTCAGCTGAACACCAGCTCCAAGGTGCCATCCAACTAGCCTCTTCTTGGACCTTTCCCTTTGGTTTTCACTTCTCTTCTGCAAAAATATGGGTCATGCATCTCTGTCACTGTGCCATTATCCATCCTGAACCAGAATTCTACATGGTAAACCTGCACTTGGATGCTGGTGCACAGTCTCATTTTTGGGCATTACTTTCAATAAAAAGTTAACTTGATTGCCCTATATTCATCAACTAAAGATTAATTGAATGCTGAAGCTTAATGTTCACTGCTTTTTTGCCCACACCTCTTCCAGTGTGGATCACACTACTTTTCTCCATATTTACCAGTTGCTGATATAATTCTGACTGGACTGTGGTAGACCGGTTTATGGCTCGGTGGCTCCTTCAGATTTGAAATTGTTAGGCAAAGTCCGTCGTCGTGGAGTTCATCTGGGCTCTGACATCTTCCGGGCTATTGACAGTCTCCTTGTTGAAGTGGGGTTTTACACCTTCAGTTCTGACAATATGAACTCCTGGTCTCATATGAATTTATGCCATTACAATTCCCTGATCAACATATCCCATGAGTGTGGATACCCCCCCCCCCCCCACATGAACCATGAACCTTCCCGTTGGTGGGGAGGCTTGCGTGCCTCAGCGATACAGATGGCCGTACCGTAGGTGCAACCACAACCGAGGGGTATCTGTTGAGAGGCCAGACAAATGTGTGGTTCCAGAAGAGGGGCAGCAGCCTTTTCAGTAGTTGCAGGGGCAACAGTCTGGATGATTGACTGATCTGGCCTTGCAACATTAACCAAAACGGCCTTGCTGTGCTGGTACTGCGAACGGCTGAAAGCAAGGGGAAACTACGGCCATAATTTTTCTCGAGGACATGCAGCTTTACTGTGTGATTAAATGATAGCGTCCTCTTGGGTAAAATATTCCGGAGGTTATATAGTCCCCCATTCGGATCTCTGGGTGGGGACTACTCAAGAGGACGTCGTTATCAGGAGAAAGGAAACTGGCGTTCTACGGATCAGAGCGTGGAATGTCAGATCCCTTAATTGGGCAGGTAGGTTAGAAAATTTAAAAAGGGAAATGGATAGGTTAAAGTTAAATATAGTGGGAATTGGTGAAGTTTGGTGGCAGGAGGAACAAGACTCTTGGTCAGGCGAATACAGGGGTATAAATACAAAATCAAATAGGGGTAATGCAGGAGTAGGTTTAATAATGAATAAAAAAATTGGAATGCGGGTAAGCTACTACAAACAGCATAGTGAATGCATTATTGTGGCCAAGGTAGAAACGAAGCCCACACCTACTACAGTAGTACAAGTTTATATGCCAACTAGCTCTGCAGATGACGAAGAAATTGAAGAAATGTATGATCAAATAAAAGAAATTATTCAGGTAGTGAAGGGAGATGAAAATTTAATAGTCGTGGGTGACTGGTATTCGGCAGTAGGAAACGGGAGAGTAGGAAACATACTAGGTGAATATGGATTGGGGCTAAGAAATAAAAGAGGAAGCTGCCTGGTAGGATTTTGCACAGAGCACAACTTAATCATAGCTAACACTTGGTTTAAGAATCATGAAAGAAGGTTGTATACATGGAAGAATCCTGGAGATACTAGGAGGTATCAGAGAGATTATATAATGGTAAGACAGAGATTTAGGAACCAGGTTTAAATTGTAAGACATGTCCATGGGCAGATGTGGACTCTAACCATAATCTATTGTTTATGAACTGTAGATTAGAGCTGAAGAAACTGCAAAAAGGTGTGAATTTAAGGAGATGGGACCTGGATAAACTGACTAAACCAGAGGTGGTACAGAGTTTCAAGGAGAACATAAGGCAACAATTAACAGGAATGGGGGAAAGAAATACAGTATAAGAAGAATGGGTAGCTTTGAGGGATGAAGTAGTGAAGGCAGCAGAGGATAAAGTAGGTAAAAAGACGAGGGCTAGTAGAAATCCTTGGGCAACAGTAGAACTGTTGAATTTAATTGATGAAAGGAGAAAATATAAAAATGCAGTAAATGAAGCAGGCAAAAAGGAATACAAACGTCTCAGAAATGAGATTGACAGGAAGTGCAAAATGGCTAAGCAGCGATGGCTAGAGGACAAATGTAAGGATGTAGAGGCTTATCTCACAAGGGGTAAGATAGATACTGCCTACAGGAAAATTAAAGAGAAATTTGGAGAAAAGAGAACCACTTGTATGAGCTCAGATGGAAACCCAGTTCTAAGTAAAGAAGGGAAAGCAGAAAGGCGGAAGGAGTATATAGAGGGTCTATACAAGGGTGATGTACTTGAGGACAATATTTTAGAAATGGAAGAGGATGTAGATGAAATGGGAGATATGATACTGCGTGAAGAGTTTGACGGAGCACTGAAAGACCTGAGTTGAAACTAGGCCCCGGGAGTAGGCAATATTCCATTATCACTACTGATGGCCTTTGGAGAGCCAGTCCTGACAAAACCCTGGCAAGCAAGATGTATGAGACAAGCGAAGAAGAATATAATAATTCCAATCCCAAAGAAAGCAGGTGTTGACACATGTGAAAATTACCGAACTATCAGTTAGGTCACAGCAGCAAAATACTTACGCGAATTCTTTACAGATGAATGGAAAAACTGGTAGAAGAGGACCTCAGGGAAGGTCAGTTTGGATTCCGTAGAAATGTTAGAACATGTGAGTCAATACGCGACTTATCTTAGAAGAAAGATTAAGGAAAGGCAAACCTACGTTTCTAGCATTTGTAGACTTAGAGAAAGCTTTTGACAGTGTTGACTGGAATACTCTCTTTCAAATTCTGAAGGTGGCAGGGGTAAAATACAGGGAGTGAAAGGCTATTTACAATTTGTACAGAACCAGTTGGCAGTTTTAAGAGTCGAGGGGCATGAAAACGACGAGTGTAGCCTGTCCCCGATGTTTTTCAATCTGTATATTGAGCAAGCAGTAAAGAAAACAAAAGAAAAATTTGAAGTAGGTATTAAAGTCCATGGAGAAGAAATAAAAATGTTGAGGTTTGCCGATGACATTGTAATTCTGTCAGAGACAGCTAAGGACTTGGACATGGAAGAGCAGTTGAATGGAATGGGTAATGTATTGAAAGGAGGATGTAAGATCAACATCAACAAAAGCAAAATTAGGATAATGGAATGTAGTCGAATTAAGTCGGGTGATGATGAGGGAATTAGATTAGGAAATGACACTTCAAGTAGTAAAGGAGTTTTGCTATTTAGGAAGTAAAATAACTGATGATGGTTGAAGTAGGGAGGATATAAAATGTAGACTGCAATGGCAAGGAAAGCGTTTCTGAAGAAGAAAAATTTGTTAACAACGTGTTTTGATACAAGTGTCAGGAAGTGCTTTCTGAAAGTATTTTATGGAGTGTAGCCATGTATGGAAGTGAAACATGGACGATAAATAGTTTGGACAAGAAGAGAATAGAAGCTTTCGAAATGTGGTGTTATTGAATAGAATTGGGGAGAAGAGGAGCTTGTGGCACAACTTGACTAGAAGAAGGGATCGGTTGGTCGGACATGTTCTGAGACATTGAGGGATCTCCAATTTAGTATTGGAGGGCAGCATGGAGGGTAAAAATCGTAGAGGGAGACCAAGAGATCAATACACTAAGCAGATTCAGAAGGATTTATGTTGCAGTAGGTAGTGGGAGATGAAGAAGCTTGCACAGGATAGAGCAGCATGGAGAGCTGCATCAAACCAGTCTCAGGACTGAAGACCACAGCAACAACAACAACAACAACAACAACAACAACAGTGTGCAACTCCTGATGCCCTCTCTGTGGGGGGTTTGCTAGTTGGAATGTATCTCACAGCTCTCTGACAGTCTCCACCTCTCATCCCTGGTACGTGCTCCCAGTGTTTTCTCATGCTCAAGCCTTGAATTAGGAACTTTGTATTTCAAGGTCCTAAAGGCTATTGCCAGGTCTTTCACTGTCTGTTAAGTTCCATTTTTCAGTAGTTTCATGGTGCTACCATCTTTTACACAGATGGCTCTAAGACCATGGATAAGATGGAATATGTTGTTACATCCACCTGCTGGTCAGGAACACCATTCGTTGCCAGAAACATCTGTTTTTACGGCGTAGCTGGTAGCCATTAACAGAGCTCTCCGCTCTTTTAAACAACCCTCTCTTGACTGTATTTTAATACACAGTGACTCAATGAGCAGTCTTCAGGTAATTGGCTGATGTTACTCAAGTTGCTCTATGGCCTCAGCTGTCCATGACCTACTGACTGACCTTATGCCCTTAGTGATGTTGACTGTTTCGTTGTCGTTGTCTTGCTTGCAAATTATGTGGGTGTCCCAGGAATGAAATGGCTGACAGTTTGGCTAGGGGAGTGGTTATTCACCCCCATTAACTTTGCTGGTTTCAATTGCAGATTTGTTTGTGCAGGTCCCACCTCTCCTCACTCAGAGATGGAACAATGCCTGGTTGGCTACTGCCCCCTGTAATAAACTCAATGTTATCAAGGAGACTACTGCTGCATGGCACTCTTTCTTCTGTTCCTCCTGGAAAGAGTCCACCATCCTATGTCACATCTGCATTGGTCTCACCAGGGTAACCCATAGTTTTATTTATTTATTTTTTATTTTATGTAGCGATCCACACATTGTTGGAGTGGAGCCTTACAGACAGAAGCTCATATCTAGGTGGAATGTCCCCTTTTTCTCTGTCCCTCCGTGTTAAGCATGGCCTTTCAAATTCTTTGCCTTACTGGCAGATGACTCTGGGACAGTTTAACTGGTTCTCTGTTTCCTCCATGAAAATGTTGACCCCCCCCCCCCCCCTCCCGCCCATATAAGGAGTTAAGTTGCCTTCGGAGCAGGGTTGGATGGTTGGGGTTGGGACATCTCTGGTTTATATTTTGAGGTATAGGGCTTTAAGCTATCTCCAGGGCAAGGGGTGGGACAGTTGGGATTGGGGCATCACCTGCTGTATGCCGAGTCTGGGGGATGCCATACCCTACCTCCTTGACGTGTTCAAACTTTCATCCCTCTCTTCCTTTTAGTTTGTCTCCTTTTCTGTTGCATCCTATTTTCTATTTGGACACCCACATGCTGCCTTACCTGTTGCTCTCCACTTTTTTTAAATTATTGTTGGTCCAACTGATGTCCATTACATTTTTACCTTTCTCAGTTTTGCTGTTCCGACTCGCCAGCTTGAAGACATTCTTTGCTCTGTAACTATCTTTTCCCTTCATTTTAATCCCAAACTTGATGTACATATGTTCAGATAAAGATGGCTCCTCTTCCACAAGCTATTGTTTGCCATAACTACACATTAATGTGGACATAAAAGTTATGTCAATTACTTCTTCCTTTCTCATGTTCTGGAAGGTAGGTTCACTGTTCCTATTCAGGGTCTCCAAGTTACTCTTGAGTAAATATTAGAGAAGATGTTCACCCTGGCTGTTGGCATTGCTGCTTCCCCACACCAGGTTGTGGGCATTGGCATCACAACCAGTCAACAGTTGTTCATTCAGCTGTGAACTGCTGTCTACCAGTCTCTTCATTTATTGGGATGGAGCAGCACTGTCCTCATAAGGAAGGTAGGCTGGGGCCAGTACAGTTTCTCTTGTGTTACTTTCATTTTGCTGCTTCATCCGTGTTCTGAAGTTCTTTATATTTCTAGCATAAATCAACTTCCCTCCAGTTCCTTCAAGGCCAGAAACATCCCATTTATGTTAATAGAGTTCCTGGATCAGGGCAACTTACAACTCCTGTTTTCCCAGGTGATGACTCAGGGCAGCATTTGCCCACCTTACTATGTTGCAGATTTATCTGCAACACTTGCAGCTTCCAACTTGCCACCATGGTCACTTCCAATATCTTAGATTATCCTGACAGTCACCTGTAAGAATCGTAAGTACAGTTTCAGGTTTTGTTCTTACATTGCACACAGGGATTCTTCACTGCCTTCAGCCACAAGGATTTGGCCATCCTGTACAATCTATTGGTTGATTGTCCTCCAATACTCTATCAAGATCTTATATTTCTGTGGCCACACTTTCTTGAAAGGAGTCTTTGGAGAAGTGTGGTTAAGAAGTTTTGGCACCCAAATTAATATCTTTGCAGTCTTGAAGAGCTCAGCTGCTGTCTTGACAGTAGCTTTACCTCCGGTCACATATATATCTCCTTAAGCCAACCCACTGTTCCCACGCCATCACAAACAAATGTTAGAGTACTTTTGTCCAGATAGACCCTCCTGAATTTGGGCCCAGGACTTCCTCCCTCCTCCCCCAATGATCTTGAAGAAAGCCATCTGAATAAGCTCCACCTGCTGCAAAGTTATGTTGAGCAGTGAATATCTCTGTTGGATAACTGCCATCCTGAAAACTGAGACAGCAATGCTCTATGTCTGTTTCTGTATTTCTTCCTTGGGGTTTATCTGGATCTGATTATCCTGAAAAATGGTAGTATTAGAATGCTCCCTAATTCTTGTGTTCCCTGTCTTGGAGATAGAAGGGATGTGTTGACACCTTTCACCTTGAGACAGTCTTTTATTGGGGGTCTTAATGTCGAGACCTTTTAATTCCCTCCATTTTTGTTTAGGAAGCCATTCTTTACCCTCCTGTTCTTCTTTTTCTTTTGAGAAGTTGTGACCATAGACAAAGATTTGATCTTGAGCTGGTCCAACTTCCCAATGACAGTTTGCACTTCTTGAAGTGGTCTGTCACCCAATCCAGTTGTGGAAACAGCTTCCATCAGTTCTAGCCCCAGTGCTTGAATGTTTGAGACTCCATCAAGTCTCTCAGTTTGTGTTTTGTTTCGTTCTGTGTTTGCCATTTCAGTCCCACGAGAAATGGGGATTAATTGTGTTGACACCTAATTATCTCACATGCTACAATGTTAGTTACTCAGCACTACGAGGTTAGTTACTCAGGGAGATCACCTGGTACACCTGAGGCTCCATTCATGATACTTCTTTCCATGTGCTACGAACCCCTTGACATGTATCACGTCACACCTTGGGTTGGTACTTGGGGAAACGGGGGAAAAACTGTGGGAGTGGATTGGTGAGAGATGGGTCGCTGTGGAACACTGTTCATCTGCTGAGTCCTGTCTGGCATGACAGACACTGCCAGTAGTTGCACTACAGCCAGCATAGCCTGCAACTATATGTGAACATGCAAACCTCTCCAATTGCATGGTCAGTGCTTCACATGATGTCCCCTGGAGATGATTGCAGTCCATACAATCAAAGATCCAATACTGAGGAACGTCGTTCAGTCAGCATTGAGTACAGAACTAGATTTCATCCAGTCAAACATAGGTGTAAATAATGTTGAAGACATCTGCTGGTGTGCATATCAATGGTCAGCTGTCAGAAGTACTATCAGTTATGAAAGGAGTTCCAGGGCTGCATCCTGACACTTCCCTTTTGACATGTGTTCTCAGTAGGTTTTCTGAGATACGATGCTGAATTGAGTGAGCCAAGAAAAACAAAAGATTGCAGAGTTAGAAATGCAAGCCAGGATGACAGAGGAAATCCCATAATTGATTGATCACAGAAGATCCTCCAAGAGAAAATATTTGATGAAGGACATAGTATTGCAGAAAGTAATAGAGGAGGAAATACTTACAGCTATGGCATAAGAGCAATGTCTTTCAAAGGCATGTAGTGGAATGGAAGAACCAAATGGAGAGCATGATAAAACATAGCTTTCTATTTACATTACTTGAAAGAATGTTAAATCTTGTAAAATAGAGAGAATATTTTATAATTGAGGTGACTTCTATTGACAGTGAATAGTAACTTTTATAAATTAACTGCATGAGATTTACCTTTTGTAGTTTCTGTAGCGAAGTTCTGGAAGAAGTAATTCAGTGGTAAATATATCTTTTTTGGTTTGAATGGCGGTTAGCTTTTAAAGAACTGGGTAAAACTTTGTGAAGAAAAGTATTTTTTCTTATTAGTGTCCAGAAATGGGGTCGACTAATGGTGAAATATAGAATATCTGATACTCTGTAAATCTAACTACTAAATGATTTTGTGGAAACCCCATTTTTCATACAGCAATTCAGGATATTATTTAGAAAAATTATTTCACACATTTACAAGTTTCATGGCAGAAGTCTTCTGCAAAGAAAACACAATGGAATGTGCCAACTTACGGTGAAAATTAGTTATTGTTAATAAAGTTTAATATTTCATGTTTAGAAATTAGCATGCTCATCTGAAGAGCAAATCATTGTGGGAAATAATAATATTGGGGCAATTGCGATGAATAATAAGTCATAAGACAAAAATAATAATTACAATATTAAGAAATAGAGCTCACTAGAGCTAAAATGTCTGACAAGATAGAATCTGATTGTTCGAGAGGCTAAAAAAGTGCTAGAACAGTAGGGAGTGCAAAATCGGTCACGCATCGTAATTTATAGTAGTAACAGAGATGTTAATACCACACCAATCACAGTAAGCTTGCCATTAACACTCAGACAATCGGCGTTATGTGATCGCTGCATTTAACACAAAATATTTCCTTTGACATAAATAGTTAATTATTTCTACTGAGTCACAGGAGGCGTTATTTCACATTGACTGAATCAAAATGTACTCGAAATCAAGACAAGCAACAATGATCTACAACAGTGGAGGAAGTGGGCTTTTCATAGACAGAGATGACAATATCCTCTGTAGTACTGAAGAAAAACTGGTTAAGTGGAAGGAATACATTGAAAATTACTTACAGGACAGCAGAATGTTGATTATGGTATTGTGGGGCCTGGGAAAGCTGTGGTATGTATATCGCAAGAGATGAAGAGCGTGACTTAACAATATCAGAGTTGGTAGACTTCAGGTCCTGACAAAAGCTGCTTTAAAGTGCTAAAACTGCCAAAGGATGAAAGATATCTTCCCTTGTTGGTTCATTTGTTGAGCAGTATCTTCCAAAAGCGGAAGCATATCATAGGACTGGCTCAAATCAGTGTTTGTAGCACTTCCCAAACAGGTCAATGCAAAGTGCTGCAATGACTATAGAATGATTAGTTAAATAAGTAACACTGTCAAGTTGTTCCTTAAAATACAAAATACTGCATTTGAGAATATAACACAAGTGTGAGAAGAGCATTGGAGACACATTTCGGATTCAGGAGTGGTTATGGAACTTGGGGTGTTGCTCAATCTTCAGGTGTTGATGTAATGATGTTGAGATGCTTATTTTTTTGTTCATGTTCGTCCCATTGATTATGAGAAAGCTGTTGATGTTCAATATGACAAACTGATGCTTGTTGTGGTCTTCAGTCCTGAGACTGGTTTGATGTAGCTCTCCATGCTACTCTATCTTGTGCAAGCTTCTTCATCTCCCAGTATCTGCTGCAACCTACATCCTTCTGAATCTGTTTAGTGCATTCATCTCTTGGTCTCCCTCTACAATTTTTACCCTCCACGCTGTCCTCCAATACTAAATTGGTGATCCCTCGATGTCTCAGAACATGTCCTACCAACCGATCCCTTCTTCTGGTCCGGTTGTGCCACAAGCTCCTCTTCTCCCCAATTCTATTCAATACATCCTCATTAGTTATGTGATCTACCCATCTAATCTTCAGCATTCTTCTGTAGCACTACATTTCGAAAGCTTCTATTCTCTTCTTGTCCAAACTATTTATCGTCCATGTTTCACTTCCATACATGGCTACACTCCATACAAATACTTTCAGAAACCACTTCCTGACACTTAAATCTATACTCGATGTTAACAAATTTCTCATCTTAAGAAACGCTTTCCTTGCCATTGCCAGTCTACATTTTATATCCTCTCTACTTCGACCATCATTGGTTATTTTGCTCCCCAAATAATAAAACTCCTTTACTACTTTAAGTGTCTTATTTCCTAATCTAATTCCCTCAGCATCACCCGACTTAATTCTACTACATTCCATTATCCTCATTTTGCTTTTGTTGATGTTCATCTTATACCCTCCTTTCAAGACACTGTCCATGCCGTTCAACTGTTCTTCCAAGTCCTTTGCTGTCTCTGACATAATTATAATGTCATCGGTGAACCTCCAAGTTTTTATTTCTTCTCCATGGATTTTAATACCTACTCCGAACTTTTCTTTTGTTTCCTTTATTAACTGATGCATATCATAGGTAAACTGGGATTGATTTGATATGTGTGCTGGAACAAAATTGCAGGTGTGTAAGAAGCAGTATTGATTGTGAAAGGAGTTTGCCAGGGCTGCATCTTCTGTCAGTTATTTTTAAACAAGTATTCTGGAAGAGATTTTCTCTGAAATTCTCGTCATGGGAAGTATTAGGGCTGATAATCAATAGCGTTATCGATATTATCGAATATGCTGAGGATAGTGTCTTACTTGCAACAAGTCTGGAAGATCTGCAAGAAGTACTAAACACTGTTACTGAAGGGAGCAGTACGACAGTGTTACTTCTAAATGTGAAAGAGAGAAAAAATGAATCGGTGTCAACAGAAACTGAGATGAAATTCGGTACACTCTTGCACTCAGTAATGAGGAGATTGAAGAAGTTTCATCATATAAATATTTGGGGTGTCAGATAAATGAAAATGGGACTTTTCTCAAGAACTTCACTTTAGAATTGAACAGGCTGGAAGTTCTTTGCAGAAAATGAAGAAAAAGGCCTATAATGAAAAGAGTATTCCTTAGAAATTAAAACTGTGCTGGACAGCCTTCAGATATTTGATCTTTAGGATGTTTTGTTATGCCAACTCTTTCAAATGAAACATTGTATCTGTGGAATAACCACTCCTTCCTTTTGCAATGAACTCCTTGCATAGAAATTGCGTAAAGTGCTCCCCTCCAAAGGAACCCTTCGTATTGTTTTGCTGTGTAAATGATATGATGAGATGCAGATAATGTCAGTGCGAAGATCTGTTAGCAATCCATCTACTTGTAATTTTTCAACAATTTGACGAATGATCAGCATTTTCCATTTATTGAACTATGTTCCAGCATTAGAGGAACCTCCTGAAATAGAGGTACCTCTATCCTGAATTCATCCTAAAAATGGTTTAGCCCTTTTTACACATTACTACCAAAATATGGCCTAGAGTGGGACAAGATCCACTTAACTCACACACAATCTTCACCAACCATACCTTCCCATTCATATTCAGGTATAGTCCATGTCTAGCATAGCCTGACCTATGGACACTTTCAGATGGCACCACTGAAATGTGTACCTTGTCAGCAGTGAACTTCAGATATTAGTGCAGTATCTCAAATACTGGGTGATATTAAACACAAAGGAAGGGAAGCTATTCAGTAAGATTTTATTCAGGTATGCCACCACAAAAGACTTGTGGAGTACACAAGTGTGTGGTAAGTTGAATCCCTAAATTATCAGAGATTAAAAGTGACAGTGATTCATTAAAAAAAAATGAAATTCACATTTGGGAGTACTAATAATGAACCAGAGAGAGAAAATGGGTACGGTGAGGTGTAACATGACATTTTAAGTAAGATGATGAGGTACACTCTCACTCCATTTAAACAGTGAATGAAGATTGTGACATTTAATAAACATTCTTGTTAGTAGTTAATTTTTGGACAGCACGTTGTCAGAGAAATGGTTTATTATTATGTGCAGGTAATGCAAGGCACATGGATGGAGCATATATGGAATCTGGGTCGATGAGATCAGTGTAGCTGTGGGTTGCTTTTTCTTAGACGTTGCAGCCATGGAAGAATGGTGCTCACAGTAACAGTAGTGACTTTGTAGCAGCAAGAGCAAAAGTAGTTTTTAAAAACTGTCATTACGTCTTATATTCTTTGACATTTTTCGTGTCTAAGTGTATTCTCGTTGTAAAACAAATTTGTACCCAAACATTTGTGATAAGTTTTAATATAGATATCTGATGACAGTTAGCTCATTGTACAAAGAAGCTTAAATAGATTGGTGTTGAAAGAAGAAATATTGTTGGTACGTAAACTCGAGGAGGATTCCAGCTTTTTTGCAGTCTCTTGCACTGAAGACACTACAGAGGAGTAGTATTAGTAGTAGTAGTAGTAGTAGTAGTAGTAGTAGTAGTAGTAGTATGCCAGCCAGAGCAGAAACACATTTATTCAGATTTTACTAGGTGATCTGGATAGTATATAATTTATATAATTTTATGAAATAGTCAACCATGGAGAAAATATTACACAATAAGCCAGAGTAAGCACCCCCGCCCCCAATCTCAGCATATGTTACTGATTATCCCCCTCCTTCACACACACACACACACACACACACACACACACACACACACACACACCGCGCACTCACGCACACAAACAAAAGTTCAGACCAAATGGCACCAAACAGTAGTGGTAACACTTCATGTAAAAATGTTGTACATGGCCAAGATTCCTGGCCAATCTGATATTCCAGTAGCCACGAGTCACATCAAAAGAAGTCAGAAATTCACATCCATGACACTTTCGCAAAGTTTCATCTATGTTAGCTGGTCTGTCACTCTCCCTACTACGATTTCATTTAACTTCCTGGCATCCAGAACCAACCTGACATCACCGTTCTTCTTTACAACCACAAGTGAGTTGTTATACCTGCTGGTTGACCTTTCAGTAATCCCCCTTGAGACCATCTTTTGAATTTCTTTTCTCACATCTTCCTTTTTTGAAAATAGAATAATATAAGACTTCTTGAAAAATGGTTCATGATCCTCAAACTGTAATTTGCACTCAAAAACTTTTACCAAACCTGGCCTGTCTGAAAATGCCATACAGCTGCTCTGGAGAATACCTTTTAATTCTTCCCTTTGATTATTTGTAACCCCTTCAATATCTACAACCCTCTTTATTTCCCACCTTACTCTCTCTCCTCCTCTTTTCCTCAGTAAGCTGTCCAGTGGTCAAAACTCTTAATGGTAAATCTAATTCAATTTACACACACTTGTCGATACTTTCCAAGAATGATACTTCATACCTACTTCCATTACACTTAAAACTAAATTTACCACTAGCGAAATCAATATTTAAACATCATCTGCACAAGAAATTAGTTCCAAATATTACATCTATGCTGAGATTTTGAATCACCAAGAAATTGCAGTCCAACAGCTGTCACAGTTTCTTTTACTTACCAATTGATCTTCATACAACAAATCCTCATTAATCCTTTCCCTGGAAAAACTATCACCTTGCTTACCAAAACAATTATCAGACACAGTCAAATGACAGAGAGCATTGTCCTTTTTCCCGTTACCACTCTTATTAAACTCTAACTCTTCATCAGGCCTAATATCATCCTCCTCTATTCTTTCATTACTTAACACATTGCCATCATTATTGATGATAAATTCCAAATACCTCATCCTCATAACTACTGGATTCGTCATTGCTGTCACCATTACTACTACTGTCTGAATCAGACCCACTGTCACTTTCACTGTCCTCAAATATCTGGCTAATTAGTTGAGCCCTGTTTCAAGTATTAGATCACAAAGCAAAACACCTGAATTCTGTATGTTCTCTTAAACTCTTCATCCATTTTGACCCTTCAGACATCCTGAGCAACAGCAACACACTGTGCTTCACCACTTAATTTTATTATAGCAACTAACTCATTTTTAATCTGATCGATTTCGTTCTCAAGTTTAACCCTATTTTCAGCACAAAATTTCGTGGCTGCTTTGACTTCATCATTACACTGTTTCTTGGAAGCCTCCTACAATAGTGATAACTAAGTTCCTTCCTCTCTTCTACACATTTAGTACTCATAAATGTTAATTTTTAGTATTCTGTACTATTTTCTTTATCTTTTCATCACAATCTTTCACTGCTGTCTCAACCTTCTTATTTAATTCTGAAAGGTTAGAGCTGACAACCTCAATTTCCTTTTAATTTTTTTCTTCAGTTCAACCTTTAAGCTAGTTGTATCAGTTTTAATGCTATCAGTTTTGTTTTCCACCCTACTGATGTCTTCTTTTGTACTAGTACTAATCAAACTACTCATGATTTGCCTTAACATTGCTTCCAATTTTCTGTCTGCCATAAACTTTTGCTTTTGCTGACTTTTGCTACTAGATTCCTCCTCCTCAGCCTTAAGGATTTCACCCAGTCCAGTACTGTTTTCGTCCATTTCGCTCACATCACCACATATTGTAGATTACACTTTTATCATCTCATCTACTATATGACTTTCATCTCCATCATTCAAATTTACATTCATGTCTGATTTATAACCAATATCATCTACTGAATCAGTTCTCATTAGATTTTTCTGTTCATTTAAAAACTCAACCTCTGCAGCTTTGTTATCAATCCCATCATCCCCTTTGGTGATGTAGCCTTTGGCTCAACAGGCACTGAAAATCTCTGTGTCACTCAGTCATTGGCATTTAGTGCAGTAGTCCACCCCACCTCTGAACAGCTGTTGAGGAATTGGTCTGATGGGACCAAAGCAATTGGGATACGTGCTACAGACTGTCTCAAGGATCTGGATCTATCACACATCAAAATACACAGCCAGGGATGGAACGCATTGTCACTTTGGTGTCTTCAGAGGCCCATAGCGATTTTAAGCTTGACACAGTACAATAAAACTTGTACTCCACATTATGTCTTTTCAACTTTGTTTTTGTCCATTTTAAGTATGTACCACAGTTTTATCGTTGTTCATACAGATGGATCCCAGCAAGAGAATGTCCTTGGTTGTTCTGCTGTTTTCTCTGATAGGGTTTTTAAAGTGTGTCTTCCTAAAAAATTTACAAATTATGATGCAGAATTACATTGCATTCTGATGGCACTGGGTAGGATTCACAGATATCACTGTTCAAGATTTCTTGTCTGTTCTGACTCGCTTAGTGCACTGGAAGCACCACCAAATATATCCAGTAGACCAGCTGATTCAGCTCATCCATGACTCTTACAGCAGCTCCAACACCATGGCAAGGAGGTGATCTTTTGCTGGGTAACTGGCCACATCAGGATACAGGGAAACAACATGGCTGACAAAGCGGCAAGAAAGCATGTTGGGATGACAGGGAAACAACATGGCCAACAAAGCTGCCACGGAAGCATGTTGGGATGGTGCTGTCCATCAGTGTCCCATCCCGTTGCACGCCATCATTTCATAACCTGACAGATGCATCGTGCGTCAGTGGGAGACTGAATGGTTGCAGGTGACAGAAAACAAACTGCAGTCACTCAAATCAACCACACAGGCATGGGGGACTTCACGTCAGCCTCACGTCTGGAAGGAGTTTCTGCTTACCAGACTGTGCATCGGACATAGTCCTTTAACACATGGCTTCCTTCTGTGGCGGGAAGATCCACCACTCCGTGAAGTTTGTGGTGTTCCACTTTCAGTTCAGCATATTTTAGGAATTTGTGTCCTATATACCGCTATGCCCACCCTCCTCATAGATACTGATTCCAGTGTTAAGAGTGGTGAAATTTTGTGAACTGTCGGGCCTCATCCTTAAATTGATGGGGAAGGGAGGCAGATTCTAATACATTATAAACTGCTCTGCATGTGGGGAAAGCCTTTGTCCCCACCCATGCTTACTTTTCATCAGGATGCCAATGACCTTGATGTTGAGCGTCCTTCACCTCAAATCATAACCACCCTCCCTCCCCTCTCTGTCAAACTGGCTATCCATATGGTTCCCCGCCCCATATTCCTTGCAGTTTTGTTCCTTTTGCCTATTCTCTTTCATCCATTTTAGCGTCTTGGTCTCCCCTTGGGGTTTGACCTCAAATTCTAAATTTTTCATCTTTAGTGTGAGCCATTTGGGGAAGGTAGCACCTGTGGTATGCATTCCTCTTCCCCCCTCTTTCCTCCCTTCCTTCCTTGCTGTAGCCCCTGCTCCATGCCGCTAGTTCACCAGCACGTGTAGCAATTCTTTGTGGTGGAGCCGTTATTGTACCCATCTGGCTGAGCCACCTGGCGACACAGGGATCACAACCCCCTGGTGACACAGGAATCACACTAGTGATACATGGGCTGTTTCCTCCCCTGTATGCCAAGGATTGGTTGCTTGTCGTCCTGGAGCACTGGAACCCCCAGCAGTGGCTACCGTGCCAAACTGCCGCTCTGTAGCTGGGTGGCACCCATGGGGAGAGCCCCTGATCAGAGTTGGTGGTATCAGAGCAGATGCTTGGCACATGAAACATATCAAAATGAAAAAATCTGGCTGTTCTCAAAGAGCCATCTGTTCGAGTGGATTATTGAATGCTGCTTTGTATGACCCTGCAGCCTTCCCTTTGCTGTGTACACCCTGGGAAGAGGGCCAAGCTGGTCTGTACTAGGATGGATGGGGACACATTAAGGGAAATATTGAGGATAAGTTTGGCAAAGTGGAGTCTCTCAGCACGATGCAGTCAGACTCCCTGTTGATTAAAGTTGCTTCTGCCACCAAACCTGCAGCCCTTCATGCTTGTGATTGCCTTGGTGACGTTCTGGTATCTGTTAGCCCTCAGCAGTCTCTGAATATGGCCCTGGGAGTGATTTTTCATAGGGACCTTGTCCAGAAAACTGATGAGGAACTCCGGGATAATATCAAATGACGTGCATTCATTTTGTTCAGTGTGTGCAGAAGGGTTGTAAAGATAACTTCACCGATACTGGCAATTTTATTATGGCTTTCGAAGGGGGTACCCTTCCAGAGAATGTCAAGGTTATATGTGTTACTGATGCGACGTCAAGCCGTATGTCCTGCCATCCATGAGTTGCTTTCGGTGGTTGCATTTTGGGCTTTGTCTTCCTGCTGTATGGCGGACCCTCTCTGTGGTGACCATCACCACCCACTGAATGAGGGTAGCCCCTGTGTTCTGCCACCTGTGTATAACTGTTGTGACCGCCACTCTCCACACTCACCAGATTGCCTGGTATACAAGAAAAAAAAGAAGATTCAAGAGTACAAGTCCCTAGATCCTCCATCTTATGCTAAGGGTTACCAAAAATATAACCGCCTCCATCCAGTGTCGATTTCTTCTACTTTTGCCTCTGTTACATCCTTTCCCAGTCCTACCTCTTCCTTCCCCAGCCCTATCCCTCTCTAATCTCCCCCTCCCCTGTGGTTCCCACTCTCCCTTCCCAGCCAAAGAAGTGCCCCCTTTCTTCAGCACCCACAAGTGAGGTCAGCCCCTCCAGGGCTGCTTTTCTCTCGGTGTCCTTGAGGCTGGAGGTCTGCTCCCAGAACTCGGCCACGGGATGCACCATCTGGTGCCCCGAGATCACCCGTTCTCTCTTTCAGTTTCAGACCTTGTGGAAGCCTGCTCTCCGTCAGTGCCCAGCCCTCCTCAACTTCTGAAATAGAAGTCCCAGGACGAGTCCCTCCGGGTGCTCCTGGAGGTGCCATCTCCCCCTTCACAACCTGAGTCTGACATCTTATTTATTCTCATCACACAACAATCCAGTGGAATTGCAGTGGATATTACAGTCATCTACTGGAAATACAAGCTGTTTCCTCTTGCTCTGTGTTCTGTATTCAAGAACTGCACTTCTGTGGTAACCACTCTCTGACATTTGTGGTTATTGGGCATTCTCTCAGAACCGGGTCGGCCCCGGGATAGCTTCTGAAGGGGTCTGCACATTGGTTCGTACCAATGTCATCAGTCATTGGCTCTCCTTTCGTAGCGACGTGGAAGTTTGAGTGAGAACATCCTCAGCAATTGCCATATGCAATTTCTACCTCCATCCAGGTTAGGCCATGTCCTCATGTTGACTTCCCTACCTTAATACAGCAACTCTATCCCCCATACTACCTCCTCAGAGACTTAAATGCACACCACCTCCTGTGGGGGGAGTGCCACTTTGACGAGTAGGGGTCTTCTGATTGACCAACTTATTACAGACTTTGATTAGTGTCTCCTCCATGACCAACAGGTGCTGCAGCAATTTAAATGACACCCTTTCCAGACCAACCTTATAGCTTTTAAGTGTTTCTTTGCTAAGGTTTGGTACCTTATTAAGCAGAGTACAAAGGAAAGCTGGGAGCACTGTGTTTCCTCCCTGGGGATATATGCCTCTTCATTGTAGGTGTTGTGCAAGCCATGTAGCATTCTGGGATGCCAGTGACAAACAACTGTCGATAGTCTTATCCTACAGGGTGCTCTGTGTACTAATCCATTGGTCCTTGCAGAACACCTCATTACACAGTTTGTGACAGCATTGGTGTCCTCTTCCTGTCCTGCAACCTTTCTCCGACAGAAACGACAAATTGAAGAAACCCCTGTGCTTGGGTGGTTCAGATGGTAGAGCACTTGCCCGCAAAAGGCAACGGTCCCGAGTTCGAGTCTCGGTCTGGCACACAGTTTTGATCTGCCAGGAAGTTTCAACCCCCACCAAGCTGAATCGTGTAACGAACACGTCACTGAATGGGAATTCTTGCAGGCACCCCTTCAGATGAAATGGCCCCGGGCCTGTATTCCATCCACAGCCAGATGATCCAACAATTGGATGTTACACAGTGGCAGTCTAACACTTGGAAGTTACCCAGAGGCAACATCTATTCAGGGTCTTTAACCGCATTTGGCTCATGGCTGCCTTACCCATCAATGGCGAGATCAACATAATTATCCCCGTCCTTAAGCCGGGGAAGAACCCAAAGCCTTTTGACAGCTACAGCCCAATTAGCCTGTCCAAAGTAACTTGTAAACTGCTCGTGAGAATGGTTAGCTTCATATTATGTTGGATACTCAAATCTCTGGGCCTTTTGTCCCTGTATCAACCTGGCTTCTGGGAAGGACAATCTCCAACCTGACCATTTACTCCAGTTGAAAAGAACAGTCTGACAGACTTTCGCTAACCGCTGTCACCTTTTCGCAGTCTTCTTTGACCTACATAAGGCATATGACACAGCTTGGTGCCATCAGATTTTAGCTATCCAAATTTTTATCCGTGACTTTTTATTCCACTTGCTCTTCTGGGTTCAAGCTGGCACTTCACTCAGCACCCCTCAGATCAAGGTGAATGGTATTCCCAGAATTCTGTATTAGGTGTCACTCTCTTATCACCATCAACAGGCTTGCAACCTCTGTTGGGCCTCTGGCTACTGCGGTGTTGTATGTCGGTGATTTTTGCACCTAGTGCAACTCCCATTCGGGAGCATCTGCTGAATGCCATCTCCAAGACGCCATTTGGAGAACCTCTGTGTTGGACCTCTCCCATGGCTTCCAGCTTTCTCCCTCCAAAACTTGGGATACACATTTTTGCCATCGACTCAGAGTATACTCTGATCCAGAACTTTATTTAGGTGATCAGTTCCTAGACATTGTAGCACAGTCGCACTTCTTGGACCTTCTTTTGATAAAAAGCTGACATTGCTGCCCCATATTTGCCACCTGGAGGCTACCTGCTTCAGAAGCTTAATGCTCTGCACATCCTGACCCACACATCTTGGCGTGCAGACTATGCCACTCTTCATCTTTGCTGCGCTCTGGTTTTTTCCAGACGAGATTATGGTAGCCAGGTTTATGGCTTGGTGATGCCTTCTACTCTGAAACTACTTGCCCCTGTTCGTCTTTATGGGTCTCATCTGGCTATCAGTGCCTTTCGCACTAATCCTGTTGACAGTCTCCTCGCAGAAGTGGAGATTCCCCCTCTACAAATACAACAGACCCACCTCCTGGTTTCTTATGCAATCGCCATTCGATGATTTCCTGACCGTCCTGTTCACCCCCTTCTCTTTGCAAATGAGGGATGTCTCCTTGAATGGTGACCCAACCACAGTTTAGGACCCACCTGTTCCAGGGTCCTAAGGTCTCTGTCGCAACTGTGGTATTTCAACAACCTGTATGTTCCATCCTCGAAGAGTCCCAGGGTGCTGCCATCTCCTACACTGATGGTTCTAAAACGATAGATAGGGTGGCATATGCCTTTGTCTGCTACTGGCATGGAACGCTATTTACTGCCAGGATCACGTAGTGTGTTCACGGCAGAGCTGCTAGCTATTAACAGGACCCTCCATTTTTATATACAGGCCTGCCCCCCATTCTTTTAATATGTACTGACTCTGTGAGCAGTGTGCAGTCTATAGACCAATGTTTCTCCAGTCACCCTTTGTTCATTGCTATCAGTAACCACGTCCCTGCCCTTGACCGTGCCACCTGCTCAATTGTCTTTCTGTGGATCCTAGTTCAAATTTTGGCAACCACGTACAAATCTGGCCCTGTGAATGCAAGAGAGACGCATGGAAGTGATTCCATATGTAATAGATTAAGAACGGGCCAAGGGCATAAAAGATCAACCAAGTGAGAAATACATAATACTGATTTTATTATTATCCACCACTGAACACAATTTGTTCAGTATGAGCACCTGAGTAGTTGATGAGATGATCTACAGCGCCATATTTGCACCCGGTGGCCAAAATTGGAATTAATTTCATTCCAACATAAATCTCTTTTGCATTAAAACATTAGCGTATGTACCAACTTTCGCTCACATACAATAATTACAGTGCACATTGGCGGCCCTCCATGAGTAGCTGCACTTCACGAAATTACCTGGTACCTAGGTGGAATACCCCCTTCCTTTTGACCTCCTTGCTAATCATGGACTTCTGCCTGTAATATTGGGAGATGATTCATGGATGGTGGAACAGTTTCTGAGTTTTCTCTATGAAAGTGGTTTATATTCTCAGTTATAAAGTTTTAGTGTACCTCTGGAGCAGGGACAGGGTGGTTGATGGGGCATATCCTGCAGTGTGGTGGGTGTGAGGGTTCCCCAACCTTACTTCCTTGACCAGGCATTGTTTCAACCCTCTTTTATGCTATTTTAATTGCTTTTAGATTCTGTTTGCTCCTTTCTGTCACACACAATTTTCTGTTCTGTGTGTCATATTTTGTTGAATAGTGGGCACTCTGAACTGTAATTGATCAGGCTTGGGACAGCTGTGGGTACAACATTTCCTGTCACATGCAGAGCTCTGGGGCATCCACCTACTAACTTACCAATTTCCTTCATTGTACTTTTATTATTGAGGGTATGAAACATGTCCATTAAATTTTTATCCTTCTTGCTTTTACTGTTGTGAAGCTCTCGACTAGATCAGAAAATTATCGCAGTGGACGTCTTTAGTTCTGGATGCATCACTCTTGGATCAAGACACTGATTACTTTGTTGGGGCAACCAACCAACCATCTTGTCTTTGTAGGCATTATGTGAAATGTAAGTTTGTAGCAGTGGGATCATTTTCCAATCTGTTGCAAATGCCCATTCTCTAAATGTTATTAGTAGTGCTTTGAGAAAAAAGTCTTCTCCCCTCCAGGGATTCCCATTTGGTTCGCAGAACATTTCCATAACTCTCACATGCTGATCTTACCTATTGGTAACAGAACTTGCAGCCCAACTCTCTATTGCCTCAGTGTCTTCACCTAATTCAACATGAAGGTGATGCCAAACATTTGAGCAGTACTTGAGAATGCTTCACAAGTGTTCCGAATGCAGTCTCCTTTATAGATCAGATGTGCATTATTAAAATTCTTCCAATGAAACGAAGTTGACAGTTTGCCTTTCGTACATCCAACTTTACGTAGTTGTTCTATTTCATGTCACTTTAATTGACATAGCTGTGTCGAGCATTACAAAAAAAAATGTTTTGCATCTCCTCATTTCTGAGAGATCCGGAACCTGTACAGAAAATTGGAATAGAGATCAAAATAAACATCATTTCCACCGTTTTTTTTGCTCATGAAAACCACACATTGCCTGTTGTACCACCATACAGCGGTACAGCAAGACCTTCAGAGGTGGTGGTCCAGATTGCTGTACACACCGGTACCTCTAATACGCAGTAGCACATCCTCTTGCATTGATGCATGCCTGTATTTATTGTGGCATACTATCCCCAAGTTCATCAAGGCACTGTTGGCCCAGATTGCCCCACTCATCAATGGCGATTCAGCATAGATCCCTCAGAATGGTTGGTGGGTCACATTGTCCATAAACAGCCCTTTTCAATTTATCCTAGGCATTTTCGGTAGGATTCATGTCTGAAGGAAGTCATTCACAAGATGTGCACGATGGGGGCGCAAATTGTCCGTGAAGACGAATGCCTAGCCGATATGCTGATGATATGGTTGCACTATCAGTTGGAGGATGGCATTCACTTATCATACAGCCTTTACGGCGCCTTCCATGACCACCAGCGGCGTATGTCGGCCCCACATAATACCACTCCAAATAGCAGCACTTGCTGGACAGTGTGTCTAAGGTTTTCAGCCTGACCGGGTTGCCTCCAAACATGTCTCCAACGATTGTCTGGTTGAAGGCATATGCAACACTCATCAGTGAAGAGAACGTGATGACAATCCTGTGTGGTCCATTCTTCATGTTGTTGGGCCCATCTATACTGCACTGCATGGTGGTGTGGTTGCAAAGATGGTCATTGGGAATGAAGTTGCGCATCATGCACATCATGCAGCCTATTGTGCACAGTTGGAATCGTAACACCACGTCCTGTGGGTGCATGAAAAGCATTATTTAACGTGGTGGTGTTGCTGTCAGGATTCCTCCGAGCCATAAACCATAGGTAGTGGTCATCCACTGCATTAGTAGTCCTTGGGCAGCCTGAGCTTTATCTCCTCCATGTCTGAACTACATCGCTTTTTTCACTCTGAGGTGCATGGATACTTCCCTTGTTGAGAGCCCTTCCTAGCACAAAGTAACAATGCGGACGCGATCAAACTGCAGTATTGACCATCCAGGCATGGTACTACAGACACATGAGCCGTGTACCTCCTTCCTGGTGGAATGGCTGGAACTGATCGGGTGTAGGACCCCCTCTGTCCAATAGGCGCTGCTCGTGCATGGTTGTTTGCATCTTACAGTGGGCTTTGTGACATCTCTGAACAGTGTCAAAGGGACTGTGTCTGTGATACAATATCCACAGTCAATGTCTGTCTTCAGGAGTTCTGGGAACCGGGGTGAAGCAAAACTTTTTTTGATGTGTGTATATTCAAACATTACAAGATTGTTTCTCCTACTCATCTGCATTTACTTAATTTTTTTTGCCTTCAGGGGCTCAGCATTGATTTGCTGGATATGGGCTTGTTGCTTGTGATGTTTGAGCTTGGGACTAATAAGTGCTGCCAGTCCTCCATCACCGTAAGCTCTGTGCATGTGTCAGCGAGCACTGCGCAGCGTGGCTGTGGAATGTTGTGTGTCTCAGGGAACAGGGGTCTTAGGTTGACCACCCGGATCGTAAGGATGTGATAAACCTCTGTAAAAGCCACCTCAATCTGAAGGTGTGCTGAGTACTAATGAGATGCATGGCTGTTGGGATGAACAGCCGTTGGTGGGCAACCTGTTGGGAACCTGGCACACCTCAGTTTTATAAGGCTTACTCAGGCACGTGGGGCTCTGAGTGGACCCTTATTTCCCTAGCTGCTCGTGGGACTGAGATGGAACCCTCAAAATCATCATCTCCTCCCAGTGGGAAGGGTGTACCTCCTGGGAGTATTCACACCCATTCATCCAAAAGAATGAGAGAAGCTAGTCATCTCGATAATCAAAATACTTTGGACTGCAGTAACAGGGCTCATGGAGTCATGACTAACATTGTATTTCTGGTGATAAAGAGGAAGGACAGGACATTTGAGAAAGTGTCCCCCTTTTGTATCCTTAAGGGTTTGGAAGGCCTCGCTGGAACATTAAAATCTATAAAACGATTGCACAATGGCTCATTGTCGGTTGAAAATAATAGGTCAATGCAGGTAGACCTTCTTAAGAAATCGCAGAAACTGGGTGACTATGATATCATTGTTGAGGTGCACACCTCTTTCAACTCCAGTACGGGTGTTGTCAAATGCCAAGATATCATGGACATGGGCATAGCAGAACTGAAGCAAGAATGAGCATCCCAGGGAATAGTCAAAGTGGAACAACGAATGTGCAGGAATAATGAGCAACTGAAAAGACTGTCACTTTCATTGTCACATTCAATTCTCTGACACTGCCTGAACTTCTTATGGCAGGTTCCTTCGACTTTGTGTTCATCCCTATGCAATGCTATAAATGCCAGCAACTCGGCCATTCAACAATGAGTTGTGGAGGTGAAGCGATCCGCGGGAACTGCAGAAAAGTCACTGATGATGCTGGGACTGACTGCCCATCTCCAATGACCTGCATCAACGGCTCTGGGAACCATCCAGTCTGGAGCCAAGACTGCCCCGTTTTTTGCTAAAGAACGCAAAATACAGGAGATAAGTGACCAACCGGATCCTCTATACCATAGCCAAAGAAGAATATAAGGTGACGAAACCTCCTATCTTTGCCGCCCCATATTCTTCCATGATGGTAAAACATATTCCCAAGATGGACACTTCAACCAGACGGCACCTACTGTACCTGTATCAACCACAAGCACCTGTACTTGCATTTGTACATTTCAAGGGAAAAGAGTAAAGACAAATCAATCAGGGAGCTGCACCAGGAAAGACCAACAACAGCTCTGCAGCGAGCATCCAGAAGGTACAAGAAAAGCAGAGTGCCTCTCAATGCCCCCTTTCCTCCTCATCCTCGAAGGGACAGGATGCAGGGAAAGGCTCACGATGTCTAAAACTGTCCCGAGTGCTGCCAGACGTTATTCTTTCCCGTCTGACTGATAAGGAGGATATCATGGAGATAGATGCCTTGGAGTCAGGCAGTCCCTCTACTCCACCCTTGCTCTTCAAGTGCTTCACCTCCCTGGTGCAAAGATAGGGGTAAATTAAAACTGCACCGATGACATGGCTTCCATACTACAGTGGAACATGAATTGGTTCAGGGGTCATGGGGAGGAACTGAAACTCTTAGCACAGGCACATCTCATGTGCTTATGTTTACAAGAAACATATTTTAATGATACAGATGTCCCTGTGCTACAGGGATATATGCTATACCGCAAATATGAACTATCGGGGGAAAGGGCCAAGGAGGTGTCGCAGTGTTTATCACTAATGCGCACCACTCCTCTGCTCGCCTCTTGGCTACTGACCTGCAAGCAGTTGCAGTTCAAATTCATGTGTGTCGAAGGATCACTGTTTGGTCATTGTATTTACCTCCGCAAGATACACTAGACTCTGAGGCTCTCACTGATCTTATCACACAATTCCTGTGACCATTCCTCTGTCTCGGAGACTTAAATGCTTATCATGTCCTGTGGGGCTCGACCAATACTTGCGCTCAGGGTCAGGTTTTGGAGGGCCTCATGACGTCTCGCAAGCTGTGCTTCCTCAACGCGGGTGGGTACTCACACACATTTCTCTACTACTACTGGATCATTCTCAGCCATTGACCTCTCTTTGTTCTCCCACCCTTGCTAACTCTGTTCAGTGGGAGGTCATTGACGACCTTCATTCCAGTGACCACTTCCCAGTCTGCCTTCACCTGCTAAATGGCTCATCACCTGAAGTTAGCCCCCAAAATCAATGGTCATCAGGACTAAATGGACACGTTTCAGGCAGCTGGCTGTGTTTGAACACTGCAACAGCATCCAGGGATGGGTGGACCATATCACACATGTGATCAATTGTACTGCTGACGTCTCCTTCCCACAGTCCTCAGGTCATCTTAAGAGGCGACAAGTACCTTGATGGACAGATGAGTGGCGTTCCATGATCCGGGAAAGGCGTGCAGCTCTTAAACATTTTAAATCCCGACAAACAATAGACAACCTTGGGGCTTTTCGAGTCTTGAGGGCCAAGGCTTGACATGCCATTAGGGAGAGTAAGAAATGGTCATGGCAAGCGTTCCTGGACTTCATCAGTTGTTTCACTTCTTCTATAAAAGTATGGGAAGCCATCCGGAGGTTTTCCAGTAAATGCAGCTGTTTACTGATCGCAGCAGCGCTGAAACAGGGGTGCCTCCAAACAACACCCAGAGACAGTGCTCAGACGCTGGCCGAACATTTGCACAAACTACTGCCAATCCAAACCAGGATCCAGCATTTCATCGCTATCGTGCGACTGTTGCGAAGGAGAAGTGGGATTTCAGGTCCAATAGTTCTGTGGCCTACAACTCCCCTTTCTCCATGTTGGAGCTCGAATCAGCACTGACTGAGATTTGTGGCACTGCATCCAGTCATGACCAAATCCGATACGGCATGCTTTGACATTTGCCAGCGGCATCATATGAAATCCTCCTCGAATGTTTTAATCTAATATGGCAGACAGACAACTTCCCCAAATCGTGGAGGGAGGCAATTCTGATCCCTCTCCTCAAACCAGGAAAGGACTGCAAATGTCCCAGTAGTTATTGGAGTATCACCTTAATGAGCTGTGTAGGAAAGACCCTGGAGCGAATGGTTAACCAGCATCTAGTCTGGTTGTTATGAGACCAGGCAACTCATTAGCAACTCTCAGTGTAGTGTCTGAAGATTTCGTTCCACTGTCGACAATCGGACCCTCCTAGAGGTGGTTGTTCAGAAGGCGTTCCTCGATAAGCATCACTGTATTTATTGGCATATTCTTCAATACAAGTAAGGCATATGATACTACTTGGAGACACTGTATTCTTGCACAGCTGCATCAATGGGGCTTTCATGGCCACCTCCCCATCTTTGTCTTTCCTTTCTCAGCAGTTTTTTAAAACCCATTTAAGTGTTACCCTCTTCGCCATAACCATCAACAGTATCACCTCTATGATAAGGAGTGCTGGCCAGTGCTCCTTATTTGTAGATGATTTTGCTGTTTTCTGTTCCTCCTCCAGTGTCTCAATGGCAAGCGTCAGTCGCAACTTACAGTGCGGCGTTTAGAGGAGAGGGCTGCAAAAATGGGTTTTCAGTTTTCTGCAGATAAGTGTGTGTGTGTGTGTGTGTGTGTGTGTGTGTGTGTGTGTTTGAGTGTTTGACTACACCTGCGAGACCTCAAAGCCAGAACTTTGGAGGTACTGAACATCACCAAGTGTCGTAGGCACAGGTCTTGGGGGAGGGGACAGGGCGCATCTCCTTGCGTTTTATCAGGGTTTTGTTCGTTTGCGCCTGGACTATGGTTGTACGGTGTATGGGTCAGCGAGGCCCTCTTACTTGCTTATCATTGACGCTGTCATTAATGAGGGGATTCGGCTGGCCATGGGCACTCATCGGACAAGTCCCAATCCTAGTATCTGTGCTGAGATGGGGTAACTGCCACTTACCACCCAGCACCAGCTCCTCATGGTGTGTCAGGCATGTCAGTTCCTTGCAGCTCCAACTTCACCCACACACTATACTGGTGCCCGTCGACCTCTGAAATGCTTTTTTTCCAACCGTCCATGAGCCACGATGCCATTTGGGATTTGCATGTGACGTGTGCTGGAGTCACTCCGATTGAAGCCAATATGACCCTCAATCCAGGGTTTTACCTGCCTGCTGCCTTGGTTACTGGAGAGACCCAGAGTGATTCTAGATTTGATGCTGTACAGAAGAGATAGCATTCCTGCTCCTGTTTTTAATGCGATATTCTCCTATATTTTGTCTGAGTACCACGACCATGTAGCTGTTTTTGTAGATAGGTTAAAGCAGGGGGACTGTTGGCTGCTCTCTCATTTCCCTGGATTGTGTCCTCAAGGTCAGACTGCCTCCAGAATTTACTGTCTTCGATGCAGAATTGTATTCCACCTTTTGAGCACTGGAGCAGATGAGATGTTCTCCATGTTAGAATTATCGTCTACTCAGATTCTCTGAGTGCCCTTTACTCTCTTCAATGTTTGTACCCAGTAGATATAGTAACCCAGAATATCCAGGATGACCACCTACAACTACAATGACTGGGGAAGTAGGTGTCTTTCTGCTTGGTGTCTGGGGACATTGGAATTGCTGGGAATGAAAGGGCGGATAGAGTAGCCAAGGAGGCGTGTCGTGACCCTTTGGTATTTCGGTGTACTATCACGTCACTGTTGAGGTAGAGAGTCATGTGTTGATGGGAAGACGTGGATGGCAGTGACCGATAACAAGTTCCATGTCATCGATCCCACGACTCAGCCATGGAGTACTTCCTTCCAGCCACGTCGGCAGGATGAGGCCCTTCTTACTCTGTTGAGAGGTCCCTCCAATTTGTGTTGCTTGTGGTGTGCAGATCACGGTGTGGCACATTTTATTGGATGCATTTTATTTGCCAACCAACGGACTGTGGTGGATTTGTCAGCTGATCTGTCATCTATTTTACGTAATGATCAAACAAATGTGGTTAAGGTTTTAAAGTATTGTAAATTGTCAAGCGTTTTTATCAAGATTTTAGAGATATGTTTTTAATGTGTCAGAGGGTGGCTGGCTCCTCCTAGATTTTTGTGTGTGGTCAACCAGTCACATTTCCCTGTGCTTTTCTTTTAGTTCTTCTGTGTTTTGTTTTATTTGTGTTTTAATTTCGTGGTTAGGCCTCCTCCGTCCTAATTGGTTTTAGTGCACGTGAGAGTGCATGTTATACAGAGTGATCAGGTTCATATTTAGAGTGCATGCATGTACAACACTTTTAGTTCATCTCCACATTTGCTTGTTTTTATAAGTGTAAGGGCGCTGATGACCTCGCCATTGGGCACCTAAACACACACACACACACACACACACACACACACACACACACACACACACACACACACACCAACCAGGTTTTTCCACCTTCGTAGCAAGCTGCCACTCTTCACACCAAGTAAATATACTATTCTAGTAACCGTGTATATTTCTACATATAGAGTCATCAGCAAAAAGTCATAAATTGCTCCTCACTGCATCAGTCAGATTATGTATACCAAAATCAACACAGGTATTCCAGCTTGGGGATCAGTTAATTCGTTATAATACCCAAAGGAATTTTCTGTGATATCTTTCAGGTATGGAACAAGATGCTCATGCACATCCTTGTCCTGTTTTGAAGAAGACATAGCCACAGTGGGAGAAGATGGGAAACTGAATTTGCTCACTTTAAGGCAACAAAAACCAGTACATGTTGTAGGTATGTTTGTGCCTGTTGATTTATTGTTCTTTGATATTACACTGTCTGACATCCTATCATATAACTGGTATTTACTAGAGGAAAAATTGTGCGTCAGTTACTACTACTGCTGCTGCTGCTGCTGCTGCTGCTGCTGCTACTACTACTACTACTACTACTACTACTTCTTCTTCTATTAGATTAAGAATTTAGTCATTAGTCAGACTGGGAGATGATTTTTATTCATTCACTGTAGATGATGGAAGAAGATACATTACTGTTCCTCTATACCATTTTCTAGCTCTCGCAATTAGCACAAGAATAAAATCCTGGAGAAATGTGACATTATCAAAGTAATTGTGTGCACATGAATCCCGAAATATTCTAACACTTGAGTGAATGTTGCGTAATTCAAACTGTAGAAGCTTTTGATCTAGTACAGAAACACTGTTGTCACATAGTAACTGTTGGCTGCTATTTAATTGACAACAGTGCCCTTAAACAGGACAGATCTTGAAGTTCTTTTTCAGAAGTTCATCAAAATGTTCAAAATGTCCTTCACTTGTTACATGTATTTCATTTCATCAGATCAAGGGATCGTTTCACTGTCTTTTAACATTTGATAAACAACATGTTTCTTGCCACATACCAAATTATAAGCACATTTTGTGAGGAATGACTGGACTGCAAGATTGTCAGTGCTGGCACTATTCCATGTAGTGTGATTGAAAACTGATCACTATTTTGTGTAGTGTTCACAGCCTTGCCACCAAAGATGGTGTGAGAATTGGCATTGAACACTGTTATTGGTGTACAATGAGAGACAGACTTTTTTGGTGGACAATAGGAGTTTGGTGTAAATAATGTGATTACAGTTCTGAAAATGTTCACCGAGTCTTTAATATCCATGATTCATCAACCAGCTTTGCTAATTCAATGAATGCGGTCAGTTACAAATTCTGCTTAACTATACTGGACACTGCATTATAGCACCATACACTGCTCATATCGAACAGTCAGAAGTTAACTTCCTACAGATGGTGAGTCATCGCTTCTCCATAGATTTTCATTCATATGAGCCAGCTCATTGCCAGCAGCCGTTAGCTCTGGCCAAGAGGTGTCAGTGTTTTACAGGCAACAAAATATTATTTACAAATGCAATTGTAAAATTAAATGCACCATTTGCCATATTACAAATAGAACAAAAATTCACACTATATTTTCACATTTCAGTAGCTAACAGCAGTGTAAAATTTCAGCCTAATATTTATCATACTTTAAGACATTTAAAGAGCACTGAAACCACAGAATTTAAAGCTTGCATGAATCACTGACTTTACATTCGTGGGCACAACAGTCTTGTAGAACTCTGTACATTCCTACTCATTTGTTTCACACAATCATGATTTTGACTTTATAGCCTTTGTCAACTGGAAGTTGTAATCTCAAAGTGTCTGACTTCTGGAAAATAACACATCTAGCCTTGTAAACCAATTGTTGTATTATGGAATTTGAGTTCATACCAAAAACACACAGTATGGCCAACATCGGGCTCAGCGAATAAACATTAACAAGCTGTATGGTGGATTTGACAGTCAGTACTTTGCTGTGACTGACATTCATCACATCCATATATATGAACATGAATGCAGGTCTTACCATAGTTGAATCGGTCATACAGGTTGTTAATGTTTGTTGGCTGTGCACATCGTCAGCTCTGTACTGATATACATCTGCAGAGCAGCAAGTGTTTATCTATTTCTGTGTTTTCCTCAAACAGTATTAAATTTCGTGCATGCTTTTCTGTTTAAGAGGTTTAATCTTGCATTTTTGTAAGAGTAAATTCATTCACTCTGTAGTGCAATAGCTGCTCACTGAACAGCCATCTACATAGCTCATTAACGCATCAGCGTCCATTGCTGACATGTCAGGAAGGTTGCAAGTTGATTATCTAGGTTTCTGTCTGCTTTTGTACTTTACTTTGTTAGTTAGTCTTGCTAGGATGGTTAGGATGTGTGCATGCTGTTTGTGGATAGAAGAGAAGCTGGTTGCAGTTTGCAAACAGCTGAATGTGCCTTTGGCTATGATCCCCCTTCAGGCTGCGGTGTCGGGATGTAGCAGTGGCGGAGCATATGGCACGTTGCAAGGGACACCTCTGGTGTTGCTTGTTTCGCCCATGGGCTCTGCTTCTGAGGCATCTCCTAGTGTACTCAATACTGTGGATGCATCCTCACAGCAGGGTGAGGGGTGGGTGGTAATGCATTTGCGTCGCTTGAGGTGGAGACCCATTGTGAAGACTGGCTGCCTGGCCTCACCCGTTCACAGCCAGGGGGCCTCATCTGAAATGTTGACGCAGTGTTGCCTATGGCTATTGAGCATGCAGGGTGCAGTCGTCTGCTAATTGTGGCTCATATTGGCTCCAACGACACCTGTCCCATGGGTTCTGAGGCTATCCTCAGTTCGTACAGCCAGCTGGTGGAGGTAGTGAAGGTTGCTAGCCTCATGCTTGGGGTCCAAACAAAGTTCACAATTTGTAGCGTTAGCATTGTTCCCAGAGTTGATTGGGGGTCCTTTGGTTTGGAGCCTAGTGGAGAGTCCCACCAAAAGCTTAATTTATTCTGTGACAGTCTTGGCTACAGATTTTTAGATACGCATTATTGTTTGCACTGCACTGAGGAAACAGCTACACGGGTAGCAGAGTACTTGTGGAGTGCACATGAAGGTTTTATTTTAGACTAGATGGTAGTGTCAGGCGCTCTGATGAACACTCACCAGTCGATATGCACCAAGGGAAGTCAGAGAGCATTCAGAATAAAGTCACCTTGACTGTAAAAATTTTATCAGTAAACTGTTGAAGTATTTGTAGTAAAGTTCCAGAATTTATTGCCCGACAGGAAAGTTCTCATGTTCAAAATGTTCTAGGGACCAGGTGCTATCTGAAACCTAAGGTGGAAAGCTCTGAGATAGTCAGTGAGTCATCGAACGTATATTGGAAAGACTGATTAGAAGCCATAGGAGGGAGAGTGTTCATTGTAGTTGACAAAAATATCAAAGTTGAATGTTACAGTGAAGTTACCTGTTTGTGAATAACAGATGTTGGTGAAACCTAGTTAGATGTTGGATGTTTTTACCAAACATCCAATTCCACTGTGACAGTTCTAGAGTCATTCAAAGGAAGTCTACAGATGTTTTTATCGACCATCCAATTCCGCTATGACATTTCTAGAGTCATTCAAAGGAAGTCTACAGTCAGTAGTGAGTAAATACCCAGATCATGCAATATTAGTTGGAGACGACTTTAACCTACTCATTATAGGCTGGGATGTTGGTGTATTCTTTGTGGGGGAATACTTCTGAACACAGTTGGAGCAGCTAGCTTGACAGCCCACACACAGTGGAAATACCTTAGATTTTTTAGCTGTATGTAGGCTGGACCTCATCAGCAAATGGCGATTAGCAATCATGGTGTCATTATAGCAACTATGATTATGTAAGTTAATAAATCAGTCAAGAAGGCTAGGAGAGTGTTTCTGCTAGATAGAGCAGGTAGGAAGTCATTAGCATCTCACTTAGACAGTGAATTAACATCAGTTAGTTCCAGTGAGATGGATGTAGAGGAATTATGAACAACTTTAAGCAGACTGTAAATTGTAGTCTGGAGAGTTACGTGGCGAGTAAGTGGATAAAGGATGGAAAAGATCCATCATGGCTTAGTAACAAAATTCGGAAGATGCTGAGGAAGCAGAGACCGTTCCATTCTCAGTTCAAAAGAGAATGCACCAATGACGACAAGTGTAGATTAGCAGAGATTTGTCTATCTGTGGAAAGAGCGAAGTGCAAAGCATGCAACAGTTGCCGCTGTCACATTTTTGTAAAAGATCCTGGTCCTGTGTAAAATCGCTAAGCAGGTCTAGGCCTTCTATTCAGTCCCTCGTTGACCAGTACGATGTGGCAGTTGAACACTGCAAAACAAAATCGTTCACACTACAGAATCGTGTACACAAATTGTCATTTGACCATCGGGCAGACTCCTGTATGGATGACATATTAATACCCATCTCTGGCATAGAGAAACAATTGAAAGATTTGAAAGCAAGTAAATCACCAGGTCTGGATGGAATTCCAATTCGGTTTTACAAAGAGGACTCAGCAGCTTTTTTCCCTTGCCTAGCCTGCAGTTGTTGTGAACATGTCGCACAGCACAAAGTGCCAAGTGATTGAAAAAAGTGCAGGTGACTCTGGTATATAAGAAGGGTACAAAAACAGACCCGCAAAATTACAGACCAATATCCCTAATTTCAATATTATGAAAAGGAAAGTTGCTAGTCAGCATATAGTGGGGGTGCTGAGTCGCAGATAGGCACAACAAGAAGACTGTCACATATAAAGCGTTCGGCCAAGGCCTTCAACAGTAGATGCAGAGACATGCGTGAAAGCGCTCTCTCTCTCTCTCTCTCTCTCTCTCTCTCTCTCTCTCTCTCTCTCTCTCTCTCACACACACACACACACACACACACACACACACACACACACACACACACACACACACACACACACACACGCGCGCGCGCGACCATAGTCTCAGGCAACTGAAACCACACTTGTTGTGGTGTGGTTTCAGATGCTTGAGACTGCAAGCGGGCGCGTGGGCGCGTGCGTACACGTGTGTGTGTGTGTGTGTGTGTGTGTGTGTGTGTGTGTGTGTGTGTGTGTGGTTATGACAGTTTTTTTGTTGTGGCTATCTGTGACTAAGCATCTCTGCTATATGGTGAGTAACAACTTTCCTTTCGTAATATTGTTATGTTCCGTCCTGGATTTTCCCTTGTTTGCTTTATTCCGAGCTTCAATATGCTGCCAAATGCTGGAACATATTCTCAGTTCGAATATATTAAGTTTCTCACTCTTAAAAAAGTTTATGTCCACAAATCAGCAGGGTTTTAGAAAGCGTTGCTCATATAAAACTCGGCATACCTTTTTCTCACATGATATACTGTGAACTATGTATGAAGGGCAACTGGGTGCTTCCATATATCTAAATTTTCGGGTTGCGTTTGACATGGTGCCCCACAGTAGGCCATTAACAAAGGTTTGAGCATATGGAGTAAGTTCACAGATACATGAGTGGCTCGAAAACTTGTTAAGTAATAAAACGCAATGCGTTTTCCTCAATGACGAGTGTTCATCAGAGACAAGGGTATCACCAGTTTATTGGTGTTAATATTTGCTGCAAAAGTAACTTATTAGTGGGTTTTCATTAACCTCAGTATTTCTTCCTGTGTTGTTGACTCGAGTTGCCTGTTTTTTGTGAGTGTACTTACGTCGCTCATCCAAGCCTCACACCTCAGTGGTATGTTAACATTTTGCGGTGTGTGGTTGCAGCTGTAGCAGTTATAAAGCTAAGTACTGACAAAGTTATTTGTGCACTATTATACAGATATTCAATTTACTAGTTTCCAGTGGTGTTTTGTGATGTTTGTGCCAGAATAACGATTTAATAAACTTTTAGAAACATAAGCTCTCTGTGGATTTCAGAGTTTTCTGTGCGTTGAAGTTGTTTAGTAAATTTCGTGCTTGTGTTTTCAGCTGATGTTTCTTATTGTTTATAGTGAAATATTTCAGTAAAATTTTGAGTCACTGTTTTAACTTCATTGAGTGTTCCAGTGGCTGTTTGAATTTTTGATTTTAGCTAATAATTTTGTGAAGTTTTGTTGATATTGGTATTAGTTGTGGTTTGTAGTATTAATAAAAGTAGTTGCTTTCTTAGTAGAGAGAATTCGGAGACCGTTATTTTTAGTTCTGTTCTACTGGTGTAACGGAACTTAAGTAACGTAGCTCCCCCTCCAGTAACTGTAAAATTTTACCATGAGTGAGAAGTGTGGACTCTGTTGTAGGTTTGTGAGTAGTGGTTATGGTGTGGGATTTGTTCAAAGTATTTTCATAGGGTGGAATGCAGTGGGGAAGCCAGTTGGCATTCTAGCGAGATCCTCTCCTGGGTATGCAGAATCTGTAGTAGAAATAAATTGATTGAAGAGCAGGAGCTTAAGATCTGTGCCCTCCAGATGCTGTTAAGATATGCAAAGGAGGAACTACATAGGATGAGGAGGGTGACGGGTGGTGGGGAATGGGAAATGGCAGTTGGAAAGAAGGCAACTAGGAGGAGGAGGAGGAGGTATTCAGACAGTTGTACTTTGCGTATATGCAGTAGATTTGACCAACTGTCAAAGTAGAGTTGAGTGGAGAGGAGCCTCTTTAGCTATAGGTGTATGAAACATGCAGCAATCCTCAACTGTTAAGAAGTCTGGGTCAGTTGCTAAGTCTAAGAGAAAGAAGAAGGTTCTTCTGCTAAGTAGTTCCCACGTTAGAGGTGTGGGCCAGCAGTTGCAGGAAGTTTTGGGAAGTGAGTACCAGGTCACCAGCATTGTGAAGCCTAATGCAGGGTTGACTCAGGTGACTGACAGGATAGGGGAGTTGTGTAGGAATTTTACAAAAGAGGATCAGGTAGTGATAGTGGGTGGAGCAGGGAACAGTCTTGATAGGGATAGGGAATATGAGGTAGGTGGTGACCTGGTAAAGATAGCCACTCAAACTGGTGGCACTAATGTGTGTTTCGTCCACCTGTTTCAGCATCATGATTGGTCTCATCTTAATGCAACTGTTAGCCACATTAACAGGGGGTTGGAGAAGGCACCGATAGCAGAGAGCGTGGGTCACATTGCAGTAGTGCCAGTTGAGTTTATCAGCAGATCGGGTTTCACTAGGCATGGCCTGCACCTCAATAGATATTGGAAGGGGAGGCTGGCGGAGCTTATAGGTGACAGTGTAGTGGGTGGTGGTGGGATCACTCGTGGAAAAATTCCTGTAGTAGTTGGTGTTAGAGCTTAACCTTTTTTTAGATTGAAGTCATCTTACGATGACATTCCCTGCTTCCTTTTACTTCTTCATTTGTTGTTCTCGGTGTCTATGTACTGGCGGAAAAAATAGGGGTTGGAAGTGCAGTACAGTCTCCCGTAAATGATGTAGTCGACAGGTGCACATTTGCATTTCAAAGTTGTTTACTTTCACTTTTCACAACCCCCATATACACATTTAATATGGCCAGTGCACTATTGTTTAACTTTTGATAAGCCTCATTAATAGTTTTCAGGTGAACATCCACATACTGCTACAGTAGTTTACTGTTGAATATCTATGAGCAGTAAAAAAAAAAAATAATAATAATAATAATAATAATAATAATAACCACCTAATTCACAGTCCTTTCAGAATAATCAGGTATTTGTTGTTTTAACCCACAGCCTAATTGTGTTACACTTATTTCACATTTACACTGATGCATTCTTGTTGTTGTTCTAACCAACACAGGTTTCTCGTCTGAAACTCGGCCATGGACTGACTGTCTCGTAACCAAAAATGGGGCCCTTATATATTCTCACAATAATAGGTGCTGAAACCACACATTGTTCAAAGTTTAAATTACAGACATTACAATTAAAACTTAACTCATTAAATTAACTGAATACGTCGTATAATTGTTTCTTTTTAACAGTTTCTTCTACAACAAGAGTTTTAGGCCGAATCATTTGTTTAAATGATGAAATTAACAAATATTGTTATGCACACAATACTTTTGACACAACTGTTAATTACTTTGGAATTAATTGAGAGCTGGCTTTGCTAACATGTTTTCGAATAGAGCCAGATAAATCCTTCAGGAATACTAATAGTTGTTCCTCTAAATGTTTATCAGTCAACAATAGAATTTAAGTTACGAAACAATTACCGATTTCACCCTGTAATGAAAGATACTAACTAGGAAGAGTTGAAATGAATTACAAAATCAATTTCATACGTAAAAATAAGCACAAAATTAGTTCTGGTGTTATATTCTTTAAAACTGAGGGCCAACCTTTCTCTTTTATGAAAATGCAGATTATACTCGTGTATGTTAGTGGTACATAGTTAAGAACAAAATGAATTTTACGTAGGGAAATTGCAAAACAAGAGGGGGAAGTAAAATTATCCCAACTTGCTTCATCACAAGCTGATAGGTATACCTGCTTAAAGGAAGTCCCTCTTACTAAGGAATCACCTTCAGAGGACAACAGGTTTCCAAGTAAAGAAGGAATTAGCATATTTCATCAAAATATGAGAGGTATTAGAGTTAAAGTTAGTGAACTGCTTATAGATGTTGACTCTGAAATTATTGGTACATCGGAGCACCAATTAAATAATTTGACAATTTAGAGGCTTCCTTTACCAAGGTACAAATTAGTTGTCTGTTTTTCAAGGAGTTCGTAGCTGAGTATGTATGTAAAAAGCAGTATTCCATTTGAGTCCATAGAAGTATCACGGCACTGCACTCAACAGATATTTCAAATTTGTAGTCGGGCAGTTGAATTTAGCGGAACTAAACTTCTAATATTTGTCGTTTATAGGCCCCCTAACTCTGACTTCAGAGCATTTCTGCTCAAGCTAGAGAGGATTCTTGATTCACTTAGTAGGAAGTACCAGAAATTAGTTATATGTGGTGACTTCAATATAAATTTTGTATACGATGGTGCAAGGAAAAGGACGTTGGTAGATTTCGTAAAGTCATATCATCTGATGCAGACTGTGTTTTTTTACAACTGGGGTGCAGGGGATTAGTAGCACAGCCATAGACAGTATTTTTATTTATTCTTCATTACAAGGGTGGTTTGAAAAGTTCTCGGAATCTCCAGAAGAGGTCAGTGCTAGTGCAATGATTTGTTCACGTGATATTCATTGGACTGTTGCCTGTAAGCAAGTGCCATTCTTGGGAGAGAGCTGTGGCAGTGACATGGCTCTGTTGTTGTTCCCGCATAGTGATTTGCGGAGATGGAAAAAAATTGAGATTCGAGCAGTGACTGAGTAATTTGTAAAGAAAGGTATGAAAGCAAAGGACATTCATGCCATTTTCCAGAATACACTGGGGGACTCTGCTCCTTCATATTCAACTGTTGCCAAGTGGACAACTTAGGCGATGATCTGTGCAGTGGTCAGCCAAGCTGTGTCACTACTCCAGAAATCATTGCAAAAGCACACAAAATGGTCACAGAGGATCGCTGATTGAAAGTGCGTGAAATTGCTCATGCTTGCGAGATGTCATCTGAAAGGGTGTATCACATGTTAACTGAAGAATTAGGAATGAAAAACTTATCTCCAAGATGGGTGCCACGACTCTTGACGCTGGATCAGAAACACATGAGAATGGACATATTGGAACAATGTTTGACTCGTTTTAGGAGGAACAAACAAGATTTTTTGTGCGTGTTTGTGACCACAGATGAATCATGGATGCATTATTATACACCAAAGACAAAACAACAGTCAAAGCAGTAGAAACAGGCTGATTCTCTGTCACCAAAAAAAAGCAAAGAGAACTCATTTGATGGAAAGGTCATGGCATTTGTGTTTTCGGATGCGAGGGGATTCTTATCTCCCCCCTGAACAAACAATTACTGGAGAATACTATGCTAACCTGGACAAATTGCAACAAAAGATACATGAAAAAAGTCAGGTTTAGCAAGGAAGACAGTCCTCTTCCATCAAGACAATGCGAGCCTGCACACTTGCCATCGCAAAATTATGTGAAGTGAAGTATGAATTGTTGCCACACCCACCTTATTCACCTGATATGGCTCTGACAGACTTCCATCTCTTCCCAAAACTGAAAATTTTTCTTGGTGGACAAAGATTAATTTCAAACGAAGAATTGATAGACGCAGTTGACAACTATTTTGCCGGCCTGGAGGAAACTCATTTTCGAGATGGGATCAAGGCACGGGAACATCGTTGGACCAAGTGTATTAATCCACAAGGAGACTACACTGAAAAATAAAAAAAAGGGTTCAGTGATGTAAGTACTTTATTCTGTTCTGTTCTATTCCATTCCAAGAACTTTTCAAACTACCCTTGTACTAGATGGGCATCCTGTTAGTAAAAGGGTGAATGGCCTGTCAGACCCTGATGCACAAATTTTAATACTAAAAGGCTTTTGTACTCAAACAAATGTCACATATAATTATGTAGGAAAGTTAATCCAATGGCAATAGACAGTTTTTTTTTAAACTCACAAGGAGGTAGGATGTTTATAGTGCCAATAACAATGGTGACAAATGTAATGCTTTCCTTAACACATTTCTAATGCTCTTCGAGATTTGCTTTCCATTAGAAGATTTTAAATGGGGTACTAGCAGTAAAAGGTAGACTGGGTGGCTGACAAATGAGATAAGAATATCATGTAGAACAAAGTGGGAATTACATCAAAATGTAAGAAGTAATCACAATCAAGCTACAGTAGCCCATTACAAACAATACTTTAATGTGCTTAAAAATGTTATTAGGAAGGCAGAGAGTATTTGGTATGCAAATAGAATAACTAATTCACAGGATAAAATGAAAACCATATGGTCAGTTGTGAAGGAACTGTCTGGTCAGCAGCACAAGGTCGATGATATAAAGTCAGTTCATAGCAAAAATATTTGTGTTACTGATAAGTTAGGTATACAGTATTTAACAATCATCTTCTGAACGTTGCTGTTGAATTAAATGAAAATTTAGTTTCTACAGGGAATCATATATATCTCTTGGCAAATGCCTTTCCGAGATTGACGTCTGAAATACTCCTCTGTGATACAGACAAGGGGGACATTGAGTCAATAATTAAATCGTTGAAGGCTAAGGGGGTTGAATAACACTTAGGCGTTTTTTTCTTTTACTGAGTTTTATTTGTATGAACTAGTTTTCGGCTTTAGGCCATCTTCAGATAACTACTGGCTGTTATTTACAAGGAGCTTGTGTTCTTGCGAACCAAACAATCTGGACTAAGATACAATGCAAGAACCAAACATTCTGGACTAAGATACAGCACAAGAACACAAGCTCCTTGTAAACAATAGCCAGTAGTTATCTGAAGATGGCCCAATAAGCCAAAAACTAGTTCATACAAATAAAAATCAGTAGAACAAAAAACTGCCTAAGTGTTATTCAACCCTCAATATGGAATTGTTCTATCAAGAAGCAATGGAAGAATCCATAAAGAAGACCAAGGGGTTTCATGGACATGGTGAAGTTCCTAGCAGAATGTTAAAGTAATGTGCTGCACATGTTAGCCCTGTATTTAGCCATATTTGTAACTTTCCTTTTGGAATGCTCAGTTTCCTGATCGATTAAAGTACTTAGTAGTAAAGCCAGTCCATAAAAAGGGAAAATGTAGATGATTTTAAACCTATTTAAATACCACCAGTGTTTGCTAAAGTTACTGAAAAGGCTGTGTAAGTAAGGATAATTGATCATTTTATTTCACGTAATTTGCTATCAAGTGTACAGTTCAGCTTTGGGGGTGGTTTAACAACTAAAAATGCTACATTCTCTTTTGTCTGTGAGGTACTGGATGGGTTAAACAAAAAGCTTTGATTGCTGGGTGTATTTTTTTATGTAACTAAGGCATTTGATTGTGGTGATCACAAAATATTGCTCCAGAAGTTGTACCATTAAAGAATACAGGGAGAAGCTCACAATTGGTTCACTTCTTACTTTTACAACAGACAGCAAAAGGTCATTCATTATTCACAGTGTTGAGAATGGCTGTGATGTGAGGTCTGAGTGGGATACGGTCAAATGGAGGGTGTCACTCCTGTTCCTTATTTATATAAATGATATGCCCTCCAGTATTACAGGTAACTAAAATGCTGCTATATAGATGGATAGATTAGTTTTTCGTTCCATAGATCATTGTTGAGGAGATCCTCGTGGATGTGGAACATGTCACCTTTTTTTATTTTTTATATATATATTTTTCCTCCCCCCATGAACCATGGACCTCGTCATTGGCAGGTAGGCTTGCGTGTCTCAGCGATACAGATAGCCGTACCGTAGGTGCAACCACAATGGAGGGGTATCTGTTGAGAGGCCAGACAAACGTGTAGTTCCTGAAGAGGGGCGGCAGCCTTTTCAGTAGTTGCAGGGGCAACAGTCTGGATGATTGACTGATCTGGCCTTGTAACAATAACCAAAACGGCCTTGCTGTGCTGGTACTGCGAACGGCTGAAAGCTAGGGGAAACTACGGCCGTAATCTTTCCGAGGGCATGCAGCTTTACTGTGTGATTAAATGATGATGGCGTCCTCTTGGGTAAAATGTTCCGGAGGTAAAATAGTCCCCCCATTCGGATCTCCGGGCGGGGACTACTCAAGAGGATGTCGTTATCAGGAGAAAGAAAACCGGTGTTCTGTGATCGGAGCGTGGAATGTCTGATCCCTTAATTGTGCAGGTAGGTTAGAAAATTTAAAAAGGGAAATGGATAGGTTAAAGTTAGATATAGTAGGAATTAGTGAAGTTTGGTGGCAGGAGGAACAAGACTTATGGTCAGGTGACTACAGGGTTATAAACACAAAATCAAATAGGGGTAATGCAGGAGTAGGTTTAATAATGAATAAAAAATAGGAATGCAGGTAAGCTACTACAAACAACATAGTGAACGCATTATTGTGGCCAAGATAGATACGAAGCCCACACCTACTAAAGTAGTACAAGTTTATATGCCAACTAGCTCTGCAGATGTCGAAGAAATTGAAGAAATGTATGATCAAATAAAAGAAATTATTCAGATAGTGAAGGGAGATGAAAATTTAATAGTCATGGGTGACTGGAATTCGGTAGTAGAGAAAGGGAGAGAAGGAAACGTAGTAGGTGAATATGGACTGGGGCAAAGAAATGAAAGAGGAAGCTGCCTGGTAGAATTTTGCACAGAGCCAACTTAATCATAGGTAACACTTGGTTCAAGAATCATAAAAGAAGGCTGTAGACATGGAAGAACCCTGGAGATACTAAAAGGTATCAGATAGATTATATAATGGTAAGACAGAGATTTAGGAACCAGGTTTTGAATTGTAAGACATTTCCAGGGGCAGATGTGGACTCTGACCACAATCTATTGGTTATGACCTGTAGATTAAAACTGAAGAAACTGCAAAAAGGTGGGAATTTAAGGAGATGGGACCTGGATAAACTGAAAGAACCAGAGGTTGTACAGAGTTTCAGGGAGAGCATAAGGGAGCAATTGACAGGAATGGGGGAAAGAAATACAGTAGAAGAAGAATGGATAGCTTTGAGGGATGAAGTAGTGAAGGCAGCAGAGGATGAAGTAGGTAAAAAGATGAGGGCTAGTAGAAATCCTTGGGTGACAGAAAAAATATTGAATTTAATTGATGAAAGGAGAAAATATAAAAATGCAGTAAATGAAGCAGGCAAAAAGGAATACAGACGTCTCAAAAAAGAGATCGACGGGAAGTGCAAAATGGCTAAGCAGGGATGGCTAGAGGACAAATGTAAGGATGTAGAGGCTTATCTCACTAGGGTTAAGATAGATACTGCCTACAGGAAAATTAAAGAGACCTTTGGAGATAAGAGAACCACTTGTATGAACATCAAGAGCTCAGATGGAAACCCAGTTCTAAGCAAAGAAGGGAAAGCAAAAAGGTGGAAGGAGTATATAGAGGGTCTATACAAGGGCGATGTACTTGAGGACAATATTATGGAATTGGAAGAGGATGTAGATGAAGATGAAATGGGAGATACGATACTGCGTGAAGAGTTTGACAGAGCACTGAAAGACCCGAGTCGAAACAAGGCCCCCGTAGTAGACATTATTCCATTGGAACTACTGACGGCCTCGGGAGAGCCAGTCCTGACAAAACTCTACCATCTGGTGAGCAAGATGTATGAGACAGGCGAAATACCCTCAGACTTCAAGAAGAATATAATAATTCCAATCCCAAAGAAAGCAGGTGTTGACAGATGTGAAAATTACCGAAATATCAGTTTAATAAGTCACAGCTGCAAAATACTAACACGAATTCTTTACAGACGAATGGAAAAACTAGTAGAAGCCGACCTCGGGGAAGATCAGTTTGGCTTCCATAGAAATGTTGGAACACGTGAGGCAATACTGACCCTACGACTTATCTTAGAAGAAAGATTAAGGAAAGGCAAACTTATGTTTCTAGCATTTGTAGACTTAGAGAAAGCTTTTGACAATGTTGACTGGAATACTCTCTTTCAGATTCTGAAGGTGGCAGGGGTAAAATACAGGGAGCGAAAGGCTATTTACAATTTGTACGGAAACCAGATGGCAGTTATAAGAGTCGACTGGCATGAAAGGGAAGCAGTGGTTGGGAAGGGAGTGAGACAGGGTTGTAGTCTCTCCCTGATGTTATTCAATCTGTATATTGAGCAAACAGTAAAGGAAACAAAAGAAAAATTTGGAGTAAGTATTAAAATCCATGGAGAAGAAATAAAAACTTTGAGGTTCGCCGATGACATTGTAATTCTGTCAGAGACAGCAAAGGACTTGGAAGAGCAGTTGAACGGAAAGGTCAGTGTCTTGAAAGGAGAGTATAAGATGAACATCAACAAAAGCGAAACGAGGATAATGGAATATAGTTGAATTAAGTCTGGTGATGCTGAAGGAATTAGATTAGAAAATGAGACACTTAAAGTAGTAAATGAGTTTTGCTATTTGGGGAGCAAAATAACTGATGATGGTCGAAGTAGAGAGTATATAAAATTTAGACTGGCAATGGCAAGAAAAGCGTTTCTTAAGAAGAGAAATTTGTTAACATCAAGTATAGATTTAAGTGTCAGGAAGTCATTTCTGAAAGTATTTGTTTGGAGTGTAGCCATGTATGGAAGTGAAACATGGACGATAAATAGTTTGGGCAAGAAGAGAATAGAAGCTTTTGAAATGTGGTGCTACAGAAGAATGCTGATGATTAGGTGGGTAGATCACGTAACTAATGAGGAGGTATTGAATAGGATTGGGGAGAAGAGAAGTTTGTGGCATAACTTGACCAGAAGAAGTGATCGGTTGGTAGGACATGTTCTGAGGCATCAAGGGATCACCAATTTAGTATTGGAGGGCAGAGTGGAGGGTAAAAATCGTACAGGGAGACCGAGAGATGAATACAGTAAGCAGATTCAGAAGGACGTATGTTGCAGTAGGTACTGGGAGATGAAGCAGCTTGCACAGGATAGAGTAGCATCGAGAGCTGCATCAAACCAGTCTCAGGACTGAAAACCACAACAACAACATCATATATATTTTTAAAGCTGAAATAATACTAATAGTATAAATATATACAACACATAATTTGTTTCTATTAAAAAATTTGTCAATGGAGTAGAAGGAGTTGGCCACTAGTAAGTCTTTCAGGCTCCTTTTAAACTGATCTCTATTTTTAACTAAATTTTTTATGTTTGCTGGCAAGTTATTGAAGTGTTCCTGAGTAGTGGACCCCTTTTTGAAATAAATTAAGTGCTTTTAAGCCATTGTGCAGATCATTTTTGTTCCTGGTATTGTATGTATGAACTGAGCTGTTTGTTGGAAAAAGAGATATATTATTTAGGACAAATTTCATTAAGGAGTAAATATACTGAGAGGCAGTAGTTAGTATACCCAGTTCTTTGAAGAGGTTTCTACAAGTCGTCCGTGAGTTTGCTACACAAATAATACGTATTACACGCTTTTTGACTCGGAAAACTTTTGTTTGACTTGAAGAGTTACCCCAAAATATTATACCATATGACATTATGGAATGAAAGTATGCAAGCTTTTTTACTTTTATGTCGCCTATGTGTGCTAATACTCGAATTGCAATTACAGATTTGTTAAGGTGTTTCTGCAGTTCTGTGGTGTGCTCCTCCCAACTGAATTTATTATCAAGTTGTAATCCCAGGAATTTAAGACTGTCAACCTCCTGTATCTGTTCTTCTTCGTACTTTATGCATATGCTGGGTGGAAACCTCTTATAGGTTCTGAATTGCATATAGTTAGTCTTTTCGAAGTTTAATGTCAGTGAGTTGGCTTTAAACCATTTATTAATATCCATGAAAATATCATTAGCAGATCTTTCTAGAACTACACTCGACATGCTATTTATTGCAATACTTGTGTCATCTGCAAACAAAACGAACTCTGCTTCTGGCAGTGTAACTGATGAGAGATCATTAAAGTACACAAGAAAACGCAATGGCCTAAGATGGATCCTTGTGGGACACCACATGTAATTTCTTCCCATTCTGATGATGACTGATGACTTAATTCACTGGTCCCTTGCACTGACACCCTTTGTTTCCTGTTAGCGAGGTATGACTTGAACCATTTTGCAGCACTGCCCGTGACGCCATAGAATTCTAATTTATTTAAAAGGATGTTGTGGTTTACACAATCGAATGCCTTTGACAAATCACAGAAAATACCTGCTGCTTGTAACTTCTTATTTAATGACTTAAGTACATTTTCACTGCAGGTGTAAATAGCCTTTTCGATATCAGAACCATTCAGAAATCCAAGCTGTGTTCTTGATATGTTATTTGTGGTCAGATGGTTGAGAAGCTGCCTGTAGATTACTTTTTCTAAAATTTTTGAGAATGCTGGCAAAATTGAAATTGGTTTGTAGTTTGATGGCATCTCTTTATCCCCTTTCTTGAATAGAGGCTTAACATCTGCATATTTCAGCCAGTCAGGAAATGTCCCAGTAACTGACTGGTTACACAAGTAACTTAGAATTGTACTAAACTCACAAGAACATGCCTTAATTAACTTTGTTGATATTTCATCGTAACCGCTAGAATGCTTTGTTTTTGTATGCTGATGACACTAGCTTGGCAGAAAAGGAAGTTGTGTGCAACATTGGCTTGATTTCAAATAGTGCATTTCATGACATAAGTGCATGGCTTGTAGAAAATAAATTAATGCTAAATCACAATAAGACTGTTGTTACAGTAAGATTGTATTTACAGTTTCTAACAGACCATTCAACAAAATGTGATGTTTTAATTTTACAGAATGGGCATATGATTAGTGAAACTGAACAGTTCAAATTTCTAGGTGTTCAGATAGTAAACTGTCGTGGAAAGCCCACGTTTAGGATCTTGTTCAAAGACTTAATGCTGCCGTTTTTACTATTCGAATGGTAGCTGAAATAAGTGATTGTTCAACATGAAAATTAGTCTACTTTGCTTATTTTCATGCACTTATGTCATATGGTATTATATTTTGGGGTACTTCTTCCCATTTTTGACTTGGAAACGAGCAGTTCGGGCAATAAGTGGTGTAAGTTTGCGAACCTCCTGCTGACCCCTGTTCACTAGTCTGGGTATTTCGACATTGGCCTCTCAATACATATATACTTAACTGTTGTTTCTTGTCAACAGTGTCAACTTATTCCCAATAATAAGCAGCTTTCACTCAGTTAATACTCAGCAGAAATCAAACCTGCATTTGGATTGGACTTCTGTAACTCTTGTACAGGAAGGTGTGAAGTATACTGCTGCATCCATTTGCAGTAAACTACCACAAGAATTCAAAAATCATAGCATTAATCCACGCGCCTTCAAATTGGAACTGAAGAGTTTCCTCATGGGTCACTCCTATTCTGTCGAGGATTTCCTTGAAAAATTAGCTGATTCTTGTATTGTTGATTGTTTTCACTTAAACTTAAGGCTTGACTTTTTCTGGGTTCATAAACATTTTATTTTTATCTGTTATTTATTTTGTGTTGTAATTTCATGTACTGGAACTTGACGTGTAAAATAAAAATAAAATAAAAACCAGGTATGCACCGGGGAAGTGTGATAAGACCGCTGTTGTACTCTATATACATAAATGATTTGGCGGACAGTGTGGGCAGGAATCTTCAGTTGATTGCTGATGATGCTGTGGTGTACAGTAAGGTGTCAAAGTTGAGTGACTATAGGAAGATAAAAAACAACTTACACAAAATTTCTAGTTTGTGTGATGAATGGCTGCTAGCTCTAAATTTGGACAAATGTAAGTTAATGATGTATAAGTAGGAAGAATGTAACTGTAGGTTGGGATACAATATTACTAGTGTGGTGCTCGTCACAGTCAGATCAGTTAAATATCCAGGCATAACATTGCAGAGTGGTATGAAATGGAATGAGCCTGTGGCAGGGAAGGTTAATGGTCAGTCTGAGTGTATTGTGAGAATTTTAGGAAAGAGTGGTTTAGCTGTAAAGGAGACTGCATGTAGGACTATGGTGTGACTTATTATTGAGTTCTGCTCAAGTATTTGGGATCCATACCGGGTTAGGTTGAAGGAATACACGAAACCAATTCAGAGACAGTCTTCTAGATTTGTTAGGTTCGAACAATACGTGTTACAGAGATACTTTGGAAACTCGAATGGGAATTGCTGGAAGGAATGTGACATTCTTTTTGAGAAATGCAATTGAGAAAATGTAGAGAACTGGCATTTGAAGCTGACTGTCACATGATTCTACTGCCGTCAACATACATTCCACATAAGGACCATGAAGATAAAATATGAGAAATTGGGGCTCATATGGAGGCATATAGGTAGTTGTTTTTCCCTCATTCTATTTGAAAGTGAAACAGGAAGGAAAATGACTGTTTGAAAGTGAAACAGGTAAGAAAATGACTAGCAGTACATGGTATCCTCTGCCAGGAACCGTATGGTAGCTTGTAGAATATCTCTGTAGGTGTAGGTGTAGGCTGTTTTAAGTAAGTTGAAGATAAAGAGAGAATTTTCAGATATACTTATTAGATACAGTTCAGCCTCAGAAAATTTGGACCCTGTTTCCTGTGTCAAGATGTAAACAATCAATTGAAGGTTTTTCAATATTCTCACATGGCATTAGAAGTAGAATCATGTCCGCAACTCGTGGTCTCGCGGTAGCGTTCTCGCTTCCAAGCATGGGGTCCTGGGTTCGATTCCGGTGGCGTCAGGGATTTTCACCTGCCTCGAGATGACTGGATGACATCGTTGTCATCTTTATCATCATCATTCATCTCCATTACGGTCGGAGGAAGGCAATGGCAAACCACCTCCATTAGGACTTTGCCTAGTACGACAGTGCGGGTCTCCCACATTGTTCCCCTACGCTCTGTCAAGGAGTATGGCATCATTATCATCATCATCATCATCATCATCATCACACATGACATTTAGATATGAATTGTTCTGTTACAGAGGTCTGTAAAATAAATAACAGTAAACAAGGTAATGTATTTCTAGGTTTTTCTGCACTTAGTTTGCTATATGAAATGTGTAATGTGTGTGACCTCTTTGTAAATATTGCAAATAGGTTGCACAAAGATAGTTATAAATGAGCAAAAACTGAATATATACACAAACAATCCTGTTGGAGGAACATCCGCAACTGAACGTTATACCAAAGCTTCAAAATACCGTTACAGTTGTAAAGTTCTTTTATTTAGGACATGACCAGTTTCGGACTCCTATCTGGCCATCTTCAGATGTCGTACTGAAAATAGCAAGATATAGGAGTTAATTTTTACATGCAGTAATACACAAACAAAAAATTTTTTAAAATTTAAAAACCACTGGTCGGGCTAGGTCCTCTAAAATGTAAGTCAATGCCAAAGTAACACCAGACAGTACTGCAGAAGACTGCCTGGGTAAAGAAATATGCCAAGAATACCAAGACACCTACACTTGGTGCTGTGACTCCGAGTGCTGCGGTGGACGAGTGCAAGATGCGGTGTGCTACCAGCGAGTCCAGAACGTAGACTAGTATTCATGAAGGAGGGAGCCAACTGGTAAACCAGAATGGCAAAAGTACTGTCATCTGTTGACAGGAATAAGAATGCTGGGTCACTAGCCCAGACGTTCAGTAGAATTAGTGATTTACACTTAAAATGAAAAACGAAAAAAGGAAACACCTATACAGAAAGTTCATTACGTGTCATAAAGGAACAGTACAGAACTGCAGTAAAACTGAGTGGAAGCTGGAGACATAAAATTCATGTACAAACCTTGAAACACAGTGAAATTTTTTCCTTTACACAAGTGGTATTCAAGTTCTTAATTTAGTGGGGATATATATGTGGATGCATGGAAAAACACATCACAGTAATCAGTTAAAAGAACATGCACATGTGCCACTCCTATTTACAAGCATCCATCCAGTTCACTTTACATTGCTGGAAAATGTCCTCTTTTAATAGAAGTTTGCATGTTATTCATTTTTTGTCCTATGACTATGTGCATTATTGTGCTGCATCATTGTGTGTCCTCACTAATTTAAAATTTACCTGTCTTTTTTTTTTTCATGACTTAAAATTCGTCTCAGTTCTTATCTTATGTAAACCTCTATTAGTTATCGACTTTTAGTTAGCATGTTTTAAATTGACCCAACTTTTAATGTGTCCTTTTATTACTGTTTCAGCTAGCTATTAATTGGCATAATAGTTTCTGACAGTGTGGACTTTAGGTTTCGCTACTTTCCTGTTTGGTTAGTAATGAGATGCTTGTAAATAGGACTAGACGAACTCACCCTCTGGTTGCAAGATAGTGGGTCTGTGCCTTGACCTATTAAAGGCTTTTGACTGGGTCAGTCATAAAATTCCTTACTAACAACTTACTCCAGTAACTGCATTGGCGGTTCAGAGACTTCCTCTAGGCTCTCACCTTGATCCTTATCTGTACATTTACAATGTTAACGACATTCCAGTCAGTTGAGAATGTAACCAACAGTATGCATGGTGATGGCAGTTCTAGGCTGTGCTTGGCAAGTAACTACTTAGAATTAAAGGCTGTCCTATGTGATTCATTCTCGGAAAGACAAGACTAAACTAGTTAACTTTGTCATAGGAAATAATGATCCTACCTTATTGATTGTAAATAGTAGCATACGTTTTGATACCAAGCATTTTGTACATTTTTAGGGATGTTTTTTGTTAAAAATTTTATGTGTAACAAGTGTATTGATCATCTATGCTCAAGCATGTTCAGCAGTATTTATCTGCGAAGAAGGCTTTCCCATTATTTGGGCAGGACTACAAAGTTGAATATGTAACTACAGCCATGACAAGCATTCTCTGTCAACACATAAAAGTACAAGAGAATTCATTTGCGCTACGTAAGTCAATACAGTACATAAAATTCAACAAAACTTGAAAAAACAACAACTTAGTACCAAGTTACATTATTGTGAAGGTTAAGAACAGTGGCACAAAAGTTGAATTAATATGCAGAAAGGTATTGGTTACTAAATGAAATGAAGGTACTGTTTAACGAAATTAAGAGGCTATTTAAAAAAAAAGTACCCAAACATAATATGGTATCAAGACTCATTTAGAGTTAGTGCAGCACAGGGAACCCCTCTGTCCTCATGGCGCTGATCGAAAAAAAGCTGAACACAACATATACACAGTAGTGAAACATCTACAAAACAGTCATAAACAGAAAATAATGATACTAACAGTAAAAAGCAAAAATATATGTACATCTGGAATGTGAAATCACAAGAACATAAACACACATTTCACTAATGTGTAGTAAACCTTACAGAGATGGAGCTGCATGAAAAAGAAAAAAAAATGCTCTTTGAAAAATGATTGAAACACTGCAACAACATAAGCTAAACATCCAAAAATAGAAATCTCGTATTAGAAAATTAATATGTCCTTACACGGGAAAATCAACAAAACAATTGTGATATAAACATCGGACTGACGAGAATTTGTAAAAAGAAAATAAATGGCATAACAAAACAAATACGGAAGGCACATAATAAGAACAACCACAGAGAGGCAGCCAATGCGAAAATGCTGAAACAGAAGTTAATGACCAGTAACATAATAACAACAAGAGCAGGCAAAGGAAGTGTAACAGTATTTATGGACAAAGAAAAATACATCACAAAAGCCAAGGAATACACAAATGCCAAAACCATACAAAAACTGAAAGTAGACATTATTTATGTCGTCTGAAAAGTACACTGAAAAGCATTGAACAAGCACTCATTGATAAACAGAAAGACTACATAACACAGAAGAACCCCCGAGTACCAACACTCTGCAGCCAATCAAAGATGCACAAATAAGAGATACTGGTGATAAAAGTTTTTTATTTCAGAAAAGCCTCAACACACACAAAGCATCACTGACGTCAGTAAAACATGTATACTGCCATTCCCACCCCCATGAACCATGGACCTTGGCATTGGTGGGAGGCTTGCATGTCTCAACGATGCAGATAGCCGTACCGTAGGTGCAACCACAACGGACGCGTATCTGTTGAGAGGCCAGACAAACGTGTGGTTCCTGAAGAGGGGCAGCAGCCTTTTCAGTAGTTGTAGTCTGGATGATTGACTGTTCTCGCCTTATAACAATAACCAAAACAACCTTGTGTTCTGGTACTGTGAACGGCTGAAACCAAGAGGAAACTACAGCTGTAATTTTTCCCGAGGGCATGCAGCTTTACTGTATGATTCAATGATGATGGCGTCCTCTTGGGGAAATATTCCGAAGGTAAAGTAGTCCCCCATTTGGATCTCCAGGTGGGGACTACTCAAGAGGACGTCGTTATCAGGAGAAAGAAAACTGGCGTTCTACGAATCGGACTGTGGAATGTCAGATCCCTTAATCGGGCAGGTAGGTTAGAAAATTTAAAAAGGGAAATGGATAGGTTACAGTTAGATATAGTGGGAATTAGTGAAGATCGGTGGCAGGAGGAACAAGACTTTTTGTTAAGGGGAATACAGGGGTATAAATACAAAATCAAATAGGGGTAATGCAGAAGAAGGTTTAATAATGAATAGGAAAATAGGAATGCGGGTAAGCTACTACAAACAGCACAGCGAACGCATTATTGTGGCCAAGATAGACATGAAGCTGATGCCTACTTCAGTAGTGAAGTTTATATGCCAACTAGCTCCGCAGATGACGAAGAAATTGAAGAAATGTATGATGAAATAAAATAAATTATTCAGGTAGTGAAGGGAGATGAAAATTTAATAGTCATGGGTGACTGGAATTCGATAGTAGGAGAAGGGAGAGAAGGAGACATAGTAGGTGAATATGGATTGGGGGTAAGAAATGTAAGAGGAAGCCGTCTGGTAGAACTTTGCACAGAGCATAACTTAATCATAGCTAACACTTGGTTCAAGAATCATGAAAGGAGGTTGTATACATGGAAGAACCCTGGAGATACAGACAGGTTTCAGATAGATTATATAATGGTAAGACAGAGATTTAGGAACCAGGGTTTAAATTGTAAGAAATTTTCAGGGGCAGATATGGACTCTGACCACAATCTATTGGGTATGAACTGTAGATTAAAACTGAAGAAACTGCAAAAAGGTGGGAATTTAAGGAGCTGGGACCTGGATAAACTGACTAAACCAGAGGTTGTACAGAGTTTCAGGGAGAGCATAAGGGAACAATTGACTGGACTGGGGGAAAGAAATATAGTAGAAGAAGAATGGGTATCTTTGAGGGATGAAATATTGAAGGCAGCAGAGGATCAGGTAGGTACAAAGACAAGGGCTAGTAGAAATCCTTAGGTAACAGAAGAGATAATGAATTGAATTGGTGAAAGGAGAAAATACAAAAATGCAGTAAATGAAGCAGGCAAAACACAACACAAACGTCTAAAAAATGAGATCGACAGGAAGTGCAAAATGGCTAAGCAGGGGTGGCTAGAGGTCAAATGTACGGATGCAGAGGCTTATCACACTAGGGGTAAGATAGATACTGCCTACAGGAAAATTAAAAAGAAATATGGAGAAAAGAGAACCACTTGTATGAATATGAAGAGCTCAGATGGAAACCCAGTTCTAAGCAAAGAAGGGAAAGCAGAAAGGTGGAAGTAGTATATAGACGGTCTATACAAGGGTGATGCACGTGAAGACAATATTATGGAACTGGAAGAGGATTTAGATGAAGATGAAATGGGAGATACGATACTGCGTGAAGAGTTTGACAGAGCACTGAAAGACCTGAGTCGAAACAAGGCCCCCGGAGTAGACAACATTTCATTGGAACTACTGACGGCCTTGGGAGAGCCAGTCCTGACCAAACTCTACCATGTGGTGAGCAAGATGTATGAGACAGGCGAAATTCCCTCAGACTCCAAAAAGAATATAATAATTGCAATCCCAAAGAAAGCAGGTGTTGACACATGTGAAAATTACCGAACTATCAGTTTAATAAGTCACAGCTGCAAAATACTAACACGAATTCTTTACAGACGAATGGAAAAACTACTAGAAGCCGACCTCGGGGAAGATCAGTTTGGATTCCGTAGAAATGTTGGAACACGTGAGGCAATACTGACCGTAAGACTTAGAAGAAAGATTAAGGGAAGGCAAACATAGGTTTCTGGCATTTGTAGACTTCGAGAAAGCTTTTGACAATGTTGACTGGAATACTGTTTTTCTAATTTTGAAGGTGGCAGGAGTAAAATACAGGGAGTGAAAGTCTATTTACAATTTGTACAGAAACCAGGTGGCAGTTATAAGAGTCGAGGGACATGAAAGGGAAGCAGTGGTTGGGAAGGGAATGCGACAGGGTTTTAGCCTTTCCCGATGTTATTCAATCTGTATATTGAGCAAGCAGTAAAGAAAACAAAAGAAAAATTTGTACTAGGTATTAATAGCCATGGAGAAGAAATAAAACTCTGAGGTTCACTGATGACATTGTAATTCTGTCATAGACAGCAAAGGACTTGGACGAGCAGTTGAACGGAATGGACAGTTATCTTGAAAGGAGGATATAAGATGAACATCAACAAAAGCAAAGTGAGGATAATGGAATATAGTCGAATTAAATCGGGTGACACAGAGGGAATTAGATTAGGAAATGAGACACTTAAAGTAGTAAATGAGTTTTGCTATTTGGGGAGCAAAATAACTGATGATGGTCGAAGTAGAGAAGATATAAAATGTAGACTGGCAATGGCAAGAAAAGCGTTTCTTAAGAAGAGAAATTTGTTAACATCGAGTATAGATTTAAATGTCAGGAAGTCGTTTATGAAAATATATGTATGGAGTGTAGCCATGTATGGAAGTGAAACATGGACGATGATTAGTTTGGACAAGAAGAGAATAGAAGCTTTTGAAATGTGGTGCTACAGAAGAATGCTGAAGATTAGATGGGTAGATCACATAACTAATGAGGAACTATTGAATAGAATTGGGGAGAAGAGGAGTTTGTGGCACAACCGGAACAGAAGAAGGGATCGGTTGGTAGGACATGTTCTGAGGCATCAAGGGATCATCAATTTAGTATTGGAGGGCAGCGTGGAGTGTAAAAATCGTAGAGGGAGACCAAAAGATGAATACACTAAGCAAATTCAGAAGGATGTAGTTTGCAGTAGGTACTGGGAGATGAAGTAGCTTGCACAGGATAGAGTAGCATAGAGAGCTGCATCAAACCAGTCTCAGGACTGCAGACCACAACAACAGCAACAACCGCCATTCCTGTAACATAAACAATAGAAAACATAGCACAAGATCTCATTCCCTAAAGAAGCAAAAACAGAAATAACAAATCTACTCAGTTTGATAACTGGACAAAACTACTTTCAGTTTAAGAATGAATGTTACCTGCAAAGTTATGGACTGTCCATGGAACATGATCAAAAATTTTTGTCAGTCACTTAAAAAATCAAATATTTGAAAAAATAACCCCTGAGGAAAGATTCAAAATCCTATATTGGTACAAATACTTGGATGACACTATTCGTCCGGTTGGTTAACCAAATGAAAAATACATGAACTCCGAAATCAAGAAAGCTCAGCAGAACATAAAATTCATACGTGGAGAGGGGGGGAAAAAAAACAACCATGAAACAAACTTTCGTGACATTACAATAATAAAAGAAAATGGCAAACATTCTTTTAACACTTTCAGAAAACCAATGGCCATAGACACATTAATACATTCCACATCTAACTATCCCTACAACCAGAAGCTTGCATCACTAAGACACATGTTACATAGAATAAACAGGATTTCACTCAGCAAGAGAAACTGAAAAAATAAAAAGAAATGAATATACATCACATAGAAAAGAAGCAGATGGTACACTATGATTTTTGTTGTTGTTGTTGTTGTTGTTGTTGTTGTTGTTGTTGTTGTTTATGTCATCGTCTTCAGTCGGGAGACTGCTTTGATGCAGCTGTCCATGCTACTCCATCCTGTGCAAACTTCTTCATATCCAAGTAACCACTGCAACCTACATCCTTCTGAATCTGCTTAGCGTGTTCATCCTTTGGTCTCCCTCTATGATTTTTACCCTCGACGCTTCACTCCAATATTAAATTTGTGGTCTCTTGATGCCTCACAATGTTTCCTACCAACCAATCCCTTCTTCTAGGCAAGTGGTGCCACAAATTCCTCCTCTCCCAAATTCTGTTCAGTACTTCCTCATTATTTATGTGACCTGCCCATCTAATCTTCAGCATTCTTCTGTAGCACCACATTTCAAAAGCTTCTATTCTCTTCTTGTCTGAACTATTTATCGTCCATGTTTCACTTCCATACATGGCTACACTCCATACAAATACTTTCAGAAACGACTTTCTGACACTTAAATATACACTTCATAAATTTCTCTTCTTCACAAACACTTTCGTTGCCATAGCCAGTATACATTTTATATCCTCTCTATTTCGACCATCATCAGTTACTTTGCTTCCCAAATAGCAGAACTCATCTACTACTTAAAGTTTCTTATTTCCTAATCTAATTGCGAGCTCCTGTGACCCAGCAGTTCTAGGTGCTTCAGTCCGGAACCGTGCGACTGCTACAGTTGCAGGTTCGAATCCTGTCTTGGGCATGGATGTGTTTGATGTTGGCTTCTACCAATTTTTCCATTCCTCTGTAAAGAATTCATGTTAGTATTTTGCAACCACGACTTATTACACTGATAGTTAAGTAATATTCACACCTGTCAATATCTGGTTTCTTTGGGACTGGAATTACTGTATTCTTCTTGAAGTCCAAGGTATTTCGCCTGTCTTGTACATCTTGCTCACCAGATTGTAGAGCTGTGGCTGGCTCTCACAGGGCCATCAGTAGTTGTAATGGAATGTTGTCTACACCCGATCCCTTTTTGGACTTAGGTCTTTTAATGCTTTGTCAGATTGTTCACGCAGTGTCATATCTCCCATTTTATCTTGATCTACACCCTCTTCCATTTCCAAAATATTGCCTTCAAGTGCATCACTGTTATATAGACCCTCTATTCACTCCTTTCTGCTTTCGCTTCTGTGTGTAGGACTGGTTTTCCATCTTAGCTCTTAACGTTCATATAGGTGATTCTCTTAATTTCTTAATTTTTGTGTTGGCAGTATGTATCTTACCCCCTAGTGATGTATGCCTCTACATTTTTATGTTTGTACTCTAGCCATCCCTACTTAGCCATTTTGCACTTCCTGTCGATCTCATTTTTGAGGAGTTTGTATTCCTTTTCGTCTGCTTCATTTACTGCATTTTTATATCTTCTCCTCTCTTCAATTAAATTCATTATCTCTTCTGTCGCCCAAGAATTTCTACTAGCCCACATATTTTTACCTACTTGATCCTCTGCTGCCTTCACTATTTTGTCTCAAAGCTACCCATTCTTTTTCTACTATATTTGTCAATCATTCCCTAACGCTCTCTTTGAATCTCTCTAGAACCTCTGATTCTTTTAGTTTATCCAATTCCCATCTCTTTAAATTCCTACCTTTTTGCAATTTCTTCAGTTTTAATCCACAGTTCGTAAATCTCTGTCTTACCATTATCTAATCTATCTGAAATCGTCCATTGTCTCCAGGCAACTTCATGTATACAACTTTCACAATTTGTAAACCAAATGCTAGCGATGTTCTGTGCAAAATTCTACAAGGTTGGTCACCCCCCCCCCCCCCCCCCCCAATCTCCCTCCCTGTCCATATTCATCTACTACGTTTATTTCTCTTCCTTTTCCTACGATCGAATTCCAGTCCCCCATGACTATTAAATTTTCATTACAAGGTCAGATCAGCCAGTCCTCCAGACTGTTTCCCTGCAATTACTGAAAAGATTGCTGCCCCTCTTCAGGAACCACATATTTGTCTGGCCTCTCAACAGATACCCCTCTGCTGCAGTTGCAACTATGGTATCACTGAGGCACGGGAGCCTCCCCACCGACGATGAAAGCTCCATGGTTCTTGGGGGGGGGGGGGGGGGCACTATGATTTACACACACAAATTAATGCACACAGTGGCAAATATACTAAAGAAACAGGACTTCCAAATAGCATATACAAATGTGTAAACCCTCTAATCAAACTTAAGCCAGCCAACAATCAAGAGAACAAATTCTAGGGATCAGGAATATACACTTAAATTTCAAAGTTGTGATGCAATATACATGGGCATGACATGCAGGAATTTTTAAAAAAATGGTACAAAGAACACATCAGGTGTTGGAAGTATGAAACAGACCATTCCACATTTGCAGAGCATGTAACACATCACAATCATCGTCCAAGAAATATGAAACATGGTATGATAATAATCATAATAAACAAGCATGACAGATACCTCATAAAAAATGCAGACAAATTATTACATCCAGAAAGCAGTTGCTGAGAACAAATGTGATAAATGAGCATACACACATCAATACAAAGTCTCTAATAAACTTAATAAAAGAAAGTAAGATAAAAACATGCAGCTAGCGCTCTCTCTCTCTCTCTCTCTCTCTCTCTCTCTCTCTCTCTCTCTCTCTCTCTCTCTCTCTCTCTCTCTCTCTCCCCCCCCCCCCCCCCCACACACACACACACACTAAAATCAGTCACAGGTCTCATGGAAAAAACATTCAACAGTTGGCAGCACCCTCCAAAACAAATCAAAACAAGTGTTCAGTTTCTAGTGCTGAGAAGCCTGAAAAACAAAGTTCCAAATGGCAATTGTAAGAAGAAGAACAGTGCAATAAATGGTTCAGAAGCATAACATGTAAACCATACACAAAATCTGTAGGCAGAACTTTAAATAATTACTACATTATAGAAAGGCGAACCACCAAAACTGGTTATAACCTATACACATATTGTTCCAAATGAAAACTACACAATGTAAACAAAAATTTTTACATATTCCAGGCCACTAAAGATGCCTTGAAAGAATAAAGGCTAAACTTGTATTACACCAAAATTTTAATTCATTCAGTTGTAATTAGATGGTCCAAAAGTATACATTAACAACATACTGTAATATTATAGGCAGCTGAGGACAACAGGACTGCAAAAATTGAAGATGTTAACATATTTTATGTTGGCACTCAAGTTCGTAGCATTTTTGTTTTTCACTATGGTATTCTGGTTGCAATGGCTTTATTTATCAATTGTCAGTTTTATTTGCAGTTCACTGTTGGTATTTGATATTATATATAGTCAATTTGTTGTTTGGAGATGCTGAGGGGAGCAGCGCAAACCAGAAGTGTCAGGTGGAGAAATTTGTACATTTCCAACTTATTCTTCTGTTTTTCAATGAAGGGATGACAGCAGCAGATACAGCCAGAAACACTTGTGCCATGTATGGGGATACTTCCATTAGTGTTCTCGTTTTGAGCAGGATCGTTCTGACATTAGTGACTCTCTATATTCAGAAAGAGCTTCGGGTTATGAAGAAGACAATTTAAACACACTAACCCACAATGATCCACATCAATGTACTAAAAAACTGGGAAATATGATGAACTGTGAACATTCCGTCATTGTGAGACATTTTTGTGCAATGGCAAAGGTTAAAAAGTCTGTTATTTGGGTATTGCATGCTCTGAGCCAAAATCACAAAAATCAGCAGGTACCCATATGTGCATCTCCGCTTGCTCGTCATCAGCTGATTCATTAACTGCAACTATCATGTATCGTTATTGGTCACGAGAAATGGTCTCTCTGTGCTAACATAGGGAAAAGAAAGGAATTGTTGAACCCAAACAAAGCAACAACTCCCCGTACAAAGACCTGAGCATGCCACAAAAGATATTGTTTTGCATCTGGTGGAACAGTGACAATGTTGTGTACTACTTATTGCTTCACTGAGGTGTAACCATCGCTGCTGATATTTCTTGTCAACAACTGAGATGTCTTGCAGATACAGTCGTAGAACAGTGACCAGGAAGACAGCGTGAAGTAATGCTACTTCATAATAACACCCAACCACATTGTGCTAGACTGACAAAAAGCACTTTATAAGAGTTGGGTGGGGAAGTCATTCTACACCCACCTTGTTCACCTGTTCTTGCGCACCTCAGATTTTCTCTTTTCTCTTTATCGAACTACCATTAAGGATGTTCCTTGCTGGATGTTGGCAGACTGCTATAAATAGTGAAGGAGAATATATTCTTGATGACAAAAGTCTGTATTGTGTGTCTGTTACGTTTATTAAACTTACGGGGAAAAACCTACAAACTTGTGCACCAACTCAGTTCTTTAATGATGGTATATTTTGGGAATATTTTTCCTTACATTGTAAATGGTTTGGTGTTGTGGAGGTATTTTTTACAGTTACACAAAGAGAGTTTTCTTGTTGCAAAAAAGATCAATAGGACTGGTTGCCAAGGTGGACACAAGATCATGTAAAGAATTATTTATTGACCGTAAATTGCTCACATTATATGCATTGAGTTTATGAAATCGTTATCCTGGTGTTTGACTAAATATCATCACAGATTCGTTCTCCTGTGTTAGTACCATCTTCAGCTGCTTGGATTTTGCAGAGGTTGCTAAGATCTAGAAAACTGCTTCCACAGGCTCCTAACTGCGACTCATCGACATTCCCAGATCAGTCATTCAGCTCTTCATGACATCTTCACTGGAAAGCCTCAACCATTCCTTCTAGCTGAGTTTAGGTGTTGTGTCTTCAACACCTTGCAAATATGAGTCAACCCAGAGTTGGTATATCAGCCTTGTTGGCTACAGGATGTTTTTTCTGCGTTAGTGTTGCAAATGGTTGCATTCAGTTGTGAATCATCTTTTAAGATGTGGCGAATTTTAAAGATGTAGTAGGTAGCATGGTGTGAAGGGAAAAAACCCCTAATTTGGAAAATTATTAGTTCTCAAGACAAAATAAATAAGTATTCATTAACATTTGCAAAGTATGTTCTGTATTTTTTAAAGGCAACTTTACCTGAATTTTCTAAAACAATTAGACTTTTGGGAAAACAAGACATACTTTCCGTAGATGGTGAAAACGTTATGTAGGAACTGAAGAAACATATAAAGTTTTGTAAGGAGGGAACATTTTATGGATTTGAAGTTAATATGTCTTGAGAACACCATATAGAAGAAGGAAAGAATATCCTAATAAGAGTTCACACTTATTTATGACAGATTGTTAAGATGATGCTGATTTGCAGACAGGCACAGCAAGAAGACTGTTAAACAAGGAACCTTTCAACCAAAAGGACTTCTTTTAAATTGAAAAAGGCACGCGCACACACACGCACACACTCATACTCATACTCATTCATGCTTGCAAACACAACACAACTTGCACACGCACAATCACTGTATTCAGCTGGTGAAGCCTGACTGCAAGCTACAGCGTCTGATGAGTGAAGCAGTCCTGTTGGGGGTAAGGGGGAGGTTGGGGTGAGGAGAGGGAGGGATAACAGGGTAGAGGTGGGGGATGGTTAAGAGCTGCTTGTGGGATCATACAATAAGGACAAAGTGGGGAGAGGGTAGGGCAGGTAGGTGCAGTAGGGTAGTTAGACAGAGGGGAGGTGGAAGGTGTAGCAGAAAAGGAGAAAAGTAAAAAGACTGAGGGTGCATTGTTGGAATAGAGGGCTGCTTAGTGCTGGTTTGGGAGGAGGATAGGTGGGTGAAGGACAATGACTAATGGTGGTTGAGGTCAGGAGGATTGCAGAAATTTATGAATTGTTGCAGGGAGAGTTGCATGTTGAAAATGGTTCCTGTGAGTTGGCTTGTGCATATTTTAATGCCAGTGCCAAATACATAAATCTGATTATGACACCTTGTCAGCTGAACTGGTTTATGGTGATCCATTTTGCCTGCCCAATGAAACACTCGCCCAGATTTTGTTGCACCCCTGCGTGACCACATCACTAACATTCACCCTTATCTGACATTCAGGTATCTACCTTTCTCCATCAGGACTTTAGAAAAGTTGTTCGTATGTGATGTTAACATGCAGATGGTGCCCTACCAGTGCTTCAGCCACCATATACCGGACCATCCCAGATACTGAAAAGAGGAGACCACACACTCAGTCTGTTATTAAATAGCAAGAGTACAACAGTGACTTTAAGCACGATCAAGCCAGAATTTTTCATAAATGCTCAACTTTGTGCCTCAGCCTGTTACAAAAGCCCAGTTGTCACCAGTACCATTTCTGAAACCACTTCTGACAGACAGACAGACGGGTGAGCATGTCCTTTTTCCAGCAAGATTTTTGGCAACACTGAGTGTTTCCATTGGGAGCTGGTGTAGTAAAATTGAAACTAATCGCTATTTCAGACAATGTTTGCGGCCTCTGTTTGAGAGATGTGAGATTTCGTGTTGAGTATTGTTGTTGGCATTTGATTAGACAGTCTGTTCTTTAGTGAAGTACAGTGTAAAAATTATGCACAATTGCAGTTTCCAAAAAATTATACCAGCATTTTTAAAGCTGATCTGTAAATTACTGCTCTGCCAAATTAATTGTTCTGAACCTTCAGTCTGCAAAACAGTGCAGAAATAGCTTTTGACATATTTTGGATGCTATTCAGTTAATTCAACTAATGTGGTGAGTTATAAAGTCTGCTTAATAATTCTGTGAACAAATGCACTTGAGCATTTTCAGCTGTTCTCACAACCATCCATTAAGTCTCTCCTGCTTCAGTGACCACTCTCCAGTGTAACTGTAGAATTTGATGTGATACAAGTAAAGGGAATGTTCTTAAAAATTTTAGAGTATTGAAACTTGAAGAAATGTCAGTTCCAGTTTGAGCTTTATACTGATCAGGTGGATGGCTGTTGAGGCAAAAGAGATGACAGGCACCTGCCCCACCTCAGCTGTATTAGATTTGTTAATTTTGGGGAGATCTGAGTCAATTTATATGTTCATAGCTTTTCTTGGAAAGTATGTAAAGTCTACAATCATGACAAGCAGCACTACTGGAGTCTGAGTGTATGTTAGGCAGCCTATTCTCTGATTAGACATTCGAAATCTATTGCTGGGCAGAGACCTTGTCACTTTCCTGTGCATATTACTATCTGGAGCTGTATGCATCCACGGTGCTCTTGTGCGTTTTTAGTTTCCTCTCCCTGCCTTTCTGTTTGCTCATAATCTTAGTTTTTACTTATGTCTTGGAATCCTTTCATTCATGTACCTCTGTTCACCTAGCTTCATACCCGACTCTCCCCCATTTTGTTTTCATTGCTGTCATACTTACATCTTCCACTCAAATTGGCTCCCCGACAATTTTTTTTAATTTTTGTGTGTCACTGATTTTCCTAACATGAATCTCTCCATTGCTCACTGAGCAACTAAGTTTTTGAATGGTCATTGTATTTAAAGTCCATGTCTCCATGATGTTTAAAACTTATTCAGTTAAATTTTATTTACTTTTTATTTATTTATGTATGTATTTGACCAAGGTGATCTAGATGGTGGAGCATTAAATTCTGCCCTTGAAGGCCCAGGGTTCAATCCCAAGTGGGGACAGAGATTTTTCCTCATTCCAATCTCTCCAGAATGGGCCCAGGTCCATTCAGCCTGCTGTCAAAATCGTGGGAGATAATGAGGGTTGCACTCCACCTGCAATCACGCTGATGATTTGGTCATGGAGTTGTGCCACAGACATTATCTGTACCTCATTTATTTTCTCGTCTATACAAAAAAGGATAATCATCTCAGAATGGTACTGGAATTGTCACGGTAATAAGATGAAAATAAATGGCTCGAATAAGTACAAAAATGTTGTCATTGTTATCAAGTCACAGTATGATCAATTACAAGATGACATTGCATCTCATTGGGAGAAGTAAAGAAATCCACCTCACTCTTTCTACTTTAGTTTGAGTATCAGTCTTCTGATTTGTGGAGGGATTCTCTTTCAATCCCCCTCTTGAATTGTAGGACAGGGTGTATACGACGCGGGACAACCGGGAGATCCGGGAAAAACCCAGGAATTTTTTCATCCAGGAGAAAACCGGGAATTTTCTAAAATTCCTGGAATTTTTCATTGTTTTAGTTTTGAGTTAAATTTTTGTAACTTTGACTGGTAAGAACGAATACTCTAACAAAGAATATTACTGTATTTCGCTACTGCAGAATAATACTGCAGCAATAAAATACAAACAAGAGAGAGAAAAAAAAATGAAAGTAAAACTTAAGTTGCAAAGGAAATGCACTATATACAAGAACAAAACACAGTGCTAATACAGGTGTCTGCAAACAGAGGTGTCTGCCCTGGGCTGTAGTTTCAGGAGGCGCCAAATTCATATTATTGAGTAAAAAGACCTTGTTTCACAAAGCTCCTAGCTTCCAGCGGTCGGTGGTCTATCGATTACTCATATGATTTTGAACGCATCCCTTTTGGTTTTTGAGCATTTTTGATCAAATCCTATATTGATTTCTGAATGAATCGTAAGTTGATTTTTGAATGGGTGCGTAGTGTACATGATGTCTCTGCCAGGGAAATCCCCGTTCCATCTAGAAATAAACTTTCCTGCAAACAAAAGGGGACAGGTCTACGTGCAATACACATAAGGGTGAATGACAGTCGCTGTTTATGTGGTTGACTGGGTTTGCAAATAATCAGCGTTGTTATAATTACTAGCTAATCCCATAGATTCAGACTACCAGAATGGAAATAAACGACGAACAGGAATAACAGGCAACAAAGATAACGTATTGTCTTCTCGGTGATCCAAGAAAATGAAATTTTGACAGAAAAGTTTTGGCCAGACCGCTACACTACTAAGGGGCAGTTGTACAGTCTCTGGCTAGCAGCAGCTGAAGTTCTATTCTGGAAGTAGTGCGGAAAACGCATTGTACGAACACATAATAACACCGAACCGGAGAATAAATGCAGGATAACTAAGCCGGTAATTGTGGCAGGGTTTGTGATGTTAACCAGACAATAAATTTTGACACTGGCAGGAATAGTTACAGAATTAGTGATGACATGATCGTTTGTTAGAACGAGGAAGGAGAAGAAATGGGGACTGCCACAAATTACGGAAGAATATGACGATTCCAAATTTATATAAAAATTTCGTGCCACTACTTACCGATCTCATGCTTCAGAAGCTAGAGTGTATGAATGAAATGTGAAACTATTTCCTAACATAAAACTTTTTGCTTGTAGTAGGCCTAATAGGCATTTGATATTGGTACTTCATGAATTATATTCTGCCGTGTTATAAAAATGACCATTTGTGCCAAAACTGTCTCGTTTATTTTGTGTGTGTGTAACAATTGTTGGAATATTAGGCAGAAAATACACGTAATCAGATTGAGAAGCCACACCAGTCTTGGGTACTATTTGAATTAACAGCTTTTCTAGTATTAGACAACGACATTTCATTTTTTCTTGTAGCAAAACGTTGACGAACTTTGACGAGGTAATAGATTCTTTCCTAGAAAGGCAAGCACGCCATATAAAGTTGTAGCAAGACTAGAGAGAGAAAAAATGCTAGGACTTAAGGATTGAAGAAATGTGTACTGTCTTGCTTGTCTCCTGTCTTTACTGGTTTTATGTAGCCTATATTTAATTTTTTGTCACACAAAACAGCAAGTTATTAGCTAATAAGCAATAAAGAGTGCAAATTTTCTAAAGAATTTTTGTTCTTCAAGTTACAAATAATACCATCCAGTATTAATTGTGCGTTTATTATTTTAAGAGGGGCAGGAGGATCTTCAACGAATTGATGCTTGGTGCAGGGAATGGCAATTGAATCTCAATGTAGACAAGTGTAATGTGCTGCGAATACATAGAAAGAAAGATCCTTTATTATTTAGCTACGATATAGCAGGTCAGTAACTGGAAGCAGTTAATTCCATAAATTATCTGGGAGTAGGCATTAGGAATGATTTAAAATGGAATGACCATCTAAAATTAATCGTCAGTAAAGCAGATGCCAGACTGAGATTCATTGGAAGAATCCTAAGGAAATGCAATCCGAAAACAAAGGAAGTTGGTTACAGTATGCTTGTTCGCCCACTGCTTGAATACTGCTCACCGGTGTTGATAGAAGAGAGAGAGAAGATCCAACGGAGAGCAGCGTGCTTCGTTACAGGATCATTTAGTAATCGCGAAAGCGTTAGGAGATGATAGATAAACTCCAGTGGAAGACTCTGCAAGAGAGACGCTCAGTAGCTCGGTAAGGGCTTTTCTTGAAGTTTCGAGAACATACTTTCACCGAAGAGTCAAGCAGTATATTGCTGCCTCCTACGTATGTCTCGCGAAGAGACCATGAGGATAAAATCAGAGAGATTAGAGCCCACACAGAAGCATACCGACAATCCTTCTTTCCATGAACAATACAAGACTGGAATAGAAGGGAGAACCGATAGAGGTGCTCAGGGTACCCTCCACCACACACCATCAGGTGGCTTGTGGAGTATGGATGTGGATATAGATGTCAAACCAGCTGACTGGGGCAGGAGAGGCACCATAAGACATTTTAATTTCCACTGGCCTGAATATAGTTTGATGGCACCCATTACAAAATATTACACGTTTGAATTCCACAGAGCGAAATACAGTGACGTTCGATGGAAGAATACTGTATGAAGAGGCGTGGCACTGCACTTCGGCACACTTAAGACCAAATAACATTTCTTACGTTCCCTCAAACTTATATGTTTCAAATATCAGACTCTTCAGAAGGATGTGTGCTACAAATTGAAGATTTTTTGAAAAGTCGATTTTTTAAATTTTTGGCGCCCTGCCTCAAATGTTCGAGGGAGGGGAAGCGCCACTATCTAATATTGTCCCCAGTTCAGAAATATCGTAAATCCAAACCTGATGCACAGAGCTGTCTGAGTTGTAGTGGGCAGGTGGTAGTCTTCACGTGACCCCGGTTTGTGATTTTGTTGTTTCCTCTTCGTTTATTGCTCTCACGTCAAATGAAAACATAACGGATTTCTGTGGCTGGCAGCTATCAAGTGAATTAAAATTCATTCACATAATTATGGAAGGCTAAAGTACGTCATTAGTTTCAGATTTTGTTTCCATCTTTCTGACAGTAAAGCATTAATCGCCTTGCAAAACAATGAAGTTTTTTTTTGCCGGTTTGCTAAGGAAATTTGACTCTTATTAATCTTTTCTGCCGAGGTGCTCAATTTATTTGAAATGAAGTGTGTAATTCCACACTATTATTAGTTTCCAACTGTTCGCTGCATTTCAAGTTCACGTTTTCATCTTCTAGCATGTATGGCATTATGCCATAATAAAGAACCAAACATGAGATATTACGGTACTGGTTCTCCAAGAAAATTACATCTGAATCTGGACACACGAATGTGCACTTTAAGTTGAATTACCCTTTAATATGGTTCACAAAATTCCCGTACTCATGGAGTATCCGCTAATGTTTTGTTTGTTTGATGAAATAATGTAAGATCTTTTAATGTTTTACACGTATGAACGTATGGGCTTCTTGCATCATCGTAGCTGCACAAGCGCGGTGACGCCTGTTATCTGGCACAACTGCTGAAACAAATCTTATTTCTAACAGGTCGCGGGAAAATTTTCCGAATGGTTGTTTTAAAAGTTTTATTTTCAAGTAAAGTAAATTTCCTTCTACAAGATGAACTTTGTGCTTGAATGTCCAATGAATTTTTTAAATCACAGAGCATTTGACTCTCATTCAAAAATCAAATCTTTGAGGACGACCATTTAGAATATTTTCGAGCACAGATGATCAGACATTTATGTCATTGTTAAAAATTTTGCTGACACATTTGTATGATGTATCTTAAAGTGTAACACGCGCAAAACAGATCAACATTATGTGTGAAAGCTTAGCTTCTCTTGCAGTTTATTAATCCAACATTACACGTGAAAGCTTTTCTTTTCTTTTCTTGTAGCAATGCTATGTATATTATTTTAAACCATTACCTTTTCCTATTCATGTGTTCACGCTGCTTAACAGTCATGTTGCTATTGGCTGACTACATCACGTGTCCTATGCTCCGAATATCCGCTGTCATCTGCTGGCGAGATGGCTTGACATGAGCTACGACTGGCTTACAAAAGCACATCGCAATCTCAATTTCAATCCTTTGGAAAGTAACGTGCGATGTTTGGTGGAATTCATATGTATACTTTCGTAATACGAAAATAATGCAGTGAACATGTTGCTGCACATCAGACATCTTTCCAAAATGTGTTTTTCCCCCGAGTGTATTTTTAACCGCGAAATCCAGAATTTTTTTTCTCCTCGCCCACGAATACATTCTGTAGGAACGTACATACACACAAATACAGCTACCATGACTTACCCTGTACCAGCTGTGTAGAATATGCTTAGGAGTTAGAATATTAACACTTCTCAAGTTTCATTCAGTTTGTGTTTATGAACTCACTCTCAATCATCCAAACCTGGTTCTACTGTAGGAGACTGCACAACAGGTTTTCCTGCACAGGCAAATCAAATTCCTGGTGGACTGATTTTTAACTACTTTGAAGTATAATATCAACAGTTACACAAATAGGACCTTCTTCTCAGCATGTTATTTTTAATATCAGATTGCTAACATCATTCCTGAACTTTGAACAAGTGACACTGTTGCCCCTAAAATCAGAGGAAATGACAGTATGTTTGCAATTACTTTCAAACAGTACAACACCTATTACACCAATTCTGGCCAGTGTTTGTTACTTGCAGATGATTTATGTCATATTGTGCCTCCACTGCTGCAACACCACAGTAGGAAGTAGAAGTGGATGGAGTAGAGATATACAAAGTTTTCAGCTGAGGTACATGATTGTGTTCTTTGTAGCTGTCCTTATTCTATTACCTTTTCCTTAAGCACATGGCCACTGTTTAAAATTTTAAAGAAACAGTTAAGGTTGTGGACATCACATCTGTATTTCAGCTTTTCCATCTGCCACAGCCCATGAACTTGAAAGACGAAGGAAAACAAAAAATTATTTACTTATGCATAATGGCATTTTTCAAAGGAAATACAGTGAGTGACAAAAGTCATGAGACACCTCCTAATATTGTGTCAGACCTACTTTTGCCCAGTGTAGTGCAGCAACTCGACGTGCTGTGTACTCAGCAAATCGTCCATAGGATCCAGTCTGTTCCATGTAAATACAGCCCACACCGTTACAGTGCTTCCATCAGCTTGTACAGTGTCTTGTTGACAATTTGGGTGCATGGCTTTGTGGGGTCTGCCCCACACTCACTCTGCCATCAGCACTTACCAAGCTGAACTGCCATCAGCACTTACCAAACTGAAATTGAAACACATCTGAGCAGGCCACATGTTTAGAGTTGTCTAGGGTCCAACTGATATGGTTACGAGCCTAGAAGAAGCACTGCAGGTGATGTCATGCTGTTAGCAAAGGCACTTGCGTCAGTCATCTGCTGACATAGCCCATAAATGTGTAATTTCACTGCACTGTCCTAACAGGTATGTTTGTCGTATGTATCACATTGGTTTGTGTGGTTATTTCACACTGTGTTGTTTGTCTGTCAGCAGTGAAAGCTCTATGCGAACACCATTGCTCTCGGTTGTTAAAATGAAGGCTATCGCTACTGCATTGTGCATGGTAAGAGGAAATGCCTGAATTTTTGTGTTATTGGAAAACTCTTAGTATTGTGGATCTCGGAATATTGAATTTCCCAACAATTTCAGAACTGGAAAGTCCCATGCATCTAGCTCCAACTACCATTTCGTGTTCAAAGTCTGTTAATTCCCGTTACACATCCATAATCGTGTTGGAAACCTTTTCACGTAGATCTGCTAATTACAAATGACATTCCGCCAATGCACTGCTCTTTTACACCTCGTGTACATAATACTTCCATCACATGCATATGTTGGAAACATTTTTACGTAGATCTGCTAATTGCAAATGACATTCCGCCAATGCACTGCTTCTTTATACCTCGTGTACATGATACTTCCATCACGTGTATATTTGTATCTCGCTATCCCATGAATTTTATCACTACAGTGTATGTACGTGAGTTTGTGAATAGTGAGTTCTATTTCCAGCACATCACTACACATTCAGACAGCATTACAATGCGCACTGCTAATTGCCATGAAGGTAACAGAACTTTTCAGTCCCTGAATATAGTGTGTCAGGTAATTTGCAGAAAGAGCGGCTAACAAAATAATTTTTAATTTTCATGGAATTGATACAGATTCTTAATTTCTTGCTTTGTTAAATGGGAGCTCATTGAAAATCTTCCCAGCATACAGCAGAGCACATGACTCCATTTTAAACTCTAGAGGTAAAGTCTGCATGAAAATTGTTGTTGTGCCTTTGTGACTCATTGAATCAATTCAGTTGAAACTGATCATCATCTAAAACCATTAAAGAATAAATTTATTGGGAAGAGAGTGGAAGAATTCCAAGATCCTTAAAAAGGCTTGTGCAAGATGTGTAGTTGTCTAATTTACAATGTGTTGTTATGCTCACTTCAGCTGAATAAACACTCTGTTTACTTCAGGTGCACTGTTCCAGAAAGTAACACTGTGAAAATGTGTGAAATAAGTCAACAATCTTGCCTTCCGGTGGTGACCCATTTAGGGGAAAAGCATGCAGGACTTTACTTCTGAATTAGTTCATGTTGCTGTATCCAGCAATTTGGATATCAATATGAGCAATTGGGTTTGTGTGATCCCACCACCAACAGAACATAAATCATTGCATTTATACTGTGAATGATGTGACACCAGCGAGCTTCATCTTACACACAGTATAGGTGCTAGCGTGCTGGTGGAGGACCACTTGAACGTTATTCCTAACCATTACTCAGACTCCGTGATCTGGCTGTTATTTATATGATGACCACTGTGACAGTTTCGGACTTGTGAGGTTTGCTGCACTGGCTGGATTCACAATTACAGCATATCATTGACTACATCTGGACTTTGGTTTGACTACTGTACTTGTGTTTTGTGTAACCAGTGTAGTCTTTCTTGCAGCCATGTGTCATGATTACATAGTTATTAACTACATTTTAACCTGTTATTCCACTGGACCCCAAGGAATTTCACACAGGTTGTTTTGTTACTTTGCCCATTGTCTTTTCTGTTGCTAATAGGTCATTACTGCTGGTTTCAAATTGTTTAATATAAGACATTGTGATACTAGGACTTGAGCTGCTAGCTGAGAACCACTTGTAGGCATGTTCATCTTTCATCTAAATTGTCTGGTAAGGTTGAGTGTATACCTTTGATTAATACACTTGTATAATCAGCATGCACTACTAGTTTTGAAACATCTTTTTAAGTCACGGGATGATCATTTGTGTAGATTAGAAACAAGTGTTACCAGTATGATCCTTTGGCCATAGTTGTTAGTCATACCAGTGCTACCTTTACACACAACATCCACCAACTTAGCAGCTTTACATAAAATAGCTTATAAAATTCTGTGGGTGTCACAGGCATTAAAATTATACACCATTGCTTTGTCACTAATGGAACAATGTTTTAATAAGTGTCTATAAGCAGCAATACTTTTGGGACTCAGATGAGCAATTACCATTTTGTAATGATTGTGGCGTGTGTTAATGTTTTACCTCAAGAATGGAACAGTTCACCAACTTTGCTGCTTAAGAGGCTTAGAGTTATTGTAGTATGTACAGACATGCAAATGGATTGTACCGTGCATGTAACTCTAAATTCTTTATTTTAGATCATTCCGAATAAGCATCAGAAATTTACTATAGTGTTCTTTCATGGACCAAAGCAGAAATACCTGCAGCTCTTGGCTGTTTATGTGTATTCCTAATCGATATTTTCACAGCAGAGTGATTGTAGAGCGAGGTTTCTCTGTGAATACAAAGTGCCTTTTTAAGAATGTGAAAAGAAACTCGGTTTTACATCTAGTCAGATATATCACGACACCATTTAATAGGATGGTGCAGAGAATGTAGCTCTAATAGTCTCCTCTGTTTGGCATTACACACACACACACACACACACACACACACACACACACACACACTCTTTGTTATATTGAAGATATGGAGTGTCGTCTTGTAGTAAATGAGTTGATGTCAAAATGTACCAAAAAGAGGTTAAGAAAAACAACAGATATGAAGCAGTAGCAAATCAAATTTTTGGTGATTAAGTTTTGCATATAACCAATCACAGAGGTGAGTATAATATTTTAGAGGATTCTGCATGTGAAACTGAATTATAATAATAATTCTTATGACAAGACACTTTTTGATAAATGTTGCTCTTTTCTTGTGGTTTTAGATGTTATTTAAAATGCAAAATGGCAGTGTACACCTTTTAGGCCCCGCAAGAGATGTAAAAAATGTGCACGAAGAAAGAGAAAGGATTTAAGTTAAGGAAGAACAATGGAGGAGTAGACTACTAGGCTGTGTGTCTGTGCAGAGCTGTTTGCCTAGTGGAAGCAGACATTCAGCGCATATCTCTACCTGCAGTAGTCGGTGCGTGGTGTTCCGTGCAGACATGAATGAAAGTGTCATGAAAAGTGTTCTTTGTATGGAACAAGTACTTGAGGTGCAGGCAAATGTTTGAGCTGAGATTCAGATGGCTGGGTGATGTAGTATAACCAAGTTGTTTTATTAACTGAGGAGAATATGAATTTTAAATGAAATTTGGCGTTTGAGATGCTTTTGTAGCTAGATCAAGAATTAAGCTCTCTTCCAGTGTATTCCATAACCCTTTGGAGGAGACCTGACTGTGGCACAAAAAAGAAGAGAGGCTTGAACAGAACAGCAATAATAAAAACAACCACATATTTAAAGTTGTCGGGCGGGCATACATGGGCTTTGTGGTCAAGTTAAGACCAAACCAAGTGAAAACAGCACATTATTTAGTACTTTTCGTAAAGGATGAATCACTTACGTGGGAAAAAATGCATCCAGATTTGGTTTGTGGAAATTTGCCTTTTGAACCTGGAAAGTTTAGGGTAATCTTTTGGTGTTAGTCACAACCTTGTGATTGAGAAATCCAGCTACAAAGGACCTAATGCAAAACATCCAGTCCACCGTCTGGTTTAATGTAGCTTTCCATGCTAGTTTATACTGTATGAGCCTCTTCATCTCAACATAACCACTGCAGCAAACATACATTTGAAACTGTTTACTGTCAAAGCTTGGTCTTCCTTTAAACCTTGTATCTCTCCATTATCAAACTGATGATTCTTGGTTGTCTCAGAATATGTCATAAATTTCTATTCTTCCTAATTCCAGTCAGTGTGTCCTCATTAGTTATCCAATCTAGCCATTTAACCTTCAGCATTTTTCTGCACCACCACATTTCAAAAACTCCTGTTGCACTGTTTATTGCCCATCTTTCACATCAGTATAAGGCTACACACTAGACAAATGCCTTCTGAAAAGATTTTCCAACACTTGAATTGTTATTATTAACAAATTTCTCTTTAAACAATTTCCTTCGTATTGGCAATCTACATTTTATATTCTCTCTGTTTTGATCATTGCCATTCATTTTGCTGCCCAAATAGCATAAATTTATTTTTATTGATGTTGTCTTAGTCTCTTGTCAACACATTGTCCATTACATTCAACTTCTCTTCCAAGTCCATAGCAGTCTGACACAATTACAATGTCATTAGCAAACTGCAAAGCTTTTGTTTCTTCTCCTGTACTTCAGTCCCTTCTCCAAATTATTCCTTGGTTTCTTTTACTGTTTGCTCAACATCTCAGGTAGGCTATAACCCTGTGCATTTTCAGCTTTAATTTCATGCATTGTTATATTTTCTCTTTTTGTCAGTTAGCCCTTTTAGTGACAAAATATTTTATCCTGTATAACAATGCAATACATGTTGGTATGTAATTTGAGGATAATGATCCATAAACCTATTCAGTTTATTGTGTATTTCTAAGCCCACAATGGTTATGGGGTGGCAAATATTCATACCAGTGAACTACAAGCATTAAGTTTTCACTGAAAAACTTTGAAAAATCTGCAGGGAATAGCAATTTTGACTTCCGTTAGTAAGCTTATGCTTTCAGGAGGAAGACATTTCCCAAAGGTGTGAGTTTCACAACCAACTTTAGACCATACACATAAATCAACATTTGCAGCCACTTCAGTAGCTTCCTCAAGTATAGGCAAACAGTTTACCATACTTGCTGCATCTGCACTAGACGTTTGTCACTGGTCCGCTTGACACTATGTTATCCAAACTACCATTAGTGTCTGTAGTAGTGTTTAAAACTGTGGAAGTACTAGTCCCATCATCTGCATCAGTTTCTCCTCCAAATTCTGAATAGTCTGCTTGCTCTTATGTAACCTCTTTCCAGTAGTTCATTACAGAGTCAGCCAGAAATTCGTCTACTGTGGATCTATGCCATCTTCATGTCATTCTTATAGATCCAAAATAAATATTTACGAATATCAGTATGATCCTGCTAACTATACTGGTGTGCAAAACAAAAATACTTTTTGCACAATGTGTCACTGTCAAATAACATCGCTTGTCGAAACTTGGGCCATACTTAGAAAGAAGTGTTATGGTTTAGAACTGGATGTAACTCAAAGAAATACCCAGTGAGATGAACAGAAGTGACACTTTTATTCATAGACAATAATGACACTGAAGTCACTGTGATTCATGATTGTCCTCTGGAAATTACAAAAGACAGGACATGGTTCTAAGTAGGGTGTCGAAAAGTTGATTACAATTTCTTGTTTTAGGGCACTCCATTCTTCCACTATCGTGATTGACAACTACTGGATGGTCATTGGAGCATGAGGATACGCTGCAGTATTTCTCCCGAAAACATCCCACACATGGCTGACGGTATTTAAGTCGGGGGGAACGGAAAGGCCAGTCTATTCCCAAATATCCTCTTGTTGAAAGAGCTTCTCTGTTGGGGGAACAGGCATGTTAGTCCATTCCTCAAATATCCACTCATACCAAGAGCTCATCCATCTAAGCAGTTTGATGCGGCTGCACTTTGTCATCTGTAAAAATTAAGTCAGAGCCAAATGCAGTCAATCTACAAACAATATTGCTTATAAGTCACTTGCTTATAAATCACTTGTGTGGCAGCCTACATGTTGCTCAACTGTGTGGGACCTGTACCAGATAGGAATACCAAGGGTTGTTGAAAATATAGAGAGAAGGGCAACACAAATTGTCACAGGTTTTTTGATCCATGGGAGATTGTCACAGAGATGCTGAAGAAACTTAACTGGCAGACTCATTTGGAAGTCAGTATGTCCATGCAACATTATGCCTCTCCATAACACAACACCTGGGCCACCAAAACAATCATTTTCAGCAAGTGGACGTACCCTCATATGGCTATACCCTCATATGGCTAGAGATGAGAAAACACAGTGCACTCAGGAACATTGTTGAACATGATCGTTTTGGCAATCCATATGTTAAAAGTGGAGGGGGGGTTGGGGGGGGGGGGGGGGGGGGAATAATGTTGCATGGGTGTACTAACATCCATACCATTCAGCACTGAACACTCACAGGTCAACATTATAGTGACGCTATACTCCTTTACCATGTGCATCTTTTCAGGAGTGTGTTTGGCCCTTACTTCATATTTATGGATGATATTATGTGACCGCATCAACTGGTGCAGGTATAGGTCTCTTGTAACAAGAAGATATTTGGTGAATGAACTGGCTTGCACTTTTCTGTGACTTAAATCTCATCAAGCATGTGTGGGCTGCGTTGGGGGAAATGTATGGAAGCATGTCCACATGCAACAACAACAATCTAGCATTGGACAGTCGCACTATGGAGGAATGGAACACATAAGAGTTCGTTACTTTTGACCAACATTGGAGCATGTTGCAGAGTCCTTATTGATCACAAACCCTATAAAGAGCAATGTTCCGCCTTGTATAATGTCTGGGGGCATCATGAATCACAGTGACTTCAGTGTAATTATTGTCACTCAACAAAAGTGTAATTTCTGTTCGTCTCATTGCCTATTTCTTTGTTAACTTCTGTACTGTAGTGTAGCCTTTCTTTATGTATATGGTTGAAGTTTCATTGAGCTATATTACTTGACGGTGACACATTATGTGAAAGTTACTTCCGTCCACAAGTTTTGCAAACCTGTGCATATAAAACAACTAAAAATGAGAAAATAATATTTCTGTTACATTCAAGTATATGCATAAACTTTTTTCATCATGTTGCATATTTTCAGTAATCATTCCACAGGTACACGGTTAATGAAAATAATTTATATTATCTAAGCAGCTAACATTTTTTAGAATATTTGTGGTACAATATTACCCTCAACATTCCTTCTTAATCAAATGAAGCATTTCAGAGGATATTCTCAGTAAAATTGGGTGCAATTAGGAACTAAATTCATGATGAACCACTTGTTTCCATGTATGAGGCAGAACAACACTAGCTGTAAATATTCTTAAAAATGACCCACACATTTATTTTATTCTTTATAGGAAATTTTACTGTAAATTGAATGTATCTACATCTACACTCCTGGAAACGGAAAAAAGAACACATTGACACCGGTGTGTCAGACCCACCATACTTGCTCCGGACACTGCGAGAGGGCTGTACAAGCAATGATCACACGCACGGCACAGCGGACACACCAGGAACCGCGGTGTTGGCCGTCGAATGGCGCTAGCTGCGCAGCATTTGTGCACCGCCGCCGTCAGTGTCAGCCAGTTTGCCGTTGCATACGGAGCTCAGTCGCAGTCTATAACACTGGTAGCATGCCGCGACAGCGTGGACGTGAGCCGTATGTGCAGTTGACGGACTTTGAGCGAGGACGTATAGTGGGCATGCGGGAGGCCGGGGGGACGTACCGCCGAATTGCTCAACATGTGGGGAGTGAGGTCTCCACAGTACATCGATGTTGTCGCCAGTGGTCGGCGGAAGGTGCACGTGCCCGTCGACCTGGGACCGGACCGCAGCGACGCACGGATGCACGCCGAGACCGTAGGATCCTACGCAGTGCCGTAGGGGACCGCACCGCCACTTCCCAGCAAATTATGGGACACTGTTGCTCCTGGGGTATCGGCGAGGACCATTTGCAACCATCTCCATGAAGCTGGGCTACAGTCCCGCACACCGTTAGGCCGTCTTCCGGTCACGCCCCAACATCGTGCAGCCCGCCTCCAGTGGTGTCGCGACAGGCGTGAATGGAGGGACGAATGGAGGCGTGTCGTCTTCAGCTATGAGAGTCGCTTATGCCTTGGTGCCAATGATGGTCGTATGCGTGTTTGGCGCCATGCAGGTGAGCGCCACAATCAGGACTGCATACGACCGAGGCACACAGGGCCAACACTCGGCATCATGGTGTGGGGAGCGATCTCCTACACTGGCCGTACACCTCTGGTGATCGTCGAGGGGACACTGAATAGTGCACGGTACATCCAAACCATCATCGAACCCATCGTTCTACCATTCCTAGACAGGCAAGGGAACTTGCTGTTCCAACAGGACAATGCACGTCCGCATGTATCCCGTGCCACCCAACGTGCTCTAGAAGGTGTAAGTCAACTACCCTGGCCAGCAAGATCTCCGGATCTGTCCCCCATTGAGCATGTTTGGGACTGGATGAAGTGTCGTCTCACGCGGTCTGCACGTCCAGCACGAACGCTGGTTCAACTGAGGTGCCAGGTGGAAATGGCATGGCAAGCCGTTCCACAGGACTACATCCAGCATCTCTACGATCGTCTCCATGGGAGAATAGCAGCCTGCATTGCTGCGAAAGGTGGATGTACACTGTACTAGTGCCGACATTGTGCATTCTCTGTTGCCTGTGTCTATGTGCCTGTGGTTCTGTCAGTGTGATCATGTGATGTATCTGACCCCAGGAATGTGTCAATAAAGTTTCCCCTTCCTGGGACAATGAATTCACGGTGTTCTTATTTCAATTTCCAGGAGTGTATATCTATATCATACTCCGCAAGCCACTTAATGGTGTGTGGCGGAGGGTACTCTTTGTACCATTAAGTGAGCACTCCAATCCTACTCCACTCGCGAATAGCGCGTGGCAAGAACGATTGTCGGTGGGGGGAGGGGGGGGTGTAATATGTTGTCTAACTATTCCCGGAAAGTGCTCTCTCGAAATTTCAATAGTAAATCTCTCCCTGATGCGCAGCGGCTCTCTTGTAACGTCTGCCACTGGAGTTTGTTAAGCATTTCCGCATCGCCTCGAGCCGACTTAACGATCCTGTGATGAGACGTGCCGCTCTTCATTGGATCTTCTCTCTCTTTTTTATCAGTCCTGTCAGGTAAGGTTCCCAGATAGGTGAAAAATACTCAAGAATCGGTCGAATAAGTGCCTTATAAGTTACTTCTGTGTAAATTTATATTTTAAAAAATATGTTGTTGTTGTGGTCTTCAGTCCAGACACTAGTTAAATGCAGCTTTCCATGCAACTCTATCCTGTGCAAGCTTCTTCATTTCCCAGTACCTACTACAACATACAGTCTTCTGAATCTGTTTAGTGTATTCATCTCTTGGTCTCCCTCCACGCTGCCCTGCAATACTAAATTGGTGACCCCTTGATGCCTCAGAATATGTCCTACCAAGCGATTCCACCTCCTAGTCAAGTTGTGCCACAAATTTCTCTTCTCCCCAGTTCTATTCAGTACCTCCTCATTAGTTATGTGATCCACCCATCTAATCTTCAGCATTTTTCTGCAGCACCACATTTCGAAAGCTTCTATTCTCTTTTTTGTCTAAACTATTTATCGTCCACGTTTCACTTTCCTACATGGCTACACTCCATACAAATACTTTCAGAAAAGACTTCCTGACACTTAAATCTATACTCAATGTTAACAAATTTCTCTTCTTCAGAAACGCTTTCCGTGCCATTGCCAGTCTACATTTTATATCCTCTCTACTTCAACCATCATCTGTTATTTTGCTCCCCAAATAGCAATACTCATTTACTACTTTAAGCATCTCATTTCCTAATCTAATTCCTTCAGCATCAACCGATTTAATTCGACTACGTTCCATTATCCTCGTTTTGCTTTTGTTGGTCTGGTATTCCCCTTTGAAGACACTGCCCATTCCGTTCAGCTGCTCTTCCAGGTCCTTTGCTGTCTCTGAGAGAGCTACAATGCCATCGGCGAACCTCAAAGTTTTAATTTCTTCTCCAATGATTTTAATTCATACTCCAAATTTTTCTTTTGTTTCCTTTACTGCCTGCTCAATATACAGATTGAGTGACATCGGGGTAGACTACAACCCTGTCTCACTCCTTTCCCAACCACTGCTTCCTTTTCATGATCCTCGACTCTTACAACTGCCATCTGGTTTCTGTACAAATTGTAAATAGCCTTTCGCTCCCAGTATTTTACCCCTGCCGCCTTCAGAAGTTGAAAGAGAGTATTCCAATCAACATTGTCAAAAGCTTTCTCTAAGTCTACAAAAAGTCTACAAAAAATATAGTATAATTAATTAAACAAATTAATTTTTTCGCACTTTTTAACATTTTGATTCCTCATAGATATTTAAGCGAATACAATGTGCTTCATTTTATAACTTACATTGATTCCAGCATTCGATTTTCTGTTGAGATTTACAGAAGTTGGTTAAATGGTTCTCCTTCCGCCATGATTACTTCTCATTCTTGACCGTGTGTACAATATTGATTCATAATCGGACTTCCTCTTCTGATGCAGGGCACTACAGTGACCTGACATTAGGATAATGCATGGAAGAAAAGAAAACTTTCGTGGTTTTGCACAAAAACGAACTCTCAGACTTCATATTTTCATTAAATTATTATTCAGACAACAAACTGTTACTTGAAATACGTCTTCTCGCCACGACAACTAAAGACAGAGTCCCTCTAATAACTGCCAAAAGAAAAAAAATGAAAAAAATTTCCATCACTTGTTATTCACCTTCTGACGTAGCAAAATATCTCTTTGCCGACGCTTACAGTGGCCGCGCTAGTATTTATTGTCATTTATTGTCATCGCAGCGTGTCGGATCTTTTCCTTTACGTACCTATGTACTGTAGTTTATATTCTAAGATATCAGAAGAATAAATCCACTAGCTACAAATGCCAGCTGAACGCAAAACCAGCTCCGTAGAAAAGTACCTTTTGACCATTGGTAAATATTTATACCATTAAACACTTTTTCACTGATCTCAAGTCTAGCAACCGAGAAACATAAAAATGGTAGTCATACTTACCAGAGACACTATTGCGAATATATTAATACCAGTGAAATCAATTGTTTGTAGTAAATAAAATGCTTAACAGCATTTAAGACAGTGTCACTTAAAGGGTTAAATTCAGTGTCTCCTGTGTTATCCAACGATTTCAACTGTCAGTTGTCTCCTTGCCTCTTTAATGTTCTGCTCCCCTCACTGTTCCATCTCTCAAACCTATCTATTCATCTTCTATGGTCACCTGGGGGTCTATCATTGTGTAATAACCACTTTTGAAGCCCTTGATAACTCTCCTCCTTTCAGTTTATCCAGATCTTGGTTCCATAATTTCCTAACTTTACCTTATTTTTTTCTGTTCTGTTGATCTGAGTCCACATCTGTCATTGGAACTGTTTCACAGTGTATAATCTGGTTTCAAAACATTCTTACCATTGTGCAATCTGTCTGAAACCTTCCAGCATCTCCAATCTCTTCCATGTACCCAAAGGCCGTTGTGATTCAAAAGCAATGTTAGCAGTGACTAAATTACACTCTGTGCAGAACTTGACCAAGTGGCTTCCTCTGCATTCGTTTCCCCCCAAGTCCCCTTTTCTTCTATTTTTACATCTCCTCGTATTCCTACTATCAAATTCCAGTCCCCCTCACAAATTTTTCCTGCCTTAAGTATTAGAATAATTTCTTTTCTATCATCATACATCCTTTCGGTCCCTTCATCTACAGAACTAGTTGGCGTAGAAAATTGTCCTAATATCGTGGGTGTTGGCTTCGTGTTTATCTTGGCTTTGTTAATGTGTTCACTGTGCTGTTCGTAGTAGCTCAGTTGCATTCCTGTTTTCTTATTCATTATTAGACCTCCTTCCTAGATTACTCCTATCTGATTGTGTATTGATAACCCTGTACCAACCTAACAAAAAGTCCTGTTCTCCCTGCCATTCCACACCCCAAATTCCACTATATCAAACTTCAAACAATCGATTTCCATTTTTAGATTCTCTGACTCTCTTACCCATGTAAGGAATCCAACATTCCACACTGTGACCCGTAGTTTGCCAGATTTTTTTCCTTGTTGGGAATATTGACTTTAGTAGCCCCCATCCAAAGGTACACCTGTACACCTGGAGGACTATTCTACCTCTGGAATATTTCACCCAAGAGTGCAAATCTATAAAAATAAAAATCTTGGCCAGAATTTGTGAAGGAACAAAGAACTCTTGTATGTAACTTGGTGGTTGTATTACAGCAGCAGTAGAATAAGGACGTAAGCACACACTAGCTAAATGAGCAAGTTGTTCCCCTGTATATTGGAGAGGAAGTTTTTATTTTTATGCAAGTGGAATCTTGTTTTTGTGCTTGCATGTGGCTCGTGCTCATAGTTGTGTGTAAGCTAGGATATACTTACACCACCATACAAATTTGCATTCAGACTACTGGAAACTATGTTCCAGATTGTAGGTTCTGTTTTAACATTCCACTCTACTGGAAAATGATATTTAACCACCATAAACGGCAGGCCACATTCAATAATTATGTAATGGCTGTAAACCCAGCCCTTGCCAAAATTTCATTTGTGTATCTCCCAGAGAAATTCTAAATTACACAAATAGCAACTTGGGGATTATGCGGAAGCACACCATCAATCACACATTAATTATAGCAGAGATTTGTAAACCACCAACTCTCCTCTGTCTTTCGATGCAACCTAGGTTGGTTCCTGCGTGTGGTGCCACCACACTTACAGCTGACTGGGCATAGCTGCAACCAGTACAGTCATGATGTAAATGTTCTGTTTTCCCATGCGGTAAGATGAATTTTACCATATTAGAGAACTGACAAAGATAAACACTTTGAACCCTCATTGTTTAATACCAGGTAACTAGAACTATGAATCACTTCTGGCCTGCCCATGGTACAGTTATGCCACAATGCAAGTGATACCTGCATCTGTTCAGACATGCTTTCATAACAAGATATTGTGTGAAATTAATTTTTTGCTAGCCAATAATATTCTTGTACTTTGCAGATGAAGCTGACAGCAGTACACTTCGATGTGTTTGCTTCCTTAAACACAGTGAAATTCTTACTGGAAATTTGCGTGGCATACTGAAAATTTGGGACTTGAAAAGTTCAACTGTTAGGCCTACCATGTCATTCACAATGCCACATGAGCAGGTGTGTATACAGTTGTTTAGATGCATGATATTGGTGATTATCAGTTATCCATTCTGATTTTTATTTAGCTATTTCAAATATCAAACATTTTTTGTAATAATGTATACTGTGGTAACTAGAGGCAGTGCCTTTTTCAGTCATGAAAATGATGTAAAACAAAATACCGGGTGATCAAAAAGTCAGTATAAATTTGAAAACTTAATAAAACATGGAATAATGTAGATAGAGGGGTAAAAATTGACACACGTTCTTGGAATGACATGGGATTTTAATAGAACCACCACATATTGCTAGACACGTGAAAGATCTCTTGCATGCATCGTTTGGTGATGATCATGTGCTGAGCCGCCACTTTCGTCATGCTTGGCCTCTCAGGTCCCCAGACCTCAGTCCGTGCGATTATTGGCTTTGGGGTTACCTGAAGTCACAATTGTATTGTGATCGACCCACATCTCTAGTGATGCTGAAAGACAAAAGCCGACGCCAATGCCTCACCATAACTCCGAACATGGTTTACAGTGCTGTTCACAACATTATTCCTCAACTAAAGCTATTGTTGAGGAATGATGGTGGACATATTGAGCATATCCTGTAAAGAACATCATCTTTGCTTTGTCTTACTTTGTTATGCTAATTATTGCTATTCTGATCAGATGAAGCGCCATCTGTTGGACATTTTTTGAACTTCTGTATTTTTTTGGTTCTAATAAAACCCCATGTCATTCCAAGCATGTGTGTCAATTTGTACCTCTCTATCTACATTGTTCCGTGATTTATTCAGTTTTCAAATTTATACTGACTTTTTGATCACCCGGTATGTTGCAGAAGCTCTGTAATATTGATGATTTTCATTATTGTTCTGAAAGTATTTTTCCATGAACTGCAGTATACAGAGTACCTTGAAATTCATACGGAGAGTGAGTGAAGCTTGCTCTGCAGATGAGATGGAAAATGTATGGTAACTTAAGTATAATTTATATAATTTACATGAACACACTGAGTTCCAAAACTTGTTTTGAGAGGATTCTAGGTGGTAAACTTTTGGAAAAAATATTATTGCATTATTTGGCATTGATAAATTCCTTATATTATACCTATCCATTTACTGTAAATAATTATCCACAGAGTTAAATAACAGTGTACATTAATTTCATGAAGTAGTACAACATTCTTTCTGTGTGGCCATCGGAGTTTAACTTTCAATACTGAAACAAACTTGCAGCTTTTGTGTGCAAGTTTTAAATATACATTCTTGCGTATAGTTGTCATTGGTGATCTTAGATATATGTTCTAATGAGGTTGCTCCTTATGACATCCTTGCCTATTTGGGAAACTCTGCCCTACTTGCTGTGGCAAAAAGGCATCTGCTGGCGATCTCCAACAGCGTCACACCATCCAAGGAGTATCTCAACAAAATAATAATACAGCACAAGCAAATATACAGGGTGTTACAAAAAGGTACAGCCAAACTTTCAGGAAACATTCCTCACACACAAATAAAGAAAAGATGTTGTGTGGGCATGTGTTCGGAAACGCTTAAATACCATGTTAGGACTCATTTTAGTTTCGTCAGTATGTACTGTACTTCCTTGATTCACCGCCAGTTGGCCCAATTGAAGGAAAGTAATGTTGACTTCGGTGCTTGTGTTGACATGCGACTCATTGCTCTACAGTACTAGCATCAATCACATCAGTACGTAGCATCAACAGGTTAGCGTTCATCACGAATGTGGTTTTGCAGTCAGCGCAATGTTTACAAATGCGGAGTTGGCAGATGCCCATTTGATGTATGGATTAGCACGGGGCAATAGCCGTGGCGCGGTACGTTTGTATTGAGACAGATTCCAGAACGAAGTTGTCCCGACAGGAAGACGTACGAAGCAATTGATCGGCGTCTTAGGGAGCACGGAACATTCCAGCCTTTGACTCGCGACTGGGGAAGACCGAGAACGGTGAGGACACCTGCAATGGATGAGGCAATTCTTCGTGCAGTTGACGATAACCCTAATGTCAGCGTCAGAGAAGTTGCTGCTGTACAAGGTAACGTTAACCGCGTCACTGTATGGAGAGTGCTACGGGAGAACGAGTTGTTTCTGTACAATGTACATCGTGTGCAGGCACTATCAGCAGCTGATTGGCCTTCATGGGTACACTTCTGCGAATTGTTCATCCAACAATGTGTCAGTTCTCTTTACGGATGAGGCTTCATTCCAACGTGATCAAATTGTAAATTTTCACAATCAACCTGTGTGGGCTGACGAGAATCCGCACGCAATTGTGCAATCTGTGAACATTTGGGCAGGCATTGTTGGTGATGTCTTGATTGGGCCCCATGTTCTTCCACCTACACTCAATGGAGCACGGTATCATGATTTCATACGGGATACTTTACCTGTGCTGCTAGAACATGTACCTTTATAAGTACGACACATGTGGTTCATGCACGATGGAGCTCCTGCACATTTCATTCGAAGTGTCCGTACACTTCTCAACAACAGATTCGGTGACCGATGGATTGGTAGAGGTGGACCAATTCCATGGCCTCCACGCTCTCCTGATCTCAACCCTCTCGACTTTGATTTATGAGGGCATTTGAAAGCTCTTGTCTACGCAACCCCGGTACCAAATGTAGAGACTCTTGGTGCTCGTATTGTGGACGGCTGTGATACAATACGCCATTCTCCAGGGCTGCATCAGGGATTCCATGTGACGGAGGGTGGATGCATGTATCCTCGCTAACGGAGGACATTTTGAACATTTCCTGTAACGAAGTGTTTGAAGTCACGATGGTATGTTCTGTTGCTGTGTGTTTCCATTCTATGATTAATGTGATTTGAAGAGAAGTAATAAAATGAGCTCTAACATGGAAAGTAAGTGTTTCCGGACACATGTCCACATAACATGTTTTCTTTCTTTGTGTGTGAGGAATGTTTCCTGAAAGTTTGGCCGTACCTTTTTGTAACACCCTGTACGTATTAACACACATCATCATAAGCAAAGTGCAGACCTGTGAACTATTCAAAACATGTATTACTAAGCAATGTTGGTAGATTAGCTTCAGAACGTACTTCATCTACCTAAAAATGACATCAGAACAAGGCACACATCTTGGCAGTATTGAAGATGCTATAAGGAAAGATGATGATTGGAACTGACACTGAAGTACACTGTGTGTTTTGTTGTTATTGTTCATGTTCCCCTTCACACCCCCTCCCAAGTCTATATTTTTATTTCTTCTCTCTGTAGTATCAATATCACATTCCAGAATCCACAACTGCCAAATTTGTCCTAGGTGTTCCTGAAGCCACCCATTTCAGATTTTCTTATCTCCCACTTTTAGGCCTCAATCTTTTCCATCATACATCTTAAATATTTTATTTCCACTGTTAACTCCATTAGCTCCAGTTTGTATTCTGTTGACAGCGACCACATTTGTGCAGCTGGATTTTACGGAAGTCAGTCTCTTCAGGGTAGCTTCATCTTGACCTAAGAGCATCTGCAGAATTTTCCAAATGCAGAAAGGGATTTTCATTAATCTTAGACATCTTATTATTTCTTATGGAATATATTTTTTCAGTAACTCTGACATTGTCAATCCTTTGATTTACTTACAATGAAGAATTGTCTCAAGTACAGCACTTCATCACACATTGGCCTTGTAATAATCATCTTGAACATTCCATAGACTCCCATTTACAGCGTAACTGCTCAAAAACCAACAATTTTCGCAATTCTCCACTTAATGTCACTTTTATTGAAAAATGTCTGATTTAAAATCGTATGCAGTTGATGGTCTTATGTCTTTAAAGTTGGACTCTGGATAGTTTTGCCAATGACTTTCATCACAAGAAGTTGAGCATATGCAGTGGCTACTGGCACAGTTTTAAAACAGTGTGTCTCCCTGTAAACTCGATGTTAGATTAAAACTGTATATCATATTGAAACTTTAACTTGATTCCTCTGTGGCCATTTTGTTAATATTTTCATGTTGCCTGTAGGCATGTTTTGTTGTAGACAGCATTCTCTTTTCTAAGTTTCTGTTTAGGGCCAACTTGATCTTTTCCATGGGGGCCCGTCTGTAGGGCAAATGCAGGTACTGGCTTCAGGAGGACATAGTGGCAGAATTTGTAGAAGTGGTTTTCTTTGTGATTGAAGCAAACACTGCAGAGAGGAAAATTGATTTTATGTATTTGTATGCTTTTTTCCTTTGCCCTGTTGGATTCATCTTGTATATTTCACTCTTCACTGTTCTGCAGTGTGGTTCCTTGCGTAGTCAAATGCTGTACATTATATACTGATTGTGTTTGGCTTAATTACATCTACTCTAAGTTGTCTGGCACTTACAAGTGAGACTGTATGGCTGAACTGTGTGTGTGTGCATGCACCATCTGTAGCAGCACATAGTTTTGGGAAATTAAGATAGTAATCAGAGATGGGAAATTATCACTTTTAGAGCATTCTCGTAGCGTGAGGGAGTGTTGAAAAAGTGGCTGTGTGCTCCAATTCCCAGTGTACTCATTTTATGATGTTTCTACCACCTGTCCCGCTTTTTCAACATTTTAGCTAAAACAAATATATAAAGTCGGTTCTTTGTGTTCTTTAAAAATGTATTATCAACACTGAATAATACCCAAATCTCTCCCTGTCATTTTTGATTCAGCATAGGAATCGGGCATCATTTCTTGACTGACAGGTTAAATGAATCATGAGGAAACTTCTTGCAGAGGTACTTGAAGCATTCTTTGTCTTCAGCTGCAATCGGCGCTGACTTCGGTCGCGCAGCTTAAGGCTGTTGCCAATGGGCACCACTGTGGGGAGCCGGACTCGGGTATCACGGGGATGTCAACCTCATCCCGTCTGTCCCCAGATCGGTCTGCCGCTGTGGTTGCCCCGGTTGCTGCCCGCAGTGGAGCTGAGCCCTCGCCTGTGGTTGATTGGGAGGTCGTTCCAAGGCGTGGCAGGCAGCGAAAGGCGTCCCCGGAAGCTGACCAGAAAGCCTCCCCGGTGCGTCTGACAAACCGGTTTCAGGCACTGTCTCTGGCTGAGCCAGATGCAGCTGCCTGCCCTGTTTCAGAGGATCATTCTCAGCCTTCAAGGTCCGGGCAATCGCAGAGGTTGGGCTTACTGGTAGTTGGGAGCTCCAATGTTAGGCGCGTAACGGGGCCCCTTAGGGATATGGCGGCTAAGGAGGGGAAGAAATCCAGTGTGCACTCCGTGTGCATTCCGGGAGGAGTCATTCCTGATGTGGAAAGGGTCCTTCCGGATGCCATGAAGAGCACAGGGTGCAGCCAGCTGCAGGTGGTGGCACATGTCGGCACTAATGACGTGTGTCGCTTTGGATCTGAGGAAATTCTCTCTGGATTCCAGCGGCTATCTGATTTGGTGAAGGCTGCCGGTCTTGCTTATGAGATGAAGGCAGAGCTCACCATCTGCAGCATCGTTGACAGAACCGACTGCGGACCTTTGGTGCAGAGCCGGGTGGAGGGTCTGAATCAGAGGCTCAGACGGTTTTGCGACCGTATTGGCTGCAGATTCCTTGACTTGCGCCATAGGGTGGTGGGGTTTCGGGTTCCGCTGAATAGGTCAGGAGTTCACTACACTCAGCTGGCGGCTACACGGGTAGCGGAGGCTGTGTGGCGTGGACTGGGCGGTTTTTTAGGTTAGAAGGCCTCGGGAAAGTGCGGGATGGGCTGCAATGTCAAAGGGTGCTTGGCAATTACAGGACGTGCTTGGATCAAGGAACAGTCGGAATTATAGTTGTAAACTGTTGTAGTTGCGCTGGAAAAGTCCCTGAGCTTCAAGCGCTAATAGAAAGCACAGAAGCGGATATCGTTATAGGTACAGAAAGCTGGCTAAAGCCTGAAATAAGTTCTGCAGAAATTTTTACGAAGTCTCAGACGGTGTTCAGGAAAGATAGATTAGGCAGAATTGGTGGTGGAGTGTTGGTGTCTGTCAGTAGTGGTTTATCTTGTAGTGAAGTCGAAGTAGATACTCTGTGCGAATTGGTGTGGGTGGAGGTTATACTTAACAGCCGAATTAAGTTAATAATTGGCTCCTTCTACCGACCCCCAGACTCCGATGATACAGTTGCGGAACAGTTCAGAGAAAGTTTGAGTCTCGTAACAAATAAATACCCCACTCATACGGTTATAGTTGGTGGGGACTTCAACCTACCCTCGGTATGTTGGCAAAAATACTTGTTCAAAACCGGTGGTAGGCACAAAACGTCTTCCGAGATTGTCCTAAATGCATTCTCCGAAAATTATTTAGAGCAGTTAGTCCACGAACCCACGCGAATTGTAAATGGTTGCGAAAACACACTTGACCTCTTGGCCACAAACAATCCAGAGCTGATAGAGAGCATCATGACTGATACAGGGATTAGTGATCACAAGGTCATTGTAGCTAGGCTCAATACCATTTCTTCCAAATCCATCAGAAACAAACGCAAAATAATTTTATTTAAAAAAGCGGATAAAGTACCACTAGAAGCCTTCCTAAAAGACAATTTCCATTCCTTCCGAACTGACTATGCGAATGTAGACGAGATGTGGCTCAAATTCAAAGATATAGTAGCAACAGCAATTGAGATATTCATACCTCATAAATTGGTAAGAGATGGAACGGATCCCCCGTGGTACACAAAAAAGGTCCGAACGCTGTTGCAGAGGCAACGGAAAAAGCATGCGAAGTTCAGAAGAACGCGAAATCCTGAAGATGGGCTAAAATTTACAGACGCGCGAAATTTGGCACGTACTTCGATGCGAGATGCCTTTAATAGGTTCCACAACGAAACATTGTCTCGAAATTTGGTAGAAAATCCGAAGAAATTCTGGTCTTACGTAAAGTACACAAGCGGCAAGACGCAGTCAATACCTTCGCTGCGCAGTGCCGATGGTACTGTTATCGACGACTGCGCCGCTAAAGCGGAGTTATTGAACGCAGTTTTCCGAAATTCCTTCACCAGGGAAGACGAATGGAATATTCCAGAATTTGAAACACGAACATCTGCTAGCATGAGTTTCTTAGAAGTAGATACCTTAGGGGTTGCGAAGCAACTCAAATCGCTTGATACGGGCAAGTCTTCAGGTCCAGATTGTATACCGATTAGGTTCCTTTCAGATTACGCTGATACTATAGCTCCCTACTTAGCACTCATATACAACCGCTCGCTCACCGATAGATCTGTACCTACAGATTGGAAAATTGCGCAGGTCGCACCAGTGTTCAAGAAGGGTAGTAGGAGTAATCCATTTAACTACAGACCTATATCATTGACGTCGGTTTGCAGTAGGGTTTTGGAGCATATACTGTATTCAAACATTATGAATCACCTCGAAGGGAACGATCTATTGACACGTAATCAGCATGGCTTCAGAAAACATCGCTCTTGTGCAACGCAGCTAGCTCTTTATTCGCACGAAGTAATGGCCGCTATCGACAGGGGATCTCAAGTTGATTCCGTATTTCTAGATTTCCGGAAAGCTTTTGACACCGTTCCTCACAAGCGACTTCTAATCAAGCTGCGGAGCTATGGGGTATCGTCTCAGTTGTGCGACTGGATTCGTGATTTCCTGTCAGGAAGGTCGCAGTTCGTAGTAATAGACGGCAAATCATCGAGTAAAACTGAAGTGATATCAGGTGTTCCCCAGGGAAGCGTCCTGGGACCTCTACTGTTCCTGATCTATATAAATGACCTGGGTGACAATCTGAGCAGTTCTCTTAGACTGTTCGCAGATGATGCTGTAATTTACCGTCTAGTAAGGTCATCCGAAGACCAGTATCAGCTGCAAAGCGATTTAGAAAAGATTGCTGTATGGTGTGTCAGGTGGCAGTTGACGCTAAATAACGAAAAGTGTGAGATGATCCACATGAGTTCCAAAAGAAATCCGTTGGAATTCGATTACTCGATAAATAGTACAATTCTCAAGGCTGTCAATTCAACTAAGTACCTGGGTGTTAAAATTACAAACAACTTCAGTTGGAAGGACCACATAGATAATATTGTCGGGAAGGCGAGCCAAAGGTTGCGTTTCATTGGCAGGACACTTAGAAGATGCAACAAGTCCACTAAAGAGACAGCTTACACTACACTCGTTCGTCCTCTGTTAGAATATTGCTGCGCGGTGTGGGATCCTTACCAGGTGGGATTGACGGAGGACATCGAGAGGGTGCAAAGAAGGGCAGCTCGTTTTGTATTATCGCGTTATAGGGGAGAGAGTGTGGCAGATATGATACACGAGTTGGGATGGAAGTCATTACAGCATAGACGTTTTTCGTCGCGGCGAGACCTTTTTACGAAATTTCAGTCACCAACTTTCTCTTCCGAATGCGAAAATATTTTGTTGAGCCCAACCTACATAGGTAGGAATGATCATCAAAATAAAATAAGAGAAATCAGAGCTCGAACAGAAAGGTTTAGGTGTTCGTTTTTCCCGCTCGCTGTTCGGGAGTGGAATAGTAGAGAGATAGTATGATTGTGGTTCGATGAACCCTCTGCCAAGCACTTAAATGTGAATTGCAGAGTAGTCATGTAGATGTAGAAAAGTCTTTCACAGACTGTTTTATTAGGTGCATCTTAATACATAGAGTTGGGATAATAATAGAATTTTGTAAAATACCGTGGTAGTACATGCAAAGAGAAGAGCCAAAGAGCTATTTATAATAGTATTTATAATGTATGCAAACCAGTGCAACGACTGCCACCAAAATTTTCGTCTTAATGTTGTTATTAATAGAAATATTATATCAATATTACAAAAAGGAAAGTTGCTACTCACTGTATAGTGTATATGCTGAGTAACTTATAAGCACAACAAAATGACTCGTGGGACTAAAGCTTTTGGCCATTAAAGCCTTCGTCAACAAGAGAGACACATACACACACACGCACACACACTCACACAAACACAGCTCACTTGCATGACTGCAGTCTTAATGGCTGAAAGCTTTAGTCATGAGAGTCCTTTTGTTATGCCTATCTGCAGCTCAGCATCACTGCTATATGGTGAGCAGCAACTTTCCTTCTCATTATATTGTTACATTCCATCCTGTATTGTATATTAAATGTATTTTATTAGATTCATTAAAATTCTTTTTTCTGTTCTTGAGTGCTAATTATAAAGTAATGACGACCGATGGTGCTGTTTTGCTGCCATATTAGGATCCAGAACACTAAAAAACCCAGTTGCATTACAAAAGCTTTTTCAACATTGTTATTTGTTATTGAACTGAACACAGTTTTTGGCCATTGCAATGCAACATCTGGCTGACAGTTTCCTGCCCCTATTATCATTGCCCCTGTAGTTTTTTACCTGATACAGAATAATTTCCTGTGATTTTAGCAATTGGAATGTCACTGCAATAATTCAGTACCTGCTTCACTGGCTGCTGTATAATATTGTCTGTCCCATCTGACCTCTCTTGTTCAACTCTTGTTCTTTTGTGAGCCTGATGGAATTACGTATGGAGGCCTAGGGTGTCTCATTTTCATACCCTCGAATCATCCTTGTTTTTGTTTGGCGGATTTCTTCAATTCTCGAAGTGTCGGACCCCTTCTATTTTTTTTCCATCTTCACAATTTCATGTTGTCATCTTTCATCCTTCATCATCACATTTCTGAATAACATTCAGAATTGTAATTAGAGGATTTATCCTCACACGAAGGTGATACCATAAGACAGTCGCCCATGAACAATCTTGAAGAATAATTCCACTGACTGCAACCATAAATTACAGGAAAGATAGCATTCGGATTCGGTGGGCTGTCATTCAGAAGATAATGGTGAATCGTAGCATCTAGAAACTCAACAGTTCGTACAAACCTTAAACATCAAAGGATTAAACCTAAACAAATTTCGTGCTTCTCGACACACAATGTTGGCTCCTTGTGCCAAGCTGGAAAATTAAAAATCATCACTGCCATCATAAAGAAACACAAAATTGTAAACATAGCTCTTCAAGCAATCAGGAACTATGATCAAGGTCCTATAGAATCACAGGGATACCGACTTTATAATGGAATCCCTGGAAAAAGAGTCCTGAAAAACTGTCCACAATTTGGCAATGGTTTCCTTATAGATCTGAAAGTTATCAACTCTGTCATAGAATTCAAATCTCAGTCCCCCAGACTTACATCTCTTAACTTTGAAATCTGCAAATAAGACATACACAATTATCAATGCACATGCTGCCACCGATCAGAAAAATAATACTCTGAAGGACAAAGAAGAAACACAGAAATTTTGGGATTTCCTGGATCAAGTCATAATCAACATTCCTCCATCACACATAAAAATTCTCCTTGGTGACTTCAATGCTCAACTGGGGCAAGAAAGAAGATACAGAGATATCTCTGGAAAAAAGGCCAGCACATAAATGGACCAACAAAAATGGTCAAAGGTTAATTGAAACTTGTAGAAACCATAACCTGGTCTCAACATCAACATGTTTTAAGAGGAAACTTCACAAATTAAAAACCTGGAAAAGGGCAAATGGCAACTGGATCATGTATGCGTGGATAAATTTCACCATCGTGAAATCTACAATGTCAATGTTTTAAGGGGTGAAGACTCAGGGTCAGATCACTATGTTGTGAAGATCAAAATAAAATTAACACCAGTGGTAAGGAAAAGAGCTCAGAAAAAACTAGAAGAAAATTCAACCCAACCATCTTAACAAAAAATGATGAATACACTAGGAAATCAGGTGAAGGGGCTATCAACTATAACACACTAGAAGAATTAACTACCAAATTAAAATCCGTAGCAGAAGAGTTGCCTCCAGTAAATCCCAGGGAGAAACATGAGTTGTGAAATGCAGATTGTGACCAGGCATTAGAAAGAAAACACCAAGCTTGGATAAGTATCAAGCCCAAAAGTCTGAAGAATCACATCTTGAACTAAACAAAGAAAGTCAACCCATAAATCATCAGACAGACAAAGCGCAAACATCTTAAAAATACCCTAGAAAAGATAGAACTGAACTTCTAGAAGAAACAGTCAAGAGATTACTACAAAACCTTTGGGAGATATCTTAAAAAGAATGAGTCCCCGACATTGATGCTGAGAGATAAGTCAGGAAAGTTTGCGCATAGTAATGAAGAAAATGCAGAGATCCTTGCGAAGGCACATTGTGAAGACCATGTATTTGCAGTAAACTGGAATAATGCTGGAAAACCTGTCGTAATAAATCTCCACCGACATCTAATTGAAATGTGGATCACATAGAAAATTCCTTAGCACTGGACCTCGGGAATAATCTGTCCATTATTTTAAAAAGGTTATAGAACCAACCCAGATAATTACAGAGGTATAACCCTTCTGGATTGCACATACAAAATTTTCTCCCACATAAATTACATAGGATCAAAAATGTTCTGGGGCCACAACTTGGAGAATATCAAGAAGGAATTTGGCCATACAGAAGCTACTCAGACCAAATTCTTAGCCTGAAACTAATAATGGAGTGTTACAAGGATTGAAACAAACAGTTATTCATCTCATTCGTAGATTTAAAAAAAGTATATGATAGTGTTCATAGACCCACACTTCTAAAAATCCTTAGATCATATGGCCACCATCCCAAACTGGTACAACTCATTCAGCTAACTTTAACCAACACAAATTCAAAGGCCAAGTTTAGAGAGGATATGTCAAAAGCTTTCACAATAAAAACAGGACACAGACAAGGTAATGGATTGTCCCCTTTGCTTTTTTGTGTGGCTCTCAATTACAACATAACAATCTGGCAAAAAGAAAATCCATGTAAAATTGGAGGAAAATCAGCAATAAGAGCAAACAGCCTTAGCTCTCTTAGCCCTTGACATGGAAGAAATTCGTGCTCAGAACACAAGTCCCCCAGAAAATGCCTCAAGAATAGGATTACAAATATCCTTTGAGAAAACTGAAATCATGCCAGTGAAACCTCTTTGTGTATATAAAATCTTCATAAATGATCAAGCAATTAACACAGTTCTAAAATTTAAATATATTGGAGAAATTATTTTGCACAACTTGGTTGAGAAACCAACATGGATAAATGCTTTTGGCAACCCCAAATTCATTTCTCATATTCTTGTCTTCAGGATTCTTGTTCAGAATAAATTGATTAGGATGCATCTTAGAAATAAGTTTGTTATTGTATGGTGAACTGTCATCAGCAACAGCAGCATCCATTATCTCCCTTTCCCTCTCCCTCCCAAGGTAACCTTTAGTTTTTAAATGAGCAGACACATTGCACAATTATATGAAATTGAGTTGGGAGAGGGTTCTTTATTATTATTACTATTGTTATTTTTTTTACTCTCGGAGTTCTCTAAACAAGCTGAGAAAGATGTACTGAATATCAAGGACATTTTCTACTCTACATAGATATTATCATGCTGGATACTGGGTCTGTTAGATGTCCAGAAAATAAAATATAAAGTTCATCTGTTCGAAACACTTATGTGGCACAGCCAGCGGCTGAGATGCTATCCACCTTTCAGCATCTCACAAGAGATGAGATTATGTTAAACCTCTGTGGAATAGAGTATCACAGTATGATGCCTTGACTCTCCAGTATGCAACATGTACTGTCTACTAGTTTAAATACTACAGCTAGTTTCAAAACATGATTTGCATTTACTCTCTTGTTTTATCTGAAGACTTATCTTCTGCAAAGAATTATATCTTAACAATTAATTTATGAAAAAGGAACACCCTTGTGCTTGCAGGTGGCACTAGATTAATAGAAAATTCGTCCTGCATTCTAGGTAAAATGCACACCTAATTAATTAATTAATTGCTATGTTCCTCAGACTGTTTGCATTCTTTTGCTGAAGGAAGGAATCCCTGATTCCAAAAGGTATTGTCTCTCTTATTTATATTTCATGTGCATAGTTTTGGTAAAAATAAGCTTTTTCTCAAAAAATTTGACATGCTCCTTAAAATATTTTCACGTATGTATGACAAAATTATGTTCCAGGTTTCTGCTTCTTGTGTGGTTCATCATCCAACACAACGCCACCTGGTGTTGGCGGGTGGTGAGGAAGGTGCTCTCGTTGTATGGGATCTACGTCACAGTATATACCCAATCACTGTGCTCAACGCACATTCAAGCAGTAGTATGAATGATGTTTTACCTCATTAGTGTACTTTTTTGTTAGAAGTCCCTGTGTTTTCTTTTATGTTAATTTTTTAATATATTAATCCTTCATGTACTTTTACTTTCCAGTAGAGATTTTAATCAATTGATTTACACATAGAAAAAATAAAATTCATTGGGCAATTCTTGAATGAGAAGTTCTGACAGATAGGACGGTATTGCAGGACAATTAGGTATAAAAGTGTCATTGTATCAGTTATTTGTTAGTTTTGTTGTGAAAGTTTGAGGACCTTTAGTGAAAATATGGAAAGGATAGATTGCTACTCACTGCATAGAAGTGGTGTTCAGTGGCAGACAGGCACAATGAAAAATAAAACTAGAAATATTCAAGCTTTTGGACAAATTTCTTGCTTAGAATTAGGAACAGTAAAATTCAGGAAAGTGTAGAAAGAAAAGGACGGGCACTGAGTAATGTAAAGTTATACAGAATAGTACCAAAGGGAAACAGTACTGGGTTGTGGGAGGGAACGGAAGCTCTTAGGCTTTCTCCATTGTAGTTGTTAGATATGTTCGCAATGTCTGCGTTTTGTGTGTGTTGCCTTATCATGTAATGGTAACAAGTGTACATTTTCTGATTCAAATGTTTTGGAACATCCTGCTGCTTGTCTCTATTTAAATATCTTGTCATTAACTAAAAGAAGTACCAATCTGCTATAGCAGAGGTAATCTTCTTCACATATGTATATTCCATAAGATGAATATGCACTCATTCTGGCTGGTGCTAAATGGTTAACTCGTCAGAGCTTGGTTGAATGTGACTACGTTCATGTTGGCAAACCTGGGGTTCTGAAACTGGTGATTAGTCAGTGCTGCCTCTCTCCTGTCACTGTAAGTTTTAGTTGTTTTTCCATCATTGAGCTTAACTTAATTTTTTGGTTTACAACTGTGGTAGAAATCTCCGTAAAAGTAAAACCCCTTCGCATCAAGTGAACTACTTCTAAAAACTCAGAGGCTTTAATGGACCTCTAAGGAGTATCGACAACTAACCAGCCAAGGTAACATGGCTCTCGTGAACATACAGATTTAAGAAAAGTGGCATCACCCTGTTTTCATGTAACAGTGTCTCTTTGTAATGAATTGTCTTGACGGGCTTGAAAGAAGTGCATCCTCTTTACATGTGTAAAGGCCTAAGACTGGCATAATCTTTGAAATTATTGAAGTGTATTTGTAAAGGAACCTGTTTTGTGAAGAGTATTTCCACCCATTTAAGCAATATGACTTTGTGTCACCTTTTTCCATATTCCAATCATTTTTCACATAACGCCCAATTTAAATCGATCATTTGCTGTTGGTAGTGATCAGTGGTAATGGTTTCATCAGGTTTTAGCAGCTCATAACAGATTACACTCTTCTGATCCTATCAAACACAGAGCGTTGTCTTTTTTCCAAACCAATTTGGTCTTGCAGTGGATGTCGATGGTTTGCTTGGTTTCACCCATGATTTATGACACGTAGGATTGTCAGAATATTTTTCACCACCTGTCCTAATTTGGTGGAGAAATGACTTTCTTTTGTATCTGGTGAGCAGCATTTCACAAGTGGTCTTTCCATCTGCTGGCTGTCTTCCATTTAGTTCATGCGGAACCCATTTTATGCACCTTTCCCATAGCTTTCAACCAAAGAGAAATGGCTTTCGGCGTATCATTCAATTGTTCCGCAAGTTCTTGTTGAGTGTGAGTATTATCTTCATCCAGTAAGGCCTGCAATCTGCTGTCTTCTAACTTTTTCCGTGGTTTCCCATGCTCGTCATTTCTCATGTCAAAATTACCACTTTTGAATTTTTTGAACCATTTGAAACTCTTGTTTTCCCAAGAGCAAGTTTACTGAAAGTTTCGACAAACACTCAAAGTGATACTGCAGCAGTTTTCTTCAAATGATAACACCAGTGCTATCCACAAATTTTAGATCATAGGCTCAATACTCGACATGTTTACAGGTTTGAAACAGATACCAATGTGCAGAACTTGGGTTACTGTGTGCTGATATTTGTCGTCAGCTGTTACAGGAAGCAGATGGCGCTGCAGACGCGTTCTCATGGGCCCTACGGTGACGGCTAGCACCATCTGTTGGGAAATTCTGGTTTCATACTTCTACACCTGGTGTACCATTGTGAGGTGCATTATGTCGTTATGCAATAACTTATGGTAAATTTGTATTTTGGTGGAAACACAACTGATGTTCGTAGAAAATTCAGAAATTGAGGATGATTTTAAAAAGTATGATAAAGTAAAAAGAGAGAAACTCAGTGGAGCAAAATTTCACACGTCGCCCTTTCACAAGTACTGTTCACAATATGGTAACTGTTAATCACCTTTTGTTGTTTAAAAAAAATTATATTTGTGCCTTCAGCTGTACACTTGTATGTTTGCTCTGTAGTGGTTTCCTGTGAAGATTCAGGAGAAAACCGTAAGGTACCGCCAACGGGGTGATTTTGGATGGTTTTGTCGTTTCTTTGATTATAACTTTCGTATATATTGTTAGATTAAATTGATTGTTATGGAAGTGGTGCGGTATATGTGTAACAAATAAAATATCCCAGAACCAGAAAGTGTATGTGTAGGTGTATTTATCTGAGGCAGTTAAATAAAGTGTACGAAGTCACCCCATGGATTGGGGTGATTTCGGACACACGTGTTTTTTAAATCTCTGTCCGAAGTTACAATATATAGAGGCAGAATTCGGACAGTTACTGCCTTTTTTTAAAAAAAATTCTACATGCTTTTTATTTGATTTTGGTGACATTTTACACACTTTAAGGTAGTCCTTTGTTACGAATAAGTCATATTTGTAATATATAAAATTCATTATATCATTCCATAAGTTTTTATTTTGCAAGATTTTTTTTTTTTTTTTTTTTTTTTTTTTTTTTTTTTTTTTTTTTTACAGTTCTTAACTGGAATATTAGAAACAGACAGAAACAAACAAAGTAATTTAACTAAAAGGTCAAAATAATTTTTCTCAGTCGTCATTCTAAATTAAGTTGCAAACACTTTAAATAAACTATTGTCTTCAGGTCTAAAGCACATCTTTTCCAAAAATGAACATTCCTCTCTTCTCAACTGCTGTGCGAAGTATTCTCGAAATTTGCATTTTTTGCATTGTGTCTTCATCAAGGATATTAGGAAACACAAATATGTTTTTACTGTTTTCGTGTCGGCTCAAGAATTTCACACTTACTTCCGTCGCACCAACATTTGTGGCCACTCCAACATACTGCCTTGTTTGCTCTATGTTTCCATGTTTATATTTGTACTCTGCAACAAGAAAAGCCTCTTCTTTCAGCAGTAAAACTTCATTGGATGAAGTGTCATTTTCACTTTCACTACTGCTAGAAGCCTGTCACTTGTTTCAGCACTGTTTTCGTTTTGTTGAAAATCTCGGCCAGTGATTGATTTTCCAGGTTGACTGTCTAGTTTGCTGCTGTGGCGGGAGCTACCAAGCTTATTTGGAGGATAACGGATTTCTTTGAGCATTTCTTCAAAAGTGGAAGACCGTGTATCTGTGTTGCTTTGCTGGCTCTCCTCATTATCACGCAATTTTTGTAAGACATGATCTGTATCAAAAGGGATTAGGCCCGTGGCCCAAAATCCACCCTTTATGTTTTCCTTGGAGTTTGCTGAAATCTTGGTCAGTGCCTGCTTCAGAAGAAATGGGATGGGATCATTGGAAATGGACCCACGAGTGTGTTTCTTCCAATCAGTTAATACAGCTCACCACACTGCTTTCATTGGCCTTAAGAAGCTTACATTGAGCATTTGGAGGAGGTGTGTGCTATTGGGGGGAGGGAGAATGAATGAAATATTGTTCCGCTCACACTCTTCAATAACACCTAAAGACACGTGACTGGATAAGTTATCTCCAATCATGACTGTTGGCCCGTTTTGCCTCTTCAAATAGGGCAAAGAGATTGTAAAAAAACAGTCTTCAAATACTGGCAGGTCAAACCATCCACTTTTGTTCGTATTGAAACGGGTTTCTTGTGGTCTACCTTCTTGCCACGTGTCCTACAAATGCTCTGATTTGCAAAGGACGTATGGAGGAAGCAGTTTACCATCAGCACTAGCTGCCATCATTTTTGAGACACTAGATTTTGATGAGTCCATCACTTTTTTTTAGCATGCTTACTCCCTTGTTTTGTAATTATCTGCTGCTTGCCTGGCTCATCTGACATGTTGGTTTCATCATAGTTGATCACGTTGTTAGGTGGGAGATTTTCCAGCTTTACCTTGATATTGGAGAAAAATGTCTTAACAGTCTCTTTGTTCACTTCTGCACGAGCTCGTTTAATATATTCCCTTAAGCGAACGGAAAGATCTTCTGACTGTCGTTTGAGGAATAAATGCACCCATTCTTCTCCTAGTAAATTATTACGAAATTTCTTCTCTTTTTGGCCAGATTTATCAAGGTAGCCTTTAATTAAATATCTAATATCCAATTTAGTGAAGGGAAATTCCCAATGTGCATCCCTCAAGATACTTGCTTCAACATTTCTTCTTCTTCTTTATTAGCACTGGCTGTCCTCCATTTTTTTTCACATGTGCTTCCTGTACTTTATTTTGTAGGGTTGATTTAGGTATACCATACAAATTGCACACTTTTCTGTACGATAATTTACCACTCTGAATATCATGAACAGCTTTATCTAAAAGTTCCGGGTCATACTTACACTGTACTGTAGCACCTCTCCTGCTCTTACACGTTCTTGGCATTGTCCGAAATCACCCCACACAGTACACATTTTTACAAAAACTGTCGTTATTTTATAACCTTGCACGAGAAACTCGAAAAACTTGAACAGAAATTGTCTCAATGCTGTTAGCTGCTGAGCGCGTCGACAATTACGATTACAATAACTTCCCGCTCAGCGCAACAATAGAAAGTTTCCACTTTACGATAATGCATGGATTATTAACACTGAGACCGTTCGTCAATTATTCACCTAAGGAAACAATTGACGCAAAATAAAAGTTGTGGAAAGCAATAAATGCAATCTTGCACTTAAAATAACTGGTGCACGGATGTTAAAATAAGTAACTCTTTGTTTCTATGCAGTGGCAAAGAGCAAATAAGCCGTACTGTCCGAATTCGCCCTGGTGTCCGAAATCACCCCATTTGACGGTACAAAAAAGATAAATATAGAATATACACAAGCACCATGGAGGAATAAAAAAAGGCTATTTTCAAAACCACAGTACGTAAATAGTGTACATCAATGAATCAAACATACATTTTCACCATGTGTGTGCCAGCCAAATGTAGAACAAGTATAATTGTCTTAAAAGTCTGTCTTAAGACAGTACATATAAATGTGCTGTGTCTTAGCACAATTAGAGTAATGCATACTTGATTATAACTCCACAGTTAATAATTGACACCTTGTAAATGACAAAGATACAAATACTACATGATTGTCGAAACACGTACAAAGGACGAATACCTAAAAGATTATGAATGTTCTTTGGTCTAATCAAAGATTACAGTAATAGATATACAGAAATAATGTGGCATCCTTTCTGTGAACAACAGCATAAGCACATAACTTGTTATAATGTGATATATCGATTTTTTTGTTCCAGAAATTAAAAAGAAGGTCTTGATATGAACTAAACACCATGAAAAAAGTAACTTGAAAGGATTATAATGCCGTAGAACACTAAAAACTGTTATACTATCTGATAGTCGCAAATCAAGTCGTTATGTGTGTAGATTGATGAAGGCAGTAAAAGTGTGAGAAGTGTAGAAACCAACTGTCTGTAATAACCATTCAACCTGTCCAACTGTAAAATTATCTTAAAGTGACTTGTTGTTGTTGTTGTTGTTGGTGGTGGTGGTGGTGGTGGTGGTGGTGGTGGTGGTGGTCTTTAGTCCTGAGACTGGTTTGATGCAGCTATCCACACCACTCTATCCTGTGCAAGCTTCTTCATCTCCCATTACCTACTGCAACCTACATCCTTCTGAATCTGCTTTAATGTATTCATCTCTTGGTCTCTCTCTACGATTTTTACTCTCCACTCTGCCCTCCAATACACACAGTTGACAAAGTCTTTGCTTGAGACACTCCACTTGGCTCCTAACTACTTTGGAAACATAGCTACTGATTGCAAGCTCTACTTGCACCTCATGTATGAGGCCAGCAACTTCTTCACTCCTGCCATCCACCCATATGAATTTAGGGTGGCATCAGAACCCAAGCGTCGGGTGTCATTGGTGCCAACGTAAGCTGCAGCTTGCAGATGACTGCACACTGCATGCTTAATAGCCGCAGGCAAGGCCTTCTCTACGTCTTGGATGAGGTCCCCTGTCAGAGATAAATGCACATGTCTTTCTTGCCAGCCCTGAATGCTATTCTCATAAGAGGCTCCATAATGCGCCTAACATCAGATCTCCTGATAACTAGTGAACCACTCCCCCCATGTGCCTGCTCAGGTCTTACTAAAGGAGCTGTCCACTCACAAAGTGAAAGGACAAGACCAGCCTCCACATTGGCCTTCTGCCTTCAGTGACAAACACATTATTACCTGCCACTCACCCTGCAGTGAGGGCGGGTCCCTCATGTCGGATCCACTGCAAGGTGCTTCAGCTACAGTTCCCATGCGTGAAACAAGTGACACGTGAGGAGTCTCATGTGACACGCCAGATATTCCACCACTGCTACACCTTAAGGCAGCAGCCTGTAGCCATAAGCACCGTCAGCAGTTTGCATCTGCGGCCAGCTGTTCCTGCATCCGCACACAGTGTATAGACACATCCTATCCATCCCAGCACTGCTAAGAAAATGCAGAAGAAGCTAAATACACTGGTGTCCAAAATCAAAGCAACAAACCACTATTTCCCCACTTGTGTCTAATTCACGATATAATCATACAAACTGTCACAGATGTTGATACAGTCTTGTTCTGCATGGAAGATGGAATTCTGGTTGATGGACAAGCATGCCAACGACGACATCAGGACACCTACCAAATGCGATAGTGTTTGCCGGGTAGTCCCACATCCACAGTAGCTGCACATGCAATCACAGACCGTGGAGTATGACTCAGAGAAGATGCCTACGAGGCTTACTGCAGTGGAGTGCGATGGGAACAATGGTAGCAAGACAGTGACAAACTGATGTGGCACGATGACTTAATGTGAATTGTTCTGTTGTTTTTTGGGTGTGGTGACAGTTTATAGACATCAAAACTGTATCCTGGAGACGATCGCGGGGCCAGCCAAATGTAACATCAGAGAGAGAGAGAGAGAGAGAGAGAGAGAGAGAGAGAGAGAGAGAGAGAGAGAGAGAGAGAGAGAGAACGAACAGTAACATCACAATGGTACCACCTTAGTACTGCACAGTGTAATCTTAGCCTCCCAAATATCACTATTAAATTTTTCTTAGTGCCTTCATTAGTTTCAAAAGCTTCGAGAGGTGTAAGGTTTACAAAAGAAAAACTTGTCTTCATTTTCCCTTGTAGTTGGCTACAATTCTTGCACCTAGGGATACATTCTTGAGGCTGAAAATTTTGATTTATAATGTTGTGGGTTCCTGCTGACTAAATAACTGATGAAGATTTGTAGGTATTATTCGTGAATTTTATTCTTTTCTACATTTTTCAGTATCACACCATCGTTACAATTTACACTTAATATTCCAAATTACATTGTTAGTGCCAGTCATAAAAAAAAAAAAGTCTTGTCTTCATTAGAGGCATGCCCACTACTACTAACATTCTGCAGAATTCACAATATTCCAAAGAGTTTACAAAGCAAAAGAGTTTACAAACATTCTTGACAAAAGAAGAATTATCACCAAGATATAAGACTGTTTTATAAATGAGTCCAGAAATAAATTTAATAATTTGCATTAGATTGTGCAATTAACAATATGAATTTTAAGTATACCAGAAATTTTGTAATGTCGAATATTGCTACAAGGAGAGTAATTTTAACCTTACATACAGAGTGTAACAAATTAATTTCTTTTTGTACATTTTAGTCTGAAATATAACACATTGTATACAAAATCAAATGAAATTCTTTCAGTGAAACAGCCAAGAATGTTCACCTATACCAGATTCAGGATTAATCCTGGTATCAGCTACTTCTACAAATAAAAGTTATTTTAGAAAAGGGAGCCCCATTACAACGGTAACTGGCATTTGGCCTCGCAACATCCACTTAAAGTGTTGAACTGAGGCAAACACTGTATAGAAAACTTCAGCAGAGTGGCCTTGATTGTTGGAGACCTGCTGTATGTGTACCTCTGAAGCGTCTTCACCGAAGGGAAAGTCTAGACTGGAGCCATCAACATGCCACCTGGACGGTCGCACAGTTAGTCAATATTCTTTTCCCAGAATGACTCTCGATTTGGTCTGGACAGTGATTCTAGACAGATTCGCATGTTGATGGAATGTGGAACACGATTTCGGAACCCAACCAATGTGGAAAGAGACTGATATTGAGGATGTTCCCGGATGGTGTGAGCAGGGATTTTGTTCACCACTTGAACACTTAATGAAATTTTATGGTTAAATTGGCAAGATTTTAATTGGTGTCAGGTCTCATAATGAGATCTTGGAACCTCATGTGGTTGTAGCGTGGTGCTGTGGACCCAGACTTCGTATTGCAGGATGATAGTGCCCAACTTCGTAGAGCGTGCATGACTGATATCTTCATTGGAAATGAAAGATATTCCATGCATAGCATGGCCTGCTTGCTCCCCCGATTTGAATCCCATGCGGCACCTTTGGGATGTACTAGGGATACAGGTTGCATCACTGCAGCATCCACCAACCACTCTCCAAGACTTCCGAGCTGTTCTGCAGGAAGAATGGTCGTTGTTGCTTGACCATTAGATTGATGACATCATTCACAGTGTGTCCCGTCATTTGTCAGGCTTTATTGATGTCGGAGGTGGTCACATCCCATATTGAGCACATTAACCAGTTGTCTGAATGTGTGTGTAAATACATTAAGTTGGAAAAAATGAAGAATATTTTTGTCTACCATTATGCATGTTGCACTTGTTTAGATTCTGTGTCCTTTATATTGTTTCTGCCTTATTCTCACTGAATATCCTTTTTTGTGCCAGAATAAATGTAGCCTTTGCAAAGTATCGGTAATTTTGGAACCAGTGTATGTAACTTACTACTCTGCAGCTTTGTAACAAACAACTGTTAGAGAACGGTTGCTGGCACCTCAGAACAAACAAATGAATAACAGCTGTGCTGCAGACTGCCTGAATTTACATTTTAAAGTTATAAAATGCAAAAAAAGGCACAATTGTGTCTTTGTATCGTAATTGTAAGTAAGTTGCAGGAGTAAGAAACAGTAGTTACGAAATATAGCTACAAATTTCTTGTTTCAGTATCAGCAGCAGTAGTGGCAGAAAAAAAAAAGTATGGGACATTACAAAATCTTCAAAGCAATTTTTTGAGAAGTTTTGAAAAGTTTGTCAGTGCTCACTTGATATCTAGGCACTGATCTTCAATCTTATAAATATGAAGAAAATTGAAGAGGAGCCAATCTGTAAGGTTCCCATGTTAAACCAAGACCTGTCGCAACAAACATTTAGTAGATGCAAAAATGCTTACATGTACCTGTCCTCCGATTACAGTAACACCAATGAAGGGTCTTAAATTACATGTAGTGAAATGGCCAAAAAGTTGCACTGTATACAAAGACAAGAGAACTAAATAAATCTTAGCTTGCACAACAAGTAGTCTTCTAGCTTATTCCATATTTCTTGGTCCTGCTGAAAGAAATGTGCTGCTGCACTAAAACATCAAACTTAGTCCCAAATGCAGTTTGTCAGATTACTAAAAATTATTTAAGACTTTTAGTTGTAATGTGTATACTTCATAGAAAAAAGTTTTCTAAAAACTCAGCATATGTTCTTTACGTTTTATGTTGGTCAAATTCAATTAATATTTTCAAGTTGAGTAATTAGTCTTCTTACCGTATTTATTTTCCTCTTATTTCAGTAAAAGATCTGGAATTCCACCCTGATCGCCCTGAACATTTATTCTCATGTTCTGCTGATGGTGGTATATGGCACTGGAAAACTGAAGGAAGTAGAGTCTCTCAGCTCACAAAGATGACAGGTTTGTTATCTTTTGCAGTATATCATATGATGAAAGTAGATCAGTAGTGGATAAGCAATTTATTTGTTTTGGAAGCATGCTTATGAAAATTGTAGCAGTTTCTTCTCACTTTTGATGCACTCTTGTGTTGACTGTTTTGTCTCACATTGTAGTAAATGTATTAACAGTTATGGTGATAACTTTCGAAATAGTAAACAGTTTAGTTTATTGTTTTTCCATCTTGTATTATTTTCATTTGCTTGCCTCTTGTAGTTGTTCTGATCATGAAATTTTGCCATGAAGCAAGCGGTGTTGCTTGCTCATAAGAAAGATAATTAAATTTAAAACGGATAAGTATATTGAAGTATTAATTAGTATACTGTAAACTCAGAAATAGAATAAGCAGTGATTCCAAAGGGATCGTAAACTTCATTGTAACATCATTAGACACAGGACAAGATGCAAAGGAAAGAGGTAACATGTAATTTTATTGTGAAGTGACAGCTGCAAGTTACTTTCAACCAAGTGCTAATGTTGAAACATATTTGAAACAGGAAATTCTCACGTATGAATTCAGAGACCCTCCTGCTGTAGGGCAGCATTTAATTACTGATTCAAGCTATATACTGTAGGCGCCCCGGTGGTCCCGGTCGCCTACGGTGGACTGGAAGCCGAGCTGTGACCTCTCCAGTTGTCAGGATGCTAGGAAATGACTGTGGACGCGTCAGAAACGCCAAAGAAACACTATTAATTCATGACAACTTTATTGCTGCCGAGTACAATGTGGCCCGCGTAACACAGGCTGGCTGAGCTTGGAGATACCAACATCCTTCCCTGAGTCCTCGCTGACTCGGAGTGATGACACCAGCAAGACGGGCCACACAGTCTTGCTAGCGCAGCGCCGCATGCTGTGACGTAGCGGTGGAATGCCCTAACTTCGGCCGCGCCTGCCTGGCTGGCTGGCAGGCAGGCAGGCAGGCAGGCAGGGCTGGCTGGCAGGCAATTGAGCAGCCAGTGCTAAGTAAATCTAGAGCACTGGCCTGGGGAGGGGCCCCCACTCCACACTTCCTCTCCATCCCCACCACCGGCGTGGAATACAGCACAGTATAGCGCATGCGCAACTCAAGCGCTGCGGCTCACAGAGATGCCCAGAGGTGCCTCACACAGAGAGTATCCCAGAGCCGGCTGGCCGGCCGGCCCGCTCGGCAGCAGACAGCAGGCCGCTGCGTGAAGGAGGCTCCGGTTTGGAGTCCCGGCGCTGTCGGCACGAGAAGCGTTCTCGTAGTGTAGAGTGTACTCTATCTGAACCCGTCTTCTTCCCTGCTACTCCTGGTGGGTTGTCTGAGGTGGACGGGCGGAACGGGCTGCAGTCCCCTCAGCGCCATCAGCTCATCATGTTGTGACAGCGGATGCACAGGGCCTAGGCCCCACAAGATCTCGGCAACGGCTCACTGATGTGGTCCGCATTGGCGGCAAGCGAGTCTGCCACGATGTCTGCTAATCCTGGGTTGATGATTGACAGCGGCAGCAGAGAGGACCAGAGCTGGTACTGTCCCCTCACGTCTGCTGCTGGATGGGCCGCCATTACTGCAACATCTCCTTAATGAAGATTAATATGTCGATCACTGAGCTGAGCGCTACGCAGCGTCCCAGTACACATCTAACTGCAAGTCTAACTGTGAGTGCCTTGTTGCTATCAAAACTGGCGTATTTAAAGGAAGCATGAGCGACGTCCCGATGTCATGTTCATTTGTAATGATCGCATTCGTTCCACTTATACTGCTGATTTATCTGTCGTACTTGCCCCTTTGTCGTTCTTGTGACAGAGTTACATGTTGTTACAGCAGACTTACGCAAAGTTATGAAATGCAGTACAGCTGGCGCTATACCTCTGTCTTACACTCTACGAAAGTCTCCGGCGAACACAAACCCGCGTGCTAAGCAATTCTCTCTCGCCTGTTGTTTGTAACCAGGCCACTGTCCCTGCGTGACAACACATTCCGATATATGTGCAATCCTGTTACCTCTTGGCTAGCCTACTGCCTCTGGCTCTCAGCATAGGCACCGAAACTTTGACAATATTACACGTTTCCAACTCTTTACTATTCCGCAACACTAAACATCCCCCCTCCTTCAAGAAAATTTGTCCCGAATTTTACAATTCTGGACTTACTGGTTGTGCACGCCATACTTCCTTATACTCTACAGGTATCTTACAACTACTCCTTGAACCCTGTCAAACTTTTCTTATCTGCTGACAATCTATTTACATTTAATACTGATTCCAATCTTATCATTGGTTATCTATTTATGTTATGTTCCACTATTACCGATCCATCCCATTGGTATGTGATGTACGGTTATTATTTCAGAACGAGGCATCTTTTTCCGTATACAAAAGTAAGTTGCACAAATAAACACTAGAACTAAGATTATGCTAGTCATTGACGCACCAAATATAATTGTGTTATGCTTACTTTTCTCCCGATATTGCTGCACGTGCTGCAGTAGTTGATTAACTGAGATCTGCTCTTTTTCTGAGATAATCAGGCTATCTAAAGATTGTAGGAATGTGGGATCCAAGGACTCATTAATAAACTTTAGGTTCTGGCAAGGAAATATGTGTGGTGGTTCCTCTGGATAATACAAGATAGGCTGTGTGAAATTAATCATTGTTGTATCCATGAATGTAGCTGGTAGGCGAAAATGCTTCCCCAGTATTTCATGTCCAGTGCCTTTAATCAATAACCCTCTGCCCTGCAATTCAAACTTTGGTATATCTGTCAATGTACCATTTCTGTAACAAGTGGCAACTACGGTCTCTAGTTCGAACACAAAGTAAATCCAATGTTCCCCAACTTTCTGAAATTTCGTCTCGGAAGTAACACCTTTTCGCATTCTAAGGTTCCCACATTCCCCAAGAACAACTGCATCCCGAGTTTGCACTTGCACCCACTTCCCAAGTGCAACCCATGTAATTGGATATGGGTGTAATGATTAACACTGGTACCGCGAATTGATACCTATCGCTGGTATTCACACTTCTACGTGTATACTCGCCTGATCCGTAATTATTCTCACTTTAGACATGCGAGTTGGTTGGTAACTGCAACTTTATGTTCACTGGAGACACTATTTCATTTACCTGATACGGTCCAGAATATTTCGTCAAAAACTTCTTCGTTTTACCCTTCAGAACATAAGGATTAGCCAACAATACCCATTGATCAATTATGTATTGAGGCAGTTTACATGTTCTTTGCCCAATACTCTCTTGTTTCTCCAAAGCTTTAGTATTAGCACGCTGTACCCTTTGCCAAATCTCTTTCAATTTCTTGGCGAAATTCTTCACTGACTCATTCTGTGAACCTACTTGAGGTTTGAGCACATCAAATGGTGATGGAATTTTCTGACCACAAATTACCTCATATGGAGAAGGCCCCGTTCCTGTATGAACTTTCGCATTGTATGCGCTTGTCAACAGATTTAAATACACGTCCCAATCCATGTGTTCTGAATTTACGTAATGACTAATCATCTTAACTAAGTCCTATGAACCCGTTCTGTTTGTCCATTCGACTGTGGATGAAATGGACTTGTCCGCAATTTCCTAACTTTCAATAACTGCTTCATCAGCTCCGACATAGTTACTACCCTGATCTGTAATTGTAGTATAAGGCACACCATACTTCAGCAACCAGTTATTTACTAAGGATTGCGCGACAGCGCTTGCCTTCTGATCTGGAATAGCTACCATTACCAGGTATCGGGAAAAATGATCTAATACTGTTAATACGTATCGATTACCCGCTTGGGTCTTGTTAAATGCTCCGATTACGTCTAATCCGATGAATGCGAACGGACGATCCACTTCAGGTAGTCTCTGTAACTGAATTTTCTGATGACATAAATCTGCTCTCTGCGCACATGGTATACAATTTTGCACATACTACTCTACATCGTTGCGATGCATCTTCCACCAAAACCTTTCAGCTACCCGTCTATCAGTCGTTCTTTTACCACCATGACCCGACAATACTTGGTTGTGCACTTGTTTCAACACTTATTCCCTCAGCGACTCCGGTACTACAACGCGTAGTCCACAATTCGTCTTCCTGCAAAGCAACCCATCCTGCATTTCAAACTGCAGTTGTGTTCGGAACAATTGACATTCTCTGTCAGTGACTTGTGCCTTTATCCACTCCACACTTATGCCCACAACTTTTACAGCTACTATTTTTCTACCAAGCGCATCTGCATTCGTATGTTTTACCACTGGTTTGTGAATTACCTCATAGTCAAATTCACTTAGTTTCAGTGCCCATCTCGTTAAACGACTCGAAGGGTCTTTCAACCCCAACAACCACTATAGTGCTGCGTGATCTGTAATCACCTTGAACTTACGCCCATATAAATAACAGTGGAAATACGAGACACCATAAATCACTGCTAACATTTCTTTCTCTGTAGTTGAATAATTCTTCTCTGCCTTATTCAGTTCCCTGGAGGCATAAGCCACTGGATGTTCCTGTCCATCAAGCCTCTGAGAAAGAATACAACCTACAGCAATATTACTAGCATCACAAGATAGTATGAACTCTTTGTTCGAAATCATGAAGTATCAACACTGGGTCTGATGTTAGTATCTGTTTGAGCTTCTCGAATGCCTCCTGACTCTGTGCTGTCCATTGAAACTTAACACCTTTCTTTAACAATCTTGTTAATGGATGTGCAATTTCTGCAAACCCCTTTACATATCGTTTGTAGTAATTACATACACTGACATATTGCTGAACTTGTTTAGTGGTCTGTGGTACTGGAAAGCCATGCACTGCCGACGTTAGACGAGGATCTGTTCTTATCCCATCCTGACTGATAATATGCCCAAGATAAGTCACTTGCGTCTGAGCAAACTGACATTCCTCGACATTAAGCATAAGATTTGCCTCTCTTAGCCTACTAAATACTTCTTTTAGTCGTTCCACATGGTCTTCTATATTACGCGAAAAAGTAACAATATCATCGAGATGTACCTTAACAATCTTTGGTTTCAGTCCCCGAATCACACCATCTAACAGACGCTGGAAAGTAGCAGGAGCTTTTTTCAACCCAAATGGCGTTCTGCTAGTGACCAAGGCTTGTTGTAAAGGCCGTCTTCGGTCTATCCTCGGGACTTACTTTTATCTGATGGTACCCACTCTTTAGACCTAATGTCGAAAATTATTTACACTGACCTAGGTTATCCAATGTTTCCGTGATGTTCGGTATTGGATATGCATCTGTTACAGTTCGTGCATTCAAAAAACGATAGTCACAATAAAACCTATACTTTTTAGTACCACCCAATGACTTCTTAGGAACTACCACTATGTTGGCAGACCACGGGATTTCACTGTTCTCTATAATACCGTCCCTTAGTTGTTCATTAATAAATTCTTCCACTAGTGGTTGTAGGTGTTTCACTATCCTGTATGGTTTTCTATAGACCAGCGGACTATCGCCACTCGGTATACGGTGCTGTGTAATAGGAGTTGCTGGTAATGGACCTTCTGAATTAAACAAATCTAAATACTCTAATAACAAAGCTTCCATAGCTTTACGATCACCGTTCTCCAAATGATGAATCTTATCACATAGTACAGATGCCTTGACGGTTTGCTTGATGTTATAATCAGCTTGGGATTTACCTATATCCTCATCGTCGAGTATTTCCAAACTTGCTACCACTAAACCCTTTGGGAGATCCACCTCATCTGCCCCAAAATTATCTACACTGACCGGAATCATCAGTTCCCCATTTATATCTGTTATGCACGCAATGCTCCTCCTAATAAAACCATGCATTTCATCCAATGCTTCATTGCTTTGCAGTGGCTCCACCACCCATAGTCTCTGCTTTGATACATCGGTACCTACTGACAACCAAACTAACTTCCCTGTACCCGAAGGCACTTTGACATGCGAAATCATCTTTTATGCCCTTGTACACAGTTCAGTTGGTGACATCTTAGCAACAGATGCACCCTGTGACGTAGAAACATTTACAGCTGTTGTTTTCAATGGGTACAAGTTTCCACTAAGCTCAACTGTACGCTGTGAAAGACTAATTTTGGCATGGTGTTTATCGAGGAAGTCCAGTCGGAGATCACAGAATACCCTTGTCCCACAGTTGGCAACACTTCCATTTGCTCTCGGAACTCTACAGTTCCAATCTTAAAAACAAGCTGTGTTGTACCCAATGATTGCAACTCATTATTCCCTACTCCACGTAATCTATACCTAGGAGTACTTGGTCTTCTACCCACGAGGTCTAGACTAGCAACAGATACATGTGCCCCTGTATCAATCAAAAACTTACATCTGTTATTCCATACAACACCCATCAAGCAACAATCCGTCTCTGTACTAGTTTTCACCGTACTTCCGCTTACCCGGAATGTCTTTCAACGGACGAAACACTCCCGTTCCCATTTAACGCTTTTACCTGTTTATTCCTGTTACCATTCTGTTTACTACGACACTCATTCGTCTTGTGACCGTAGCATTTACTAGCATAGCACTGCTGCTGTCTGCATTGAGCCTTCACGTGACCTTTCCTCCCACAATGGTAACAATTCCTCTCTGACGCAAAGATGCATTTATCATTGCAAACCCTTGTTGCAATGTCTATCTCCTGCGAATGCATTGTAATATGCAGTGCTGCAGCTAAATCCCCAGGATTCTCCATCCTAACCCTACGAGAAAATTCTGCAGGAATTCCCCTGATGAATACATCGAGGGCTCTGTTTTCTGCCTGTCATAGTAATACACGATCTGCATCAGGATTTCCCGATAATTCATAGGTCTGCGAATTAATTTTCCATATCCTTGAAAAAGACTCCACTGTCTCATTGACCTTCTGTGTCAAATTAGCTAACTTCTCCCTAAAAAAATTTGCGCTATTCTTTGCCGCAACTCATCTGCCAGTTCTTCAAACGTGCTCGCCTTACAAAGTGTATCACGGTACATCACAAATGTCTTGGCTACCCCTGCAAGTCGCAAATTTGCCATAGGTAACGTAGTTACGTCAGACCAATTGCTCAATGCCGCTGTTGCCACAACGTTGTTAATGAACACTGTGACATGCTCTGTTGTTTTACCCGATAAAGGCATGATCAGGTTAGCTACTGAAGGATATGTTGCAAGGTTGGACATTGCTACTGACTTGCACACACTTGAATCCATTTGCGACTCTTGCGCCGAACGCAAGGTCTCCATTTGCGTCATTAAATCTACATGACGTAACTTATGCTGCACATTCTCTTGAGACTTGCTCCGTCAGAGCAGCTATACTCATTCAGTACTAACGGATCTTGTTTCTGGCATGATTTCTGCAAATTACCAACAACTTATTCTATACTGAATTTACTCCTCAGAACAATAACTGCACTAGCTACTCAACTCCTTTGTCACAGTTGAGCACTACACACAAGAAGACAACAAGACTCACAATGCACAACTAAACAAAATTAATCCTTCCACCTTGTGATTGCTTAGTGACACTCTCTACAATTATGTGCTGCGTGACAAAACCGTCTACAAATTGAACATTCTACTTGTACAAACTTCGTGCATGTCCCGTCAAATTACACACAGTGCATCTGACTGGTATCAAGTACGTTTCCCAACTGCTTCCCTTAAACTCAGATAAATCTGCTGTTTCTGCAGGTCTCACAAAGTGCACTCCCAACAAAGAACGTGCATCCACAGTTATTAACAAAAATCGCCTCATGCACTTACCACAAGGCTGCGTAGAGTCGACAGTTCTGACCACAACTCTGTGGTGTCAGTCCTGCAGTGGCAGTGTCGATGACTCCAGATACCAGATCTGCAGGCCAGTGCCGTAGTGGGCGGTTCGAACACTTCTGATACCAAATCCGTAGGTGGTGGGCGGGAGGACTTCTAACACCAAATCTGTAGGCACCCCGGTAGTCCCGGTCGCCTATGGTGGAATGGAAGCTGAGCGGTGACCTCTCCAGTTTGTCAGGATGCTACAAAACGACTGTGGACGCGTCATAAATGCCAAAGAAACACTATTAATTCATGACACCTTTATTCCTGTAGAGTACAATATGGCTTGCATAATACAGGCTGGCTGAGCTTGGTGATACCAATGTCCTTCCCTGAGTCCTCGCTGACTCGGAGTGATGACACCAGCAAGACGGACCGCACCAGTCTTGCTAGCGCAGCGCCGCATGCTGTGACGTAGCGGTGGAATGCCCTTACTTTGGCCGCGCGTGGCTGGTGGCACCCGGCTGGCCAGCTAGCTCGTCGACGGACAGCAGGCCGCTGCACGTTGGAGGCTCCGGATTGGAGTTCCGTCGCTGTCGGCACAAGAAGCGTTCTCGTAGTGCAGAGTGTACTCTATCTGAACCCGTCTTCTTCCCTGCTCCTCCTGATGGCTCGTCCGCGGTGAACAGACGGAACGGGCTGCAGTCCCCCAGCATCGTCAGCTCATCCTGTTGCGACGGCGGATGCACAGGGCCTAGGCCCCACACCATCTTGACGATGGCTCACTAATGTGGTCCGCATTGGCAGCGAGCGATTCTGCCGCGATGTCTGCTAATCTTGGGTTGCGGCAGCAGAGAGGACCAGAGGTGGTACTGCCCCCTCACATCTCCTGCTGGATGGGCCGCCCTTACTGCAACATCTCCTTAATAAAGATTAACATGTCGATCACTGAGCTGATCGCTATGCAGCGTCCCAGTACACATCTAACTGCGAGTGCCTTGTTGCTATCAAAACTGGTGTATTTAAAGGAAGCACGAGCAACATCCAGACGTCATGCTCGTTTGTAATGAACACATTTGTTCCACTTATACTGCTGATTTATCTGTCGTACTCACCCCTTTGTCGTTCTTGTGACAGAGTTACATGTTGTTACAGCAGACTTGCGCAAAGTTATGAAATGCAGTACAGCTGACGCTATACCTCTGTCTTACACTCTACGAAAGTCTCCGGCGAACACAAACCCGCGTGCTAAGCAATTCTCTCTCGCCTGTTGGGTGCACCCAGGCCACTGCCTCTGCATAACGACACATTCCGATAAATGTGCAATCCTCTTACCTATTGGCTAACCTACTGCCTTTGGCTCTCAGCATAGGCAACGAAACTTCGACAATATTCCACGTTTCCAACTCTTTACTAGTCCGTGTCACTACAATACACAAACATGTGACAGTAGTATTGTCATTAACACTTCGGAGGCGATGACCATAAAAATACGGGCACGCCTGACCAGCCCAAAAATCCAACCCCCCACTATTATGGTAGAAGTAGATGAGGAGAGCGAGTGTCCAAGTTCTTCAGAAGGATGTATTGCCATTGTTCCTGTTGATACCGCACCTGAAGTGCGTGGGTGACCAAGGGTGAGTGAGAGATCAAGAACTTCACGCCTTACCAATTCTGAGGAAGGCTGGATGACTATTGATCGTGTGCCAAATATCTATCCGTTCTGGGGTCACTCTGGAAAGTGCAACCTTACCAGTTTATACCAGAACAGCACACCTCTAGACTTCTTTTTGTGTTTACTTACAGGCAGTATGGTGAATCATATAAAGCAGCAAACTAATCTGTAAGCACAACAAAGCATAAGGTAATTACAAAACACAAATTCCCTTTCCCCCACCTGCTCACTATCAAAGTGGAAAAGAGGCACAATCGTGGAAATAAGAAAGTTTCTGGCAATTGTAGTCCATATGTGTGTAAGTGGAAGACCCCATACACGAGAGCACTGGTCCAAGAATCCTGTTGTGTCATGTAATTTCTGTCCAAACATCCTGAGGCATGACAGGTTTCTTTCTATTTTGAGAAACTTTCACATCAGTGGCAATTCAGTTGCTAAGAAAAAAGGAGAAGCTGGCTATGACCCACTGCACAAGGTGAGACTCCTCCTGGATATGGTGTCTGCTAATTTGCAGGGAGCATATACACCCTCTCAAAACATTACTATTGATGAAGCCATGTGCAAATTTTGTGGCCGTGTGTATTTCAAGTAGTGCATGCCACAGAAGCCATTAAATATGGTATAAAACTGTGCACGTTGTCAGAGTCACAGACAGGTTACGTCTGGAATTTTTCTGTTTATGCAGGTGAGAGGTCTGACACAGTGACGCTCGTAAAGACATTGCTTGGGAATCTGTCAAGAAAAGGTTATACTTTGTTTACAGACAGATTCTACATCAGTCCAGCCCTTGCTTCAGAACTGGAAGCTGCAAAAACTGCTATTGTGGGAACTACAAGAAAATCTAGACAGGGATTACCTTTTGCTAGAAAAGATCAGAAACTTCAGCGAGATGAACTAATTTTTAGGTGTAAAGAAAATATCTTGGCATTCTGTTGGAAGAACAAAAGAAATATGAACATGATAAGTACAAGACACACTGCTGAGATTGTGACGTTCATTGATAAGAGAAGCAGAGAGAAGTCAAAACGAGCCTGTGTGGTGGACTATAACAAAAACAAGTTGGGTGTTGACTTACCAGACCAACGACTATCATACAGGGCTTTTGAGCATTGAACTGTGAAGTCGTGGAGAAATTTGTCATAATAAATTTAAGTATATTGTACAACAAGGTAACTGGAAAATGCCTCACATCATCACAGATCTTCAACCACAACCTGGTACATCGGAACTCTCCAGACTATCTACTGGAAACCATTTTCTGGGAAAGATTGAGACAGAAATAGGCAAGAAACAGACACAAAAACAATGTGTATTGTGTTATCTAAGAGGCAAAAAGCTTACTGGGAAAGTATGGCCCAAAGACGCAAGCTACCAGTGTTGTGAATGCCAAGTGGCATTGTGCAAACTACCGTGTTTCAAAATTTATCATACAAAGACCAGAATTTTTACCTTTCAAAATTTCTAAATAGACATTTTATGTGACTGGAAATTGCATGAATGAAACATTCCAAAATATATCTTATAATGTTCTCACTACTTGCAGTGTGTGTGTGGATCTGGGTTATATCAGCTTACTCCCCCAAACCACCTTCCACTTCTTTACGAGGTGACTTACTTGGAATTTGCAGCCACTCTTCTGTACTGAATAGCCGGCTGCTGGAACCCTCTTGACTTCTTCTCCGTCAAATAACACTAGATACAGGAACTTAAAGACTCTTTCTACTTACGAAATAAGTAGACATACAAACTTTATTTTTCGTCTACTAACGGTATATTTGACCTCCATACACAATAAAAATCTCACTTTCCACTATGTAACTTCCTTCAAGTTTCTCATACAGTCAGACGTTAGAAACACATTGAGTTACAGTTAAAAGAAATTGGCTTGAATACCATGACCTTTCTTAACATGAATCATAAAGAGAGTCTTGCCTCTAACAAGTTGTGTCAAGGGTCTACAAGAGTACTTCATTCAACTGTTTTTGTTTTAATAACAATAGTCAATGACACAATAAGTGACTGATTTTAAACCTGCACACACAAACATGTGACACGCAGTAGGTAGGATTCTACCATCCCACACTCATATCCAGAATATTGTGGTTCGAGACGGTTAAAGGCCGAGTGGTTCTAGAATTTACACAGAAATTCTCGAATGATTACACTCTATTGTGTAAGTAAACATTCCTTGTAATTGCAATTAGTATTTGAAGAGTTTATTTCTGTAGTAGAAAATTATATTATGTTGAATAAGGATGCTTGCTAGCCATTTGTGTTCTCTTTCACCAGCTTCATTTGCTGCATTTTTATATTATCTCCATTCATAATATAAATTCAATATCTCCTGTGTTAGCCAAAGATTTTTACTAGGCCTCATCTTTTTACCTGTTTGATCCACTGCTGCCTTAACTATTTCATCTCTTAAAACAGCTCTTCAACTCCTGATGTATTCCTTTACTCTGTTCTAGTCAACCATTGCCTAATGCTCCCTCTGAAACTCTCAACAACCTGTGGTATTTTTACTTATCTAAGTCCCATCTCCTTAATGTCTTACCTTTTTGCAATTTCTCAAGCTTTAATCTACAGTTCATAACCAATAAATTGTGGTCAGAGTCCACGTCTGCATATGGAAATGTCTTAAAATTTTAAATCTGGCTCCAAAATCTCTATCTTACCATTAACTCGTATAATCAGCCTGAAATATTCCAGTGTTTCCAGGTCTCTCCCAAGAATACAACCTCTCTTCAAGATTCTTGAACCAAGTTTTTGTGATGATTAAATTATGCTCTGCGCTACATTCTACCTGGTGGCTTCCTCTTTCACTCCTTTCTCGTAGTCTATATTTACGTACTATATACATGGGAGATGATCTTGAATGTGGTATTGTAGAAATGGAAGAGGACATAGGTGAAGGTAAGTGGGAGATATGATATTACAATAAAAGTTTGACTCAGCACTGAAAGACTTAAGTTGAAACAAGGCTCCGGGAGTAGGTTAAGGAAAGGCAAACCTACGTTTTTATCATTTGTAGGCTTCGAGAAGCTTTTGAGAAAGTTGACTGGAATACTCTCTTTGAAATTCTGATGGTTGCAGTGATAAAATACAAATAGTGAAAGGCTATTTACACCTTGTACAGAAACCAGATGGCAGATATAAGAGTAAAGGGGCATGGAAGGAAAGCACTGGTTGAGAAGTGAGTGAGACAGGGTTGTAGTGTATCCTGATGTTAATCAACCTGTGCATTGAGTGAGTGGTAAAGGAAACCAAAGAAAAATTTGGAGTAGGAATTAAAGTTCAGGGAGAATAAATAAAAACTTTTAAGTTTGCCAGTGACATTGTAATTTTGTCAGAGGCAGCAAAGTGTGGGGCGGCGAAGAAGTTGTCGAATGAGTTGTTTGAATGTTCATTTCACGTAACAGACTATTGCCGATGCAACATATGTGGGACGGCGAAGAAGTCGTTGTTTAATGTTGAATGAAAGTTGAACATTGCCACCTTAAATCACGCGAGCCTGGCAACTAATTTGGTGGCCAGTCAGAAAGCGAAGGGAAACTTACTGACCTTAGTTCCCAGTCTGCACGGCCACATTCCTGTACAGCCCAGCTAAACGAAAAATATCCATAGTTCTTCACGGGATTAGGGCTGCTTCAATAAAATTTAAAGTTCCAAACAAGATTTTATTATCTTAAAGGCTCACACAAATTACTCGAAACTTCTGAAAATGCTAAAGACATTAAATATTGTTAATTCAGCCAATCGTTTAATAGTTCAGAGGCGACTTCTACAGCAAGTTCCTCCCGAATAGTTCATTACTCTAACTAACCGTGCTCTATTAATAGTTCGCAATAATGTTAAAAAAAAAAAAAGATTAATGCTCGCCTTAAAAGTGGAGTTAGTCACCACTTGCCACGCGGAATTATACTTCACACGGACGGCACAATAACAGTTTGTTACCGAAGTCTAAACGATCCAGGACGGTGTACAGTCCTCGCGATTTTCAATGTCCGTTTACATTGCTAAGTACGCGCATGTCACAGCCCGCTATGACGTCACCCGAGGCGAGGCGCGATCGGACGTTAAGCTCGCGTGGACTAGGCGTTGGTCTAATGCGGAGTGAGCTTACTACTGCCTCTGCCGCTCTTTTTATATAGCTCCGGCGCGTACCGCCAAGAGAGCATCTGTTCTTTCCGTTCCTATGCAGATGCCTGCAGCGTCCAAATGATCGCTATCTCAGGCACATAATCTTAAATATCACATTTAATAATAGCTTTACAAACTTCTCAATTTTTGTATACATACCTCTGAGCAGTACAGAAGCACGTAGAAAATCTCAGCCCGCTAAAATTAAAACTTTACTCTCTAGAATTTTTACAATGGAACTAACGGTAGATTGTTACCTCTGAACCATAGCTTTATCAAGACTTGTATCAGCTGTTAATTATGCTACAAGACTAAAACTTGGTGTAGCTTTGTTAATTGTCCTATCTGATCATTGGTCTTAAAGAATTTGTTTTATCATTAAAATTTAAAGTACTTAATCTATAATGCTTATGTACATTTTACTCACAAAAGTAGTTTTTACTAAATTACTAAAAAACTAGAAGAGGTAACTGATTGTGGTATTTCCATTATTGTTATTAGGGTGAACTGAAGCATCCTACCAATTTTCAATATTGTAGCTCTATTATTTCGCGCCTCTGATTTTTCCGAAAAACGCGGATTCTGGAGTCAATTTTAGTTTTATGGTTTTGGAAACCAGCACCACTCATTAATGACTTCTTACTGCACCTTCTCACCAAATTTTGGCTTCCTAGCATCATTATTTAGCGCCTCCTATTTTTCTTTCAAAACGTGAATTTTACGTAAACTACTAATTTTATAACATTAAGATTTGTTACCTGAAACATTATTAGATAGAACTATACTTTAACAAAGTTTTACACACAAATCTTAATTTTTACTTTTATGTTAAATGTGGTGCAATACTATATGCAGGCGCGTTGCGATGACGTGACGCTACTAGCAGTGAACTAGGGTAAGTCCCGTGCACTCGCTCGCCTCTGTATCTTATACATGATACAGCGCTTGCTTTGCTTCATCACCCCCTTTTTAATTTTCGTGAAAATCTATTTTTGAACAAAATTAAATTTCTAAAAGAACAAACAAGCGATGGATTACTTTAGTATACCTCTTTCAACTTAAGTTGCTTCTTCTTAGGAAATTCCTTATTACTACATACACAAAATAACCATACTCATATACACATAGAAAACCTAGTACAGAAGACATTCACAAATTATTTACATACATTTACATGGAAATATAAATTTTTCAATGGTTACAAAATAGTTAATTTTTTTTTCTTTAAAATCAGTCTCTTCCTGAAAAAGAAAATACACACGACTTTTATCACTGCAACGCACTCACATTTTTCTTTTACTATAATACTCGGCACTGTGGTGGGTGTCCTATTGTAACACTCATTTAATTTCACTGATTGACAAAATTGTGGGAGGAAATTGTATTCACTGTGGTTTGCGTCTCTACTTCCAATCTCCCTACCGCTTGTTGTCAGTCATTCATGCAGCCTGCATGTCCTTGAGAAACAGACAATACAGTCTAAGTTTCTGTTTTCAACTTATATCTAAGGTAGGACAAAGTACATTTTATAGTTTATATTCTGGCACTATTTTACTAATTGTGAAGTTGTCAGAAAGACATTTAGCACTAAGTCGTATCTGATACAATAGCTCCTACTTTCTTCTTTCATAAATAATCTTTTAGGTTCCTAAATAGTGAAAATTCTTTTAGCAAATTAATATATTAAGATCTTGCTTCAACTTAGAAAATTGAGTAACCTTTTAGTTTTAATGTACTCTGGCTTAATTATCGTATGGATTAGTTCATCAAAGAAGTCATTTGCTGACCAGCACTTTGCTTTATTGTATGAATTACTAAACAAATTAGTTATTTTCAGTATAACGATTCCAAATTTCTGCATTTTCCAATATTTGTGTGTTTCTGTTGTCTGTTTAACTATTTATTTGCCTCAAGCAAGATTTAGCGTTTTTCACCATTTCACGAGACGTGAGGGAATTATTCTTTAATCCTACATCATTTACTTCAATTTACTTACTTCACTTCTTCACCTTATTCATTTTCTCCCTTTTCTTCCAGATTCAAAATACTTCATTTCTCCACTTCTTTCTCCCTTTTCCTTTTGTCAGCCTATTGACGTCCTGTTTCTATATATTTGGTGCGATCCTCACACCACTTCCACACATCTCCATTTATTTAATTCTAAAACGCCATTGCTTGCCTCTATGAGCATTACCTTCTTACGCTGTTTTCCTTCAGACAACCTTATTTCTAGCAACATACTACCTTCTGCATAATCTCATGGATTATTCATATTCATACCGTACTTCGTATACTGCAAAGTGTCTCTCTTAGTTGTAGTTTCTAACCCTTTACAATTACATGAAATATTTTAATTTATTTATTTTAGCCATGTTTGCCTCTTATTGTTACTCAGACTTTTGTTTTGCCATTCACTAGGTAGATCCTTACTAAGAATACTTAAAACCTAATAGCATATATACAACATGAAGACATATGTGATTCTTACTTGTTATGATAGACCAGAAGAAGGGAATGAAACTTGAAAAGGAAATAAAGTTTCACCCAGCTGGGACTGCACGGTACGCCAAACCGTGTATCCGCCAAAGGGTGGCAGACTCCCTACAGTAATTAATTACTGTTAATTTTAAATTCCTTTAGATCCACAATATTTCTTAGACCTAGTTCTCTCTTACTCTTTGGATATTCCAAACGATAGGCATTTGCATGAGGTTTACTGACTATTCTAAATGGTCCATGATATACATGCATAAACTTTTTAGTTTCTGCAGAAATTTTCTTTGATTTTTCTCTTGTTTTGACCAGCACTAGCTCACCAATTTTAAAACTAGTGGGGGAAGCCCTTGCATCATGCCTCTCTTCAACCTTAGCACTTTCCTCATTCTCACTGAAAACCAAATTTTCCTGCAAGTATCCTTTATTCTTTATTACTCTAATAGGCAGTTCCCAAGTTTCATTACTACCGCCTATATGACTTCCTATAAAAGACTCTCTTATCACTTTAGAGTCAGGTAAAGTTAAAATTAAGTTGTTCTGATCAAAATTGATCTTTCCCTGGTACTTTGATAAGAAATCAGTACCAATCAACATATCAACACTTAAGCCTAGCACAATCAAACAAGGATGATCTATTACTACGTCATTTATACCAATGGGTATCAAAGCTTCGTGTTGAACTGGTCTAGAGACTTTTCCAGTAGCACCTATAATCTTTAAGCCACTTACTTTCATAACTGTTAACTTCTCTTTATTGGGTATGGTGTCAAAAAATGTTTGTGATAAAGCACTTGCTCCACTGCCACTGTCAAGCAGACAACGCACAGTGACTCCTGATATGTTTACTTTGATAACAGGGTGAGTTATTTTACATTGAACAGGTTGCTCACACACCTCGTCTAATAAATCTCGTTCTATGTTCTTCCAGGTAAAGTAATTCTGATCAGTTGCAATTACATTTACATTTACATCCTGGGGCTCATCATGCTCTATAATCTTAGCTGCTTTCTCTAATCTGTCCACTAACTTTAAATCGAAGCATCTGACGACTTTTTCTACTTTTGTTTGCTGCACATCAGCCAAACTATCCTCTACCTCTGAGCAACTGCGTCCCTGCGCAATATTGCTGTTCATAAGAATGTCGTCACCTTCAACCATTTGTGGCACGTTTACACAGCTACTAGATTCTTTCACCTCGTTACTATTTCTACCCCCTTCATTCATCATTTCCTCCTCTCTAAAGTTTTGCAGTACTGATTCTACTTCTGCTACTTCTACTTCAGCTTTTAGATTGCCATTTTCATCGAAGATGTAAGCTTTTACTTCATCATTATTCCCATCAGACTCAAACCCATTATCTATTTCTTCCCCATTATCTACCTTGAGTTCCTGTTCTTCCTTGACCCATTTTTCTAGTGTATCCAAAATACTATCCACTATTTTGTGAGAGTGGCTTAACACATCACTGGTATTATCTGTACTTATTTCGTCATCCATGTTGTCTGTCTGTGTATGTTGGCTGATTGTCTGTGTTTCCGTTACTGGCTGTGTTACTGTTACCGCCTGGTGAGCGCCAGTTTCCTCATAGACGGGATTTAGTTTCCCACACGCGGCCTGTTGTGTTCATCTGTGACACCACTAGATATAGTAGCATCATGACTCCCTTCTTGTCTTAATGGCATAGTATTTACTTCTCCACTTTCGTCATAGTAGTTGTTACGAAAGCGTGGTGAGTATCTACCCCCTCTTCCTCTGCCACGGCTTTGGTTTCGATAGTTTGTTTTGGTGTGCCTAACTTCCATATTTCTAACGTTCACGTTTCCATTATTTTGTACGTGATTGTTAGAAGATTTGTTATTCTGCTGCACCTGCTCCTCAGCAGCAGCTACTCTTTCCACTCTTTCCAGATATTCAATAAATTTGTCTATATTATCTCTAGGGGCGGAAATGATCCTCTTCTGCCAGTACCACGGCAGCTTACCTTCTAAACCCATAATGATCATATCTGGCTTCATCTTTTCTGTCAAATGTGACAGTCTTGAAACCCACTTCCTAGCGAAATCCTTTACTGATTCACGCCCTGGGAAAAACTTCTTACCACTCCAGAATTCCCTTAACACATCATTTTGTTTGTTATGTGACCAGTATTCGTTGAGAAATGCAGACTTAAATTCAGATAAAGTTTTACATTTGATCATTACATCCGCTGACCATCGCAAAGCATCACCTGACAAATGACTTCTTATAAATGAAATTTTTTCTCTTTCTGACCAAGTGTTGGGGAGAACATCCTCAAAGTCATTCCAAAATTCAAGAGGGTGAATGTACTTATCAGGATCAAAGCGCAAAAACTGTCGACACCCTATAAAAGCGGCGTCAACTGAAGTCACATGCTGTACAGTAGAATGAGTAGAATTAACAGAGGTTACTCTATTTTCTAGGTTAGCAATGTTAGTATTTAATTCCTCTACTTGTGACTCTACTGCTTCTATCCTGGCAGAACATCTTTGTTCCACTGCACCACGAATTTCGGTACAGGTTTCTTTTACTTTCTCAATGTTTTTCTGACAAGTATCTACTTTAATTTGTACCTCTTTAACTTTGTCAGAGCAAAGTTTGGACTCGTTGCTCAATCTTTCGGACAACCTCACTTCCAAAAGTTCATCTGCCTCTTGATAATTTTTTTGAATTTGATCTATTTCACATTTGAAAGTACTATGCATTTTAGTTAACTGTTGCCCTACTTTTACTTGAATGTCATGATGAATAGCATCTATCTTATAATTCAAACTATTCCATTTTGATTGCAGTTCTTCTTTTAGTTCTTTATTACTAACCTCAATTTTATTCTCCAACTTTTTATTACTATTTTCAATTTTAGCCTCAATTTTATTTTGGTTTGATTCGAGTTTGGCAAACAGTATTTGCATCCAATCCGGAGCTTCTACCTTGATACTTTGTATCTCTTGACTTGACTGAGCTGGAGATATATTGAGCTCAGTTTCACTACCTGACAAAGTTAGCAACTCTACTGGCTCCCTTTTGACTTCTATTTCACTTATTGATTGCATCCCTGCACTCTCATTTAAATTAAAGTCATAATTTACTGGTGACAAATTACGTTCTAGTTCAATATTTGAGGGATTAATGGAACCATCCTCATTAAACTCAATTCCTGATCCTGAGGATTCTTGGTCAGAGACCGGTTCCCTTCTGAAATGTACACTACTTTCCATATCTTTTAGTTTGTTAGCAGCAGTTAATAAATATTTTAAAAGTCTTTGACTTAACTTAAATGCTTGATTTCGACGAATGATGTCGTCGCGGTGTACCAGCAATCGTGATGCGACGCGTCGCGACGTATTGAAGGCAGCAGCAGCAGCTGTAGCGTCGAGTACCGCCACAGGAATCGCCTACTGCAATAGCTCCAGGGGGGGGGGGGGGGGCAGCAAGGCACCGTTGACCGCTCGGCGCAGCCGGCAGCTGTCTCGCAGATCAGCGCAGCTCCGCGATGACGCACCGTCTTCCTTTAGTCTCAGCGCCGTCGGCAGCCGCGATCCAGCATCGTCGCCTTCCTCACCATCGTCACTAACCAACGTACAGCGGTAGACACTTATTGTTATACACTACACCCGCCTTTACTGGTAACACTGTTCCCACACTAGTTCAATTCAGTGTCCTGTTATTGCCTACCGAGTTCGTTAATTTATACCAATCGCTTTCACACATCGAGCACTTTTATTTGCTTTTAATTCAGTTTTCCCGGCCGATAAGCACCATATGTGGGGCGGCGAAGAAGTTGTCGAATGAGTTGTTTGAATGTTCATTTCACGTAACAGACTATTGCCGATGCAACATATGTGGGGCGGCGAAGAAGTCGTTGTTTAATGTTGAATGAAAGTTGAACATTGCCACCTTAAATCACGCGAGCCTGGCAACTAATTTGGTGGCCAGTCAGAAAGCGAAGGGAAACTTACTGACCTTAGTTCCCAGTCTGCACGTCCACATTCCTGTACAGCCCAGCTAAACGAAAAATATCCATAGTTCTTCACGGGATTAGGACTGCTTCAATAAAATTTAAAGTTCCAAACAAGATTTTATTATCTTAAAGGCTCACACAAATTACTCGAAACTTCTGAAAATGCTAAAGACATTAAATATTGTTAATTCAGCCAATCGTTTAATAGTTCAGAGGCGACTTCTACAGCAAGTTCCTCCCGAATAGTTCATTACTCTAACTAACGGTGCTCTATTAATAGTTCGCCATAATGTTAAAAAAAAAGATTAATGCTCGCCTTAAAAGTGGAGTTAGTCACCACTTGCCACGCGGAATTATACTTCACACGGACGGCACAATAACAGTTTGTTACCGAAGTCTAAACGATCCAGGACGGTGTACAGTCCTCGCGATTTTCAATGTCCGTTTACATTGCTACTTGTGACTCTACTGCTTCTATCCTGGCAGAACATCTTTGTTCCACTGCACCACGAATTTCGGTACAGGTTTCTTTTACTTTCTCAATGTTTTTCTGACAAGTATCTACTTTAATTTGTACCTCTTTAACTTTGTCAGAGCAAAGTTTGGACTCGTTGCTCAATCTTTCGGACAACCTCACTTCCAAAAGTTCATCTGCCTCTTGATAATTTTTTTGAATTTGATCTATTTCACATTTGAAAGTACTATGCATTTTAGTTAACTGTTGCCCTACTTTTACTTGAATGTCATGATGAATAGCATCTATCTTATAATTCAAACTATTCCATTTTGATTGCAGTTCTTCTTTTAGTTCTTTATTACTAACCTCAATTTTATTCTCCAACTTTTTATTACTATTTTCAATTTTAGCCTCAATTTTATTTTGGTTTGATTCGAGTTTGGCAAACAGTATTTGCATCCAATCCGGAGCTTCTACCTTGATACTTTGTATCTCTTGACTTGACTGAGCTGGAGATATATTGAGCTCAGTTTCACTACCTGACAAAGTTAGCAACTCTACTGGCTCCCTTTTGACTTCTATTTCACTTATTGATTGCATCCCTGCACTCTCATTTAAATTAAAGTCATAATTTACTGGTGACAAATTACGTTCTAGTTCAATATTTGAGGGATTAATGGAACCATCCTCATTAAACTCAATTCCTGATCCTGAGGATTCTTGGTCAGAGACCGGTTCCCTTCTGAAATGTACACTACTTTCCATATCTTTTAGTTTGTTAGCAGCAGTTAATAAATATTTTAAAAGTCTTTGACTTAACTTAAATGCTTGATTTCGACGAATGATGTCGTCGCGGTGTACCAGCAATCGTGATGCGACGCGTCACGACGTATTGAAGGCAGCAGCAGCAGCTGTAGCGTCGAGTACCGCCACAGGAATCGCCTACTGCAATAGCTCCAGGGGGGGGGGGGGGGGGGCAGCAAGGCACCGTTGACCGCTCGGCGCAGCCGGCAGCTGTCTCGCAGATCAGCGCAGCTCCGCGATGACGCACCGTCTTCCTTTAGTCTCAGCGCCGTCGGCAGCCGCGATCCAGCATCGTCGCCTTCCTCACCGCCGTCACTAACCAACGTACAGCGGTAGACACTTATTGTTTATACACTACACCCGCCTTTACTGGTAACACTGTTCCCACACTAGTTCAATTCAGTGTCCTGTTATTGCCTACCGAGTTCGTTAATTTATACCAATCGCTTTCACACATCGAGCACTTTTATTTGCTTTTAATTCAGTTTTCCCGGCCGATAAGCACCATATGTGGGGCGGCGAAGAAGTTGTCGAATGAGTTGTTTGAATGTTTAGCTAGGTTTTATTTTGGTTTGATTCGAGTTTGGCAAACAGTATTTGCATCCAATCCGGAGCTTCTACCTTGATACTTTGTATCTCTTGACTTGACTGAGCTGGAGATATATTGAGCTCAGTTTCACTACCTGACAAAGTTAGCAACTCTACTGGCTCCCTTTTGACTTCTATTTCACTTATTGATTGCATCCCTGCACTCTCATTTAAATTAAAGTCATAATTTACTGGTGACAAATTACGTTCTAGTTCAATATTTGAGGGATTAATGGAACCATCCTCATTAAACTCAATTCCTGATCCTGAGGATTCTTGGTCAGAGACCGGTTCCCTTCTGAAATGTACACTACTTTCCATATCTTTTAGTTTGTTAGCAGCAGTTAATAAATATTTTAAAAGTCTTTGACTTAACTTAAATGCTTGATTTCGACGAATGATGTCGTCGCGGTGTACCAGCAATCGTGATGCGACGCGTCGTGACGTATTGAAGGCAGCAGCAGCAGCTGTAGCGTCGAGTACCGCCACAGGAATCGCCTACTGCAATAGCTCCAGGGGGGGGGGGGGGCAGCAAGGCACCGTTGACCGCTCGGCGCAGCCGGCAGCTGTCTCGCAGATCAGCGCAGCTCCGCGATGACGCACCGTCTTCCTTTAGTCTCAGCGCCGTCGGCAGCCGCGATCCAGCATCGTCGCCTTCCTCACCATCGTCACTAACCAACGTACAGCGGTAGACACTTATTGTTTATACACTACACCCGCCTTTACTGGTAACACTGTTCCCACACTAGTTCAATTTAGTGTCCTGTTATTGCCTACCGAGTTCGTTAATTTATACCAATCGCTTTCACACATCGAGCACTTTTATTTGCTTTTAATTCAGTTTTCCCGGCCGATAAGCACCATATGTGGGGCGGCGAAGAAGGTAATGCTCATAGAGGCAAGCAATGGCGTTTTAGAATTAAATAAATGGAGATGTGTGGAAGTGGTGTGAGGATCGCACCAAATATATAGAAACAGGACGTCAATAGGCTGACAAAAGGAAAAGGGAGGCTTCCTAGCGTCAAGAGGGTGAATGTACTTATCAGGATCAAAGCGGAAAAACTGTCGACACCCTATAAAAGCGGCGTCAACTGAAGTCACATGCTGTACAGTAGAATGACTAGAATTAACAGAGGTTACTCTATTTTCTAGGTTAGCAATGTTAGTATTTAATTCCTCTACTTGTGACTCTACTGCTTCTATCCTGGCAGAACATCTTTGTTCCACTGCACCACGAATTTCGGTACAGGTTTCTTTTACTTTCTCAATGTTTTTCTGACAAGTATCTACTTTAATTTGTACCTCTTTAACTTTGTCAGAGCAAAGGTTGGACTCGTTGCTCAATCTTTCGGACAACCTCACTTCCAAAATTTCATCTGCCTCTTGATAATTTTTTTGAATTTGATCTATTTCACATTTGAAAGTACTATGCATTTTAGTTAACTGTTGCCCTACTTTTACTTGAATGTCATGATGAATAGCATCTATCTTATAATTCAAACTATTCCATTTTGATTGCAGTTCTTCTTTTAGTTCTTTATTACTAACCTCAATTTTATTCTCCAACTTTTTATTACTATTTTCAATTTTAGCCTCAATTTTATTTTGGTTTGATTCGAGTTTGGCAAACAGTATTTGCATCCAATCCGGAGCTTCTACCTTGATACTTTGTATCTCTTGACTTGACTGAGCTGGAGATATATTGAGCTCAGTTTCACTACCTGACAAAGTTAGCAACTCTACTGGCTCCCTTTTGACTTCTATTTCACTTATTGATTGCATCCCTGCACTCTCATTTAAATTAAAGTCTGAGTCTGAGTCTGAATCAGTCTGATGGTAATAATGATGAAGTAAAAGCTTACATCTTCGATGAAAATGGCAATCTAAAAGCTGAAGTAGAAGTAGCAGAAGTAGAATCAGTACTGCAAAACTTTAGAGAGGAGGAAATGATGAATGAAGGGGGTAGAAATAGTAACGAGGTGAAAGAATCTAGTAGCTGTGTAAACGTGCCACAAATGGTTGAAGGTGACGACATTCTTATGAACAGCAATATTGCGCAGGGACGCAGTTGCTCAGAGGTAGAGGATAGTTTGGCTGATGTGCAGCAAACAAAAGTAGAAAAAGTCGTCAGATGCTTCGATTTAAAGTTAGTGGACAGATTAGAGAAAGCAGCTAAGATTATAGAGCATGATGAGCCCCAGGATGTAAATGTAAATGTAATTGCAACTGATCAGAATTACTTTACCTGGAAGAACATAGAACGAGATTTATTAGACGAGGTGTGTGAGCAACCTGTTCAATGTAAAATAACTCACCCTGTTATCAAAGTAAACATATCAGGAGTCACTGTGCGTTGTCTGCTTGACAGTGGCAGTGGAGCAAGTGCTTTATCACAAACATTTTTTGACACCATACCCAATAAAGAGAAGTTAACAGTTATGAAAGTAAGTGGCTTAAAGATTATAGGTGCTACTGGAAAAGTCTCTAGACCAGTTCAACACGAAGCTTTGATACCCATTGGTATAAATGACGTAGTAATAGATCATCCTTGTTTGATTGTGCTAGGCTTAAGTGTTGATATGTTGATTGGTACTGATTTCTTATCAAAGTACCAGGGAAAGATCAATTTTGATCAGAACAACTTAATTTTAACTTTACCTGACTCTAAAGTGATAAGAGAGTCTTTTATAGGAAGTCATATAGGCGGTAGTAATGAAACTTGGGAACTGCCTATTAGAGTAATAAAGAATAAAGGATACTTGCAGGAAAATTTGGTTTTCAGTGAGAATGAGGAAAGTGCTAAGGTTGAAGAGAGACACATCCTAAAGGAAATAGAGGAAAAGGTACAATCAACAAAGCAAATTGCTGACGAACAAAGATACAGAGGTGAGCTAGTGCTGGTCAAAACAAAAGAAAAATCAAAGAAAATTTCTGCAGAAACTAAAAAGTTTATGCATGTATATCATGGACCATTTAGAATAGTAAGTAAACCTCACGCAAATGCCTATCGTTTGGAATATCCAAAGAGTAAGAGAGAACTAGGTCTAAGAAATATTGTGGATCTAAAGGAATTTAAAATTAACAGTAATTAATTACTGTAGGGAGTCTGCCACTCTTTGGCGGATACACGGTTTGGCGTACCGTGCAGTCCCAGCTGGGTGAAACTTTATTTCCTTTTCAAGTTTCATTCCCTTCTTCTGGTCTATCATAACAGGTAAGAATCACATATGTCTTCATGTTGTATATATGCTATTAGGTTTTAAGTATTCTTAGTAAGGATCTACCTAGTGAATGGCAAAACAAAAGTCTGAGTACCAATAAGAGGCAAACATGGCTAAAATAAATAAATTAAAATATTTCATGTAATTGTAAAGGGTTAGAAACTACAACTAAGAGAGACACTTTGCAGTATACGAAGTACGGTATGAATATGAATAATCCATGAGATTATGCAGAAGGTAGTATGTTGCTAGAAATAAGGTTGTCTGAAGGAAAACAGCGTAAGAAGGTAATGCTCATAGAGGCAAGCAATGGCGTTTTAGAATTAAATAAATGGAGATGTGTGGAAGTGGTGTGAGGATCGCACCAAATATATAGAAACAGGACGTCAATAGGCTGACAAAAGGAAAAGGGAGAAAGATGTGGAGAAATGAAGTATTTTGAATCTGGAAGAAAAGGGAGAAAATGAATATGCTGCTGAGGAGCAGGTGCAGCAGAACAGATGCTCTCTTGGCGGTACGCGCCGGAGCTATATAAAAAGAGCGGCAGAGGCAGTAGTAAGCTCACTCCGCATTAGACCAACGCCTAGTCCACGCGAGCTTAACGTCCGATCGCGCCTCGCCTCGGGTGACGTCATAGCGGGCTGTGACATGCGCGTACTTAGCAATGTAAACGGACATTGAAAATCGCGAGGACTGTACACCGTCCTGGATCGTTTAGACTTCGGTAACAAACTGTTATTGTGCCGTCCGTGTGAAGTATAATTCCGCGTGGCAAGTGGTGACTAACTCCACTTTTAAGGCGAGCATTAATCTTTTTTTTTTTTTAACATTATTGCGAACTATTAATAGAGCACGGTTAGTTAGAGTAATGAACTATTCGGGAGGAACTTGCTGTAGAAGTCGCCTCTGAACTATTAAACGATTGGCTGAATTAACAATATTTAATGTCTTTAGCATTTTCAGAAGTTTCGAGTAATTTGTGTGAGCCTTTAAGATAATAAAATCTTGTTTGGAACTTTAAATTTTATTGAAGCAGCCCTAATCCCGTGAAGAACTATGGATATTTTTCGTTTAGCTGGGCTGTACAGGAATGTGGCCGTGCAGACTGGGAACTAAGGTCAGTAAGTTTCCCTTCGCTTTCTGACTGGCCACCAAATTAGTTGCCAGGCTCGCGTGATTTAAGGTGGCAATGTTCAACTTTCATTCAACATTAAACAACGACTTCTTCGCCGTCCCACATATGTTGCATCGGCAATAGTCTGTTACGTGAAATGAACATTCAAACAACTCATTCGACAACTTCTTCGCCGCCCCACAAAAGGACTTGGAAGTGCAGTTGAACAGTGTTGACAGTGTCTTGCAAGGTCTGATGAACATCATCAACAGCAAAACAAGGCTAATGGAATGTAGTCAAATTAAATCAGGTGATGCTGAGGGAACTGGATAAGGAAAAGAGACACTTAAAGTAGCAGATGAGTTTGCTATTTGTGCAGCAGAATAACTGCTGATTGTTGAAGTAGAGAGGATATAAAATGTAGACTGGTAATTCCAAGAAAAGTGTTTCTGAAGAGGAGAAATTTGTTAACATTGGATGTAGACTTACATGTTAGGAATTCTTTTGTGAAGGTATTTGTCTAGAGTGTAGCTGTGTATGGAAGTGAAACATGGAAGACAAACAGTTTAGACAGTAAGACAATAGAAGGTTTTGAAATGTGATGCTGCAGAAGAATGTTTAAAATTAACTGGGCAATCATGTAATTAATGTGGAGATATTGAGCAGATTTGGGGAGAAAAGTAGTTTAGGGCACAACCTGAATAGAAGAAGGGATCAATTGATAGACATCAAGGTATCACCAATTTAGTATTTGGAGGGGGGGGGGGGGGGGGGGCGGATGTAAAAATTGTTAAGGGAGACCAAGAGGTGCATAGTATTCAATTCAGTACACAACAACCAGTTTCTCCAAATTTTCATCAGTTAGGCTTAATCAGACATTGTGTGCATAGAAAATGACCTGTTTATGTCGGAAGTGTCTGGTGCATACTTCAGTGGATAAATTTCGGACAAAGTCAGATCAAATTGAAAGTCTTTTACATTTTTGCCGCAGTATATTTTTTGTTATCTCCATAAACTCAAAATCGAGATTTGATATGATGACTTTGTTCATTGTATCCTAGGCTGCAACACTGACTTTTCAATACAATGCATGAAAAGATTTTTCACTATCTTCAATAATTGTCAAAGATTCCACAAGTTACCTGTCACTTCCAACTTTGTTACGGCCACAGGCAAATGTGCAAAATTAAATCTGATGTAGATCAGATCTGGCTTCTTGAGTGCCACTTCTGCAAGCTACTTTAGTGGCTTTGAAAGTGTCTATGAGCCAGAATTAGAAAGAGAAAAAAACACCGATCAAGGGAGCAGTAAAACTTAGATTTTCAATAGTATCAAGGAAACAGATATGAACTTCAATAAATGTACAGTAATTTATGGTCTGTTAGCAACAAAATTTCATCAGAATTATCACAGTGAAAGATGATGGCATTTATCCTAATGCCTCGTCTGATTAAAATAGGTTGTGACAAAGATAAATCTGGCTGTAGATATGTAACTGCAGCAACATGGACAGGTGCTTCCAAGGATACCTTCAATAGGGGAAAAAGAGTCAGCATACAGATGACTGACTTAATGCTGTCAGAGTTTGTTTTTTGTGCATCTGTTTACCTTGTTTGTGGAGGATATCAACGCAGTCACACTGTTTTATTTTAGAAGTACTGTTTCAGCTACACTATATAGCACATGTACTAATTGTGTAACGTGGTTTAGGTTAGGATAACATATTTTAATTGTTTTTCTTCATCCATATATGGGGCAGCATAACTTAACAAGAATAGGTCCTGTTTTTATTTAAACTTATTGGCATGGGGTATATTGACTTCTGCCTTCATCTACTGAGCCAAACTGAGACCCTTGAGGGGCAGAAAATGATATAATGTGCATTATAAATGCGTAAATCGGTGGTCATTAAACCTTTCTTACTCTAGAGCCTATACTGGTATTGGGGGGGAGGCACCTCTGGCTGCTCATGTACCAATCTTATTATTACACAGTAATGTACATAAATAACTATGTTATCAGCCTCAATAGACTAGCTATAGTAAGGGTGCAGTAAGTTGCCAGCCGCCTCCACAACTGGCCGTCAAAAGTCGGCACCATCCAGAATGCTTGGTATTGACTGTGTCAAATAGCTGCCACCCCCAGTGCCCCAATGTTGTCCCAAGTGATTACTTAATGTTTTGAATGTAATTTTATTTATGCTCATTGTTTTGTATTACAACAGCCTTAATTTAATTTCATTTTCCTTGTTACAAATAAGCATCACATTTGGAGATGACCATCTCTATAATGATCACTCATGAGTCAATGTTACTTCGGTCTGAAGTTTATACCATAGCAACTGATTGGCGTGTGTTCCACATGCCTGTGAGTTCTCAGTAGTGGTAGATAAACAGTCAAACATTTCCACTCTCACATCCTCTAACCCTGCAGGTTCTGTGCTACTTACACCTCTGGCCTGAGGTAAGTGGCCATCTTTACTTAGCTCATGGCAAAATTCACCATCAGTTAAAATGAAGCACATCCTAAAATGTTACTGCCTCTGTAACTATTTTTATTTGTTATTGAGTGAGAAAACTACTCTCATAACAAGCTATTAATGTATGTTCATGTTTTTGGATTCAGTTGCTAGTTGCTATATGCATATTATTATAAAATACAGCTGAGAACCATGGGCTTAATGAATATTCATTCGGGCTGTGTGCGCCCAGTAGTTTGATGACCACTGGTCTAAATTTATGCAGTTATATCATAGAAATCTTTAAAATAGACATTACTCCCCAAAGAGCAAATTATTTCAAATGTATGTGTGGAAATCCAGTCTCTAGTTATGGTACACAACAATGAAATGAATATATTCGCTTGGTAATTTGTAATACTTGTCAGAAATTCTCAGGTATTCCTCTCCACCCCCTCTCAAGTTTGAGTAGGTCGACCCCACCTCTCTTCCTCCTCCCCCCTCCTCCTCCTCTTCCCCCTGTTGACAATTTTATTTTATTTTCATTTATAGCTCCTTACCTAATGTTAAATCAAAATGACATGAATGTTGTATTTTCATTTTTCTCCCCCAGATACGACTGCGGAAGAAAGCCCATGGGTTAGTGGTGCAGTAGCAAAGCAAAGAATTCAGATATATGCACTGATGCCACAGCTGCATAAACCAATCAACTCCCTTGATGTGAGCAAGGCAAATGTTATATTTGGTTGTGACAATGAGGCCGTGTACATAAGTAAGAATACAAGTGTGTATCAGTAAATTAACAATTATTTATTAAAATGTTGATTTGTACTCAAATATTTGTATTTTACAAGCACATTAAAAATACTTTGTCATTAGTTGCTGGGTTTTCATTAGGTGCAGTCTTCTATCTTGAATGGAATACTTGTTTGCAATAATTGTCAGCACACTTTATAATATTATATACTGATACTACAAGTGTTCACATCTTTTCCATGACAATCTTGCAAACTGTGGTTAGTTGGGATAGGAGATTGACAGGATGATTCAGAGGTGTCAAGCTTGTGTGTGTGTGTGTGTGTGTGTGTGTGTGTGTGTGTGTGTGTGTGTGTGTTTTCATCTTTCCTTTTCCTTCCCTCTTTCCTGACGAAGCAGCCGCTGGCTGCGAAAGCTCATAATTTTGTGTGTGTGTCTGTTTGTGTGTATTTTATTGTGCCTGTCTACCGGCGCTTTCCAGCCTGGTAAGTCTTGGATTCTTTGTTTTTAATAAATTACAACTAAATTTTATTTGCTTGAGGTGTGTTTAAACTTGTATGGTACCATGCCCTTCTCAAAGGTTATCGTCTCTTCTTTCATGCCGTGTCGATGCACTGGTCCCTGAAATGAAAAAACTTTCTAATGGTTTCAATGACAAGAGAAGCAGTGCAAAACTGGATTGTGAACTTTCTTTTCGCTTATTACAATTGACGTACTTGAAACATTCAGCTGATCCTCTTCTCTGGATATGCGAGTGCGTTGATCTCCACAACTTGCTCTCTGAAGAGATAATGCTGGTTAGAGGGATTAAAAAAACTCTCTCTCTCTCTCTCTCTCTCTCTCTCTCTCTCTCTCTCTCTCTGCTCGTGAAATAACTAGGTACTCTAATAATACTTTAAGTTCAGTTCTGGTATATTTCCATTTCCACAAATCTCACATAAATTCTTGCAAGTCAACTGCTTCATTAACTGTCAGACACAATTAAGTAAAAACAATTAAGTTAATTTACAATGTGGTGAGTTTAATAACCACCAGAAATTCAAAGACAGTTCTTGCTTCTAGCAAGTCTAACACATGAATTAAGAGTCTCTAGTCAAATTATATTACACTTGTTCATAACCGTTACAACCATTACACCGTCAAGGAATAACACATGCTTTTTCCTTGTACATCAAATACAGCTTTCATGGTGTGAACGTCAAACACTTGTTTGCGCCGATCGACCTCCATGATTGTAGTATTCTCCCGATACATGTACATCCTGCACACACAAAAACTGGTGGCATGGTAGACACATCTCCACTCTGCCACACTCGTACTTAAAATATAGAGTGTTAGAGATGGTGGAAGACCGAGTGTCTCTAGAATTTACCCCGAAATTCTCGAGGCACTACAACTTAAAACTAAATGTGTAGTAGCTCAGTGGCCACTGATTCAGTAATTCTTTTACGTCAGTATGCAGCCATTTTATTCGCCAGTTCTGGCCAGTACATCACCAACTTTACTGACCTTTACTCTGTAAAGCGTGAGATATTTATGTTCCTCATCTCTGTATCCTGCTTTCATCTTCGCTGTCATCATTCATATCCTTAAATGTATGTTACACTTCACTTTCTGTAAACACCTGTACAAATCTGTATAGAGAAGGTTAACATTATCATTTTATGTAGGTATTACTTACAGTCTCTTGTAGATTTCCTTCGTTCAACACAGATTATTGTGGGTGACTGTTTACTTGTGCCTTACAGATTGCCTGCTCGACTCAGGTGGCCAATGTCCAGAGTGTTCTTGGAAGTTCACTTCCTGACATGATTGAAGGAGGGCCCTAATGTATCAGAAGGAGGATGTTCTTGGGACTCCAATACACAATCAAAAAAAGTTTTGCAACATCCCAGTTCCCAGAACTCCTGAAGATAGACGTTGACTGTGGATATTGTATCACAGACACAGTCCCTTTGACTGTTCAGAGATGTCAGTAAACCTGCCTAAAGATGTAAAAAAAAAAACATGCATGAGCAGTGCCTGTTATACAGGGTTCAACAGCCGATCAGTTCCAGTGATCCCACCAGTTAAGAGGTACATGGCTCATGTTGTCTGTAGTTCAACCATGCCTAGATGGTCAATACCGCCGTTCAATCGCGTCCACATTGTTACTTTGTGCCAGGAAGGGCTCTCAGTAAGGGAAGTGTCCAGGCATCTTGGAGTGAATCAAAGTGATGTTCGGACATGGAGGAGATACAGAGAGACAGGAACTGTCGATGACATGCCTCGCTCAGGCCGCCCAAGGGTTACTACTGCAGTGGATGACCTTTATCTACGGATTATGGCTCGTAGGAACCCTGACAGCAATGCCGCCATGTTGAATAATGCTTTTCGTGCATCCACAGGACGTCGTGCGCAGTAGCCTGCATGATGCACAACTTCACTCCTGACGTCCATGGTGAAGTCCATCTTTGTAACCACGACACCATGCAGCGCGGTACAGATGGGCCCAACAACATGCCGAATGGACCGTTCAGGATTGGCATCACGTTCTCTTCACCGATGAGTGTCGCATATGCTTTCAACCAGACTATCATTGGAGATGTGTTTGGGGGCAACCCAGTCAGGCTGAACGCCTTAGACCCACTGTCCAGCTAGTGCAGCAAGGTGGCTGTTCCCTGCTGTTTTGGGGTGGCATTATGTGGAGTCGACGTACGCTACAATTCATGAATGCAATCCTTCGACTGATAGTGCAACCTATCGGCAGCATATTGGCGACGCTTTCGTCTTCATGGGCAACAATTCCCACCCTCATTGTGCACATCTTGTGAATGACTTCCTTCAGGATAACGACATCGTTCGACTAGAGTGGCCAGCATGTTCTTCAGACATGAACCCTATTGAACATACCTGGAATAGATTGAAAAGGGCTGTTTATGGACAATGTGACCCACCAACCATTCTGAGGGATCTCTTGTGGATAGTATGGCATGATGAATACAGGCATGCATCAATGCAAGACAATGTGCTACTGGGTATTAGAGGTACCGGTGTGTAGAACAGTCTGGACCACCACCTCTGAAGGTTTCGCTGTATGATGGTGGTGGTTGTTGTTGTTGTTGTGGTCTTCAGTCCTGAAACCGGTTTGATGCAGCTCTCCATGCTACTCTATCCTGTGCAAGCTTCATCATCTCCCAGTACATACTGCAACCTACATCCTTCTAAATCTGCTTAGTTTATTCATCTCTTGGTCTCCCTCTACGTTTTTTACCCTCCACGCTGCCCTCCAATACTAAATTGGTGATCCCTTCATGCCTCAGAACATATCCTACCAATCGATCCCTTCTTCTGGTCAAGTTGTGCCACAAACTTCTCTTCTCCCCTATCCTATTCAATACTTCCTTATTAGTTATGTGATCTACCCACCTAATCTTCAGCATTCTTCTGTAGCACCACATTTCGAAAGTTTTACTTCTCTTCTTGTCTAAGCTATTTATTGTCCATGTTTCACTTTCATGCAGGGCTACACTCCATACAAATACTTTCAGAAATGACTTCCTGACACTTAAATCTACACTCGATATTAACAAATTTCTCTTCTTCAGAAACGCTTTTCTTGCCACAGCCAGTTTGCATTTTATATCCTCTCTACTTCGACCGTCATCAATGATTATGCTACCCAAATAGCAGAACTCATCTACTACTTTTAAGTTTCTTATTTCCTAATCTAATTCCCTCAGCATCACCTGACTTAATTCGACTACATTCCATTATCCTCGTTTTGCTTTTGTTGATGTTCATCTTATATCCTCCTCTCAAGACACTGTCCATTCCATTCAACTGCTCTTCCAAGTCCTTTGTTGACTCTGACAGAATTACAATGTCATCGGCGAACCTCAAAGTTTTTATTTCTTCTCCATGGATTTTAATACCTACTCTGAACTTTTCTTTTGTTTCCTTTACTGCTTGCTCAATATACAGATTGAATAACATCAGGGAGAGGCTACAACCCTGCCTTACTCCCTTACCAACCACTGCTTTCCTTTCGTGTCCCTCGACTCTCATAACTGCCATCTGGTTTCTGTACAAATTGTAAATAGCCTTTCACTCCCTGTGTTTTACCCCTGCCACCTTTAGAATTTGAAAGAGAGTATTCCAGTCAACATTGTCAAAAGCTTTATCTAAGTGTACAAATGCGAGAAATGTAGGTTTGCCTTTCCTTAATCTAGCTTCTAAGATAAGTCGTAGGGTCAGTATTGCCTCATGAGTTCAGATATTTCTACGGAATCCAAACTGATCTTCCCCGAGGTCGGCTTCTACTAGTTTTTCCATTCGTCTGTAAATAATTTGCGTTAGTATTTTGCAGCTGTGGCTTATTAAACTGATAGTTCGGTAATTTTCACATCTGTCAACACCTGCTTTCTTTGGGATTGGAATTATTATATTCTTCTTGAAGTCTGAGGGTATTTTACCTGTCTCGTACATCTTGCTCACCACATGGTAGAGTTTTGTCAGGACTGGCTCTCCCAAGGCCGTCAGTAGTTCCAATGAAATGTTTCTACTCCTGGGGCCTTGTTTCGACTCAGGTCTTTCAGTGCTCTGTCAAACCCATCACGCAGTATTGTATCTCCCATTTCATCTTCGTCTACATCCTCTTCCATTTCCATAATATTGTCCTCAAGAACATTGCCCTTGTATAGACCCTCTATATACTACTTCCACCTTTCTGCTTTCCCTTCTTTGCTTAGAACTGGGTTTCCATCTGAGTACCTGATGTTCATACAAGTGGTTCTTTTATCTCCAAAGGTCTCTTTAATTTTACTGTAGGCAGTATCTACACTCCTGGAAATGGAAAAAAGAACACATTGACACCGGTGTGTCAGACCCACCATACTTGCTCCGGACACTGCGAGAGGGCTGTACAAGCAATGATCACACGCACGGCACTGCGGACACACCAGGAACCGCGGTGTAGGCCGTCGAATGGCGCTAGCTGCGCAGCATTTGTGCACCGCCGCCGTCAGTGTCAGCCAGTTTGCCGAGGCATACGGAGCTCCATCGCAGTCTTTAACACTGGTAGCATGTGGCGACAGTGTGGACGTGAACCGTATGTGCAGTTGACGGACTTTGAGCGAGGGCGTATAGTGGGCATGAGGGAGGCCGGGTGGACGTGCCGTCGAAATGCTCAACACGTGGGGCGTGAGGTCTCCACAGTACATCGATGTTGTCGCCAGTGGTTGGCGGAAGGTGCACGTGCCCGTCGACCTGGGACCGGACCGCAGTGACGCACGGATGCACGCCAAGACCGTAGGATCCTACGCAGTGCCGTAGGGGACCGCACCGCCACTTCCCAGCAAATTAGAGAGACTGTTGCTCCTGGAGTATCGGCGAGGACCATTCGCAACCGTCTCCATGAAGCTGGGCTACGGTCCCGCACACTGTTAGGCCGTCTTCTGCTCACGCCCCAACATCGTGCAGCCCGCCTCCAGTGGTGTCGCGACAGGCGTGAATGGAGGGACGAATGGAGACGTGTCGTCTTCAGCGATGATAGTCGCTTCTGCCTTGGTGCCAATGATGGTCGTATGCATGTTTGGCGCCAAGCAGGTGAGCGCCACAATCAGGACTGCATACGACCGAGGCACACAGGGCCAACACCCGGCATCATGGTGTGGGGAGCGATCTCCTACACTGGCCGTACACCTCTGGTGATCGTCGAGGGGACACTGAATAGTGCACGGTACATCCAAACCGTCATTGAACCCATCGTTCTACCATTCCTAGACCGGCGAGGGAACTTGCTGTTCCAACAGGACAATGCACGTCCACATGTATCCCGTGCCACCCAACGTGCTCTAGAAGGTGTAAGTCAACTACCCTGGCCAGCAAGATCTCCGGATCTGTCCCCCATTGAGTATGTTTGGGACTGGATGAAGCGTCGTCTCACGCGGTCTGCACGTCCAGCACGAACGCTGGTCCAACTGAGGCGCCAGGTGGAAATGGCATGGCAAGCCGTTCCACAGGACTACATCCAGCATCTCTACGATCGTCTCCATGGCAGAATAGCAGCCTGCATTGCTGCGAAAGGTGGATATACACTGTACTAGTGCCGACATTGTGCATGCTCTGTTGCCTGTGTCTATGTGCCTGTGGTTCTGTCAGTGTGATCATGTGATGTATCTGACCCCAGGAATGTGTCAATAAAGTTTCCCCTTCCTGGGACAATGAATTCACGGTGTTCTTATTTCAATTTCCAGGAGTGTATATTACCCCTAGTGAGATAAGCCTCTACATCCTTACATTTGTCCTCTAGCCATCCCTGCTTAGCCATTTTGCACTTCCTGTCGATCTCATTTTTGAGACGTTTGTATTCCTTTTTGCCCACTTCATTTATTGCATTTTTGTATTTTCTCCTTTCATCAATTAAATTCAATATTTCTTCTGTTACCCAAGGATTTCTACTAGCCCTCGTCTTTTTACCTACTTGATCCTCTGCTGCCTTCACTACTTCATCCCTCAGAGCTACCCATTATTTTTCTACTGTAGTTCTTTACCCCATTCCTGTTAATTGTTCCCGTATGCTCTCCCTGAAACTCTGTACAACCTCTGGTTTAGTCAGTTTATCCAGGTCCCATCTCCTTAAATTCCCACCTTTTTGCAATTTGTTCAGTTTTAATCTACAGTTCATAACCAATAGATTGTGTTCAGAGTCCACATCTGCCCCTGGAAATGTCTTACAGTTTAAAACCTGGTTCTGATACCTTTCAGTATCTCCAGGGTTCTTCCATGTATACAACCTCCTTTCATGATTCAGAAACCAAGTGTTAGCTTAGCTATGATTAAGTTGTGCTCTGTGAAAATTTCTACCAGGCGTCTTCCTCTTTCATTTCTTAGCATCAATCCATATTCACCTACTACGTTTCCTTCTCTCCCTTTTCCTACACTGGAATTCCAGTCACCCATGACTATTAAATTTTCGTCTCCCTTCACTACCTGAATAATTTATTTTATTTCATCATACATTTCTTCAATTTCTTCGTCATCTGCAGAGCTAGTTGGCATATAAACTTGTACTACTGTAGTAGGTGTGGGCTTCGTATCTATCTTGGCCACAATAATGCGTTCACTATGCTGTTTGTAGCAGCTTACCCGCATTCCTATTTTCTTTTTCATTATTAAACTTACTCCTGCATTACCCCTATTTGATTTTGTGTTTATAATGATGTAGTCGCCTGACCAGAAGTCTTGTTCCTCCTGCCACCAAACTTCACTAATTCCCACTATATCTAACTTTAACCTATCCATTTCCCTTTTTAAATTTTCTAACCTACCTGCCTGGTTAAGGGATCTGACATTCCACGCTCCGATCCGTAGAATTCCAGTTTTATTTCTCCTAATAACGACATCCTCTTGAGTAGTCCCCGCCCGGAGATCCAAATGGGGGACTATTTTAGCTCCGGAATATTTTACCCAAGAGGACGCCATCATCATTTAATCATACAGTAAAGCTGCATGCCCTCGGGAAAAATGACGGTCGTAGTTTCCCATTGCTTTCAGCCGTTCACAGTACCAGTACAGCAAGGCCGTTTTGGTTATTGTTACAAGGCCAGATCAGACAATCATCTACACTGTTGCCCTTGCAACTACTGAAAAGGTTGCTGCCCCTCTTCAGGAACCACACGTTTGTCTGGCCTCTCAACAGATACCCTTCCATTGTGGTTGTACCTACGGTACAGTTATCTGTATCGTTGAGGCACACAAGCCTCCCCACCAATGGCAAGGTCCATGGTTCATGGGCTGGATGTATGATGGTACAACATGCAATGTGTAGTTTTGATGAGCAATAAAAAGGGTGGAAATGATGTTTATGTTGATCTCTGTTCCAATTTTCTGTACATGTTCCGGAACTCTCGGAACTGAGGTGATGCAAAACTTATTTTGATGTGTGAATATATTATTAGATGTAGTCCACCTTAAGTTTATATCTATAATATAGTTATTGCTTCTTCCTTCCTATATGTATATAATTCTTATAAATATGTGTGAGGGCAGGTTGCGTTCAATTGTGTTAGCTGGCAGTTGTTTATCATGTTAGCTGTCTAATAATGAAATCTCCTGCGGCCATGTTTACTGCACATGTGTGCGAGTTGTTGCTTTCACCTTGTCTGCTGATGTAATCACAGTTGCAATTACACTACAGTGTGCATTGTAAGTTCTGTTCTGCTTCGTCGTTCTTCACATCAAGCGCAGCACTGTATCGTTTAATATCCCTCTCAATTTAATTTATCTGCTACTTTATATGTCAAAATACAAGTAAAAATCTCATATCTAAACATGTTTCCTTAACATTAGAATTCAAAAGAAAACAGGTATTAAATTACTATTATGTACACTATGTACAGACGTTTTCAATAAAAATTCTTGTGACAAAAATGTTTATTCCACAAGTGCCTTTAAGTCCTTGTGGGGCTAGAGACCTTTGTCTTGACCAGTGCTCTTGTAAATCAATCTATAATATCCAGGATAGGGGATTTTGGAAATTATATATGGTCCTGTATAAAGTAATTGCCACTTCTTGTTTACTTATCCAATTTTTCTTGATTAGGATGGGTTCGTAACAGAACTCGTTTCACTTCAGTAAACTGTGTAAAACACCTAAGTCTCCAATCACAGATTTTGTTCCTACATTCAGCCCTGCTCTCCAGTGTGATTGCTGCTTGTTTAATTTTCTCCTCCAAAGTAATTTCCACCACTGGTATTTTTGGTAGGGGTGACTCCCATTTGTCCTTCTGTCTGGTTTAAAACATTAATTCATTTGGTGTAAAACCAGTGGAAGACTTTGTAAGATTGTTAATGACCTGCATGAAAGGTGTGACATTCTATCCATTGTGTGTGTGTGTGTGTGTGTGTGTGTGTGTGTGTGTGTGTGTGTGCAGTAACAGCTCTAACATCAGCAGCAAAATCATCAGTTGGAGCAGCTGAACAACTAACAGGTAAGCCAGACACAGAAGAAAATTCTGCAGCAGATGAAAATAGAAGAATAAATAGGGAAAAGAAAAGCAGTACTTCCAGTACCCTGAATGATTTTTTATTGACAAGATAAAGGTAAGTGATCAGTTAAATATGCCAAAGTCTAACAATTTTTTTAATTTCATGCTGATTCATCAAAATGTCCAATCATTGCTAAAAAAAATTAAGTTAGGTTGAAACTTCATTTACTGATCAGCTAAAAAACGCTTCTGTAATGTTTAGAACACTGGCTGACTAAATATGCAATGTCAGTCACAAAACTTGCATACTTCAATCTTTCATCATCATTCTCTAAAATTACATCCAGTCATGGAGGGTTGTGTATATTTGTTAAAACTGGTATTGATTTTGTAATATAAAACCCATTGAACTGTTAGCTGAAGAGAAAGTTTTTGAAGTATCTGCAGTTGAACTCTCTGCATTAAAATTAATAATCATTTGTGTGCATAGGAGCCCTGATGAGAACTTAAATCATTTTTCTCATCAACTAGAAGCAGCTTTAAGTAGTATAAAAACTATATATGTGGAGATTTTAATATTGATTTTCAAGAAATATCAAAAGACCAGCACAGCTTAATGGCCCTACTGGAAACATATAACATAGAAGCCACCATAGACTCTCCTACAAGAGTTACACCAACAGCAAGCTCAACAATTGAACGGATTAATAAACACAAATGTAAATCACAATTTCTGTGCCAGAAATATTAATACTGGATTCAGTGATCACTGTACACATTTTATTGCGTTACACACACCAAGCGAAAAATTTGAGAAGATGAACTTGTAGGAGAAACAAAATTCACTAACAAACGTACGTTTTTATACAGAGACTAAATGAAGAAACATGGTATCAAGTGAGTACTTGTACCAACAAAAAGTTTAAAAAATTCATGGAAATCTTCATGTCATATTTTGAAGCTCCATTTCTATTAAAAATAACAGAAATGTCAACCTAACATCAAAAAGAACAAATGGATTACAATAGGCATTCGACTCTCATGTGCAGAGAAAATAAGATAACACAATACACCAAAGACACAGAACAGGCCTCATGAATTTCATTCGTACCTGACGTTTTACAAGAAGCTCCTCAAAAATGTCGTAAGGAAAGCTAAAACAATGGCAAATGACAAATACATTGAAATTTCAAAAAACAAATCTAAAGCTATATGGGAAGTTATAAAAATCAAACAATATAAAAGTATAAGCTTATGTTATGAAAGACAAATGTTTTATTGCCCAACAAAAATTGCAGAGACCTTTTGCAAACATACGTGAACAGTTGGTGAGTGGACTGGACGAACACAACAAAATATCACCTCCACAGTTACAAAAATCTAGAAAACAGGGTGATCATGTGGAATTGATGGAATACCAGATGTGATTATTACAAAATGCTGTCTTGCCTTAACTGAACAATTGACACACTTGTGCAGCAGCTCACAACCATCTGGAACCTTCCCTTCATGCTTAAAAACAGCAAAACTGAAACCACTGCTCAAAAAAGGAAATCCAGAAGGTGTTTCAAATTATAGACCAATAGCCCTACTTCCTGTATTTCAAAAATTTTAGATTATATATATATATATATATATATATATATATATATATATATATATATATATTAAAAACAAAGATTCCAAGACTTACAAAGCGGGAAAGCGCCGGCAGACAGGCACATGAACAAAACACACAAACACACACACAGAATTACGAGCTTTCGCAACTGGCAGTTGCTTCGTCAGGAAGGAAGGAAGGAGAGGGAAAAATGAAAGGATGTGGGTTTTAAGGGAGAGGGTAAGGAGTCATTCCAATCCCGGGAGCGGAAAGACTTCCCTTAGGGGAAAAAAAGGACAGGTGTACACTCGCGCGCGCGCGCGCACACACACACACACACACACACACACACACACACACACACACACACACATATCCATCCGCACATACACAGACACAAGCAGACATATATATATATATATATATATATATATATATATATATATATATATATATATATATATATAAGAGATTGATTTCCTAAATAAACATAAAATTCTCTCTCCCTCACAGCATCATTTCAGGAAAGTCTATTCAACTGAAAGTTTAATATTTGAATTCCTTAATGAAATCTATGCTAAACTGGTTGCGAGTGAGTTTGTGACGGGCAAATGTCTTGATTTATACAAAGCTTTTGATAGCCTTGATCATAATGCCCTACTGCAGAAGCTTGACCAATTAGGAATTAGAGGTACATCCAATGAGTCCCTCAGGACATACCTACGTGGTTGCAAATGGGTAGTTGAAGTGCAATATACTGACATAACAAAATCAGCTACTTCTATTCAGGATGTGAAATATGGTGTCCCTCAAGGATCAATATTAGGACCCAATTTGTTTCTCCTCTATGTCAATGGTCTTACAACAAGTATTGCCAAACCGCCCTCCAAGCTTTCTTATTAGTGGGAAAACAGAAGAAAAACTAAAAGACTCTGCTAGCCAAACAGTGAACAGTGTAGAAAAGTGTTTCAGCTATAACAAGCTAATTACAAACAAAGAACAGACAGTAGCACTGAACTTCTATAATCTAAAAGGAAGGCACCATCCAAACATACAAATGGAACTAAGGGACGTCATTCTTGAAAGTGTTGACAGCACAAAATTTCAGGGTCTCTGGCTCCACAACTCCTCAAAATGGGAGGCACACATTGAATATTTGCAAAGAAAACTAAGCAAAACCTGCTACATGATAAGGATCTTAAAAATTTGTTGCAGCGAAGCCAGCCTGTTAAATTTATACTACTACTATCAGCATTCTGTAATTATATATGGCTTAATCTTCTGGGACGATGCAACAACAAATATTAAACTTTTCAGGATGTAAAAGATAATATTAAGAATTATTGAAGGGGTAAACAATAGGAAATCATGCAGATCTATATTCAAAAAACTGTCAGTTCTTCCTCTTCCTTGCATTTTTATCTAAAAAACATCAGTTTTTATCAAACAATGTGTTGATAGACACCCAGATACCTTATTAAAATGAAGATAAACATGCATACAATACGAGCAAAAATCTTCTCTTCATATGAAAGAGGTGTAAATATTTAGTTCTTAGGAATGCAATACAAACTGTATTTTATCTTCTAAAGACCTAACCGTGTCCAATATCCTTGTATATATTCTATACACGTAGGATTAGGACTAAAATAAATAATACACAGCCATAGCCTAAGTAAATAGAGAACACAATACTTAGGTGTTCGGTACCAGAGCATAAGGGCAGCACTGAAATTAAATGATGATTTGTATAAAAATGTGTGTGTGTGTGTGTGTGTGTGTGTGTGTGCGTGTGTGTGTGTGTGTGTGCGTGTGTGTGTGTGTGTAAAAGCTACAGTACGCCAGATGTATAAAAAGGCTGAACTTAGATCTTATGCTACCAAATGAAAAGGGGTCAGACCAAGCATTGCAAGTTCTTGTGACTGACAAGAGGGCCAAGCAAGCATGATTACTGTACATTTACACATGAGCCCAAGTTGTCTCAACATTGTTCTGCACTTGGTCAGTGGCAAAGTTCTTGTAGAGACATATTCATGCACAATAGAAACTGTTAACAGTCGAGGATGACACTTGTATAACTCGGTATTGTACTGCCAGAATGTATCATTAGAAAGCAAATGTAAAGTAAGTGGTTTGACACCAGTAGATATCATGAAATGATGTTTGCAATAGTTATTTCATGATGAATGAAGAATTGCTGTAATAGAGTGAAAATGAATGGTTCTTCCTGCCCATAAAATTTCCTCCAGAATAGTAGACACATCCTAGTAAACTTGTCAGAGGCATAGCTAAATCTAGGTATGTAAACTCATCATGATTTCATGTTATGAAGCTGTAGAAATGGATACTAGTCTAAAGTGGTATTTGTTAACACAAAATTTACACACATCATGTGTTTATGTTGTATGCAAATATTTTATCATTCCTGGAAAATGAAGAGCGAAAAGGTGGCAACCTATGTAAAGTTAAAATAAGATGCAACTATGAATACAGATTGTTCACAAAAGAACATTTAAAAGGGTAATGCCAGAGAGCAAAATGTGATAAAAATGATAATGAAAAAATGGAATGATGTTATTCGACATAGAATCACAAGAAATGTGTGTAATAAAGGGCTATTTAAGAAGAAAAAATACATTTCAAACGTTTATTGCTTCCAAACTACAAAAGATAGAAAAACAATCCCAGCATTCCTGGAAAGAGAAAAGTTCAATTTTTTATGTATTCTGAATGAGCAACATTATTGAATCAACAGCTTCAAAACTCAATGTTGCAGACTTCCAAGTGTCTTAGGCATAGGGGTGATAAGAACGTAGTCTTGTGCATAAACCTAGATATAAAAGTCACAAAGTGTGAGGTCTGGTGATCTGGGAGGAGCATAAAATGTAGGCCCTACCTCATCACTGGTGGCCTTCCAGCTGCTTCGTATATGGCAGGAAATGAGCCATCACTTTGATATTTGTGACGTAACACGTGGTGTGCACACTGAATGTATAAAAATGTGAACTTCTGCCTTTCCAGGAACATCAGAATTCTGTTTCTATCTTTAGTTGTTTGGAAGCAATAAATGTCTGAAATCTGTTCCTTCTTTTTGAATAGCCCTGTATTACATACATTTATTGTGGTTTTATATCTTATATTTTTAATTTCTGTACATTTTTTATGTAAATTTTTCTATAATATTTATGTAGATGAGAATATATTTTAAAATGTAAATGCTTAGGTTGTCATAAAAATGATGAAATGTAAAAACTATGACACAGTGTAAAGCTGATAGTGTTTGCCAGCACTACATCTATGAAGTAATAACTGTAAATGTGCTGCAAACATTTTGTGAAGACTTTAAACCCATAATTCTGTATCCAGAAAGGCCCATACAGGACCTGGAACATGCGGTCGTGCATTATCCTGCTGAAATATAGGTTTTGCAGGGATCGAATGAAGGGTAGAGCGACGGGTTGTAACACATCTACAATGTAACGTCCACTGTTCAAAGTGCCGTCAATGCGAACAAAAGATGACCGAGGCGTGTAACCAATGGCACCCCATATCATCATGCGGGGTGATACACCAATATGGCGATGATGAATACACGCTTCCCATGTACGTTCACCACAATGTCGCCAAACACGGATGCGACCATCATGATGCTGTAAACAGGACCTGGATTCATCCGAAAAAATGATGTTTTGCCATTCGTGCACCCAAGTTTGTCGTTGAGTACACCATCGCTGACGCTCCTGTCTGTGATGCAGCGTCAAGGGTAACCGCAGCCATGGACTATGAGCTGATAATCCGTGCTCCTGCAAACGTCGTCGAACCGGTCTTGCAAATGTCCTCGTCTGTTGACTCAGGGATTCAGACGTGGCTGCACGATCCGTTACAGCTGTCATCTCGACTGCTAGTGTTACGAGGCCTTTCAAATCCAGCATGGTGTTCCGTATTACCCTCCTGAACCCATTGATTCCATATTCTGCTAACAGTCATTAGATCTCGACCAACGCGAGTAGCACTGTCGTGATACGATAAACCGCAATCTTGATAGGCTACAATCCAACTTTTATCAAAGTCGGGAACGCAATGGTAAGCATTTCTCCTCCTTACATGAAGCATCAAAACGTTTCACCAGGTAACGCTGATCAAGTGCTGTTTGTGTATGAGAAATCAGTTGGAAACTTTCCTCATGTGAGCACGTTGTAGGTATCGCCACAGGCACCAACCTTGTGTGAATGGTCTGAAAAGCTAATCATTTGCATATCACAGCATCTTCTTCTTGTCGGTTAAATTTCGCATCTGTAGCACGTCATCTTCGTGGTGTAGCAATTTTAATGGCCAGTAGTGTACAACAGAAACAAATGCCATGACCATAAATCATGAACCTTTTCACCATAGCATCGATGGTTTCACTATACAAAAGCCTCAGCACACAATGCTGCAGCAATGGCATGATCACTTTAAGTGACTTTGGGCAAATAATTGAAACCGTAGCAGACTCAGGGACAGCTCAACTTAATTGTATTGTTAAAGAAACTGAAATGTGCTGCATGCAGTGTACATCATGAGAAGTGTGCTCACTGGACAACGCCACAGTTGAAGATGTTAGGTACCAATAATTAAACTAAAGACTCTGAATTCAAATGCACCTGTTGATGCAACTCGTAAAAAAATTTGTAAATAGTGTTGTTAATAATTTGTAAAGTGTACACTAAACAAAATTAGATACATATGTCATTTGATGACACGCTCAGGAGTAAACGAGATAAACTTGACCATGAATATAGGTCTCAGTACTCTGACAGCCAAGACTTTAAACAACAAAGAAGGTGCAAGTAGTTTAATGCACCACCCCTGTATAATGACGTCCAGTACAGAAAAGGTATTACAGGGAGTTACGATCATATCTGACAAGGGAACCTCCCCATTGCACCCCCCTCAAATTTAGTTATAAGTTGGCACAGTGGATAGGCCTTGAAAAACTGAACACAGATCAATCGAGAAAACAGGAAGAAGTTCTGTGGAAGTATAAAAAAAAGGCAAAATATACAAGCTGAGTAGTCCATACTTCGACACAACTTCTTCCTGTTTTCTCGATTGATCTGTGTTCAGTTTTTCAAGGCCTATCCACTGTGCCAACTTATAACTAAATCTGAGGGGGGGGGGGTGATGGGGAGGTTCCCTTGTGAGAAAGTTGACAGAAAACTCAAACCTATATCAATTTATTTGTTGTGGTCTTCAGTCCAGAGACTGGTTTGACGCAGCTCTCCATGCTGCTCTATCCTGTGCAAGCTTCTTCATCTCCGAGTAAGTACTGCAACCTACATCCTTCTGAATCTGCATAGTGTATTCATCCCTTGGTATCCCTCTGCGATTTTAACCCTCCAGGAAAAGACTTCCTAACACTTAAATCTACACATGATATTAACAAATTTTTCTTCTTCAGAAACGCTTTTCTTGCCACAGCCAGTTTGCATTTTATATCCTCTCTACTTCGACCATCATCAATGATTTTGCTACCCAAATAGCAGAACTCATCTACTACTTTTAAGTTTCTTATTTGCTAATCTAATTCCCTCAGCATTACCTGACTTAATTCGACTACATTCCATTATCCTCGTTTTGCTTTTGATGATCATCATCTTATATCCTCCTTTCCAGACACTGTTCATTTGTAGTGGTTCCACGTGCTTTTATTTCTTTGTTTGTTGTCCTTGGTGTTGTCGGGGTATCGAAAGCAAGGAACATGTGGCAGGTGTATACCTAGACCTGGAAAAAGCCTTTGATTGTGTAAATGTTGACATCCTATTAGACGAGCTATGGAAAATGGGCATTAGAGGCGCTGCTTATGATTTAATAAAGTGTTATATGAGCAATAGAAAACAATTTGTTCTACTTAAAACGGAAAGTGGTGTCTACAAATCTGAGATCACATGCTTAAAATATGGTGTGCCCCAGGGCTCGGTGTTGGGCCCCCTTCTGTTCTTCAACTATGTAAATGATATTAAATACTGTACTATAAATTCCAAAATTGTTCTGTATGCCGATGACACGTCCATTGTATGTAAAAAGGAATCATGTAATGAACTAGAGGCTGAGTGCAATAATGTGACAAAAGAAATTGTTCAGTTTTTTAATGAAAGCCATTTAAATTTAAGCACCAGTAAAACATGTTTGATGGAGTTTAACAAAAGTAGTTTGAATACTGAAATTAAATTATACATGGGCAACGAATTGGTAAATAAAGAGTCTAGTGTAAAATTCCTTGGCATAACAATCCAAAGCAACCTGAAACGGGACACACATATTGACTCCCTAGCAACTAAGTTGTCAAAAAATATATTTGCAATCAGTACTATTAACAAGTTCTGTAGAGACACCGTAGTCCTAAAGACTGCATACGATGCTCTTTTTTTCCTCTCACTTGAACTACGGTATTGAAATTTGGGATGCAACAACCAAAGCTAATCTAAATAAGCTACTCATTCTTCAAAAAAAGGGGTGTGAGAATAATGTGTGGAGCAAAAATAGGGAATCTTGTCGCAACTTGTTTCCAAAAACAGAGGTGTTAACTGTTATAAACACATACATTCTAAAAGCCATATTGCTTGTAAAAAGACTGCACCCAAACACTTATTCAGATTTCCACCAGTACAATACTAGAAATAAAGAAAGATTTTACATTGGCAGCCACAGAACAGCACTTTACGAAAGGGGGCCTCAGTACGCAGGTATAAAATTAGCTAATGCACTGCCTAGTGCAGTCATGGCTCTTCCTACAATTAAACTGAAACATCAACTTAAGAAATTTTTAGTAAAACACCCTTTCTACTCATTAGAAGAGTACCATACTTATACGAAGAACAACAAATGCTTTCTGAAATTATGTGAATAGAAATCGGTAAACATCTTATTGTAATTTTGTTGTAAAAATGGCTCTGAGCACCATGGGACTTAACATCTTAGGTCATCAGTCCCCTAATTTTGTTGTTAATTAATGACGTATTCAGAAGAATGTCTTGCGTATTGTACAAATAACTTTAATCATTACTGTTTCTTTGTACATGTGCAGTGTACCATTCGATGTTGAATAAAGCTATTATTATTATTATTATTATTATTACTACTACTACTACTACTACTACTACTACTACTACGTACTTCGTTACTACACTGGCTGAAAAATGTGGTTTGTAATTTGGACACTGACTACGTAAATAATGTAGCCGAGAGATGCACAGTTACGTCTCACAGTACTTTAATTTCACTATTCACAACCCCCACTCCCCCCCAGTAAAATACATGTCCTTTTTGTATGAGATCGAAAATATAAGTACTGTCAAGCGAGATTGAAACAAAAGTTGTTAAAAAATTGAATATTCTCCTGACATCTCTCATTTTAAAATCCCATCTTTGCCGTCTTCTGTGGCGATGTATTTCTTACTACTAATGTGGAAAAGAGAACATTCAGATATCGAGAAAAAATGAAAAGGTATTACACAATTACCTCCCACTGTACACTGACGTTGTGTGGAGGTGTTAGGCACTATCACATGATTAATCGGTTGCCATCTATTACCATGGCGGCGGCGAGGGGGAGGGGGGCGGGGCGTCAAAGCCCTTTATTTCTATGTCTCCTGGATAGGCTCATGTGGTGTGTAAGCGGAGACATCAGTTTCACCTTATTATATCTACAGGGTGTTTAAAAAATGACCGGTATATTTGAAACGGCAATAAAAACTAAACGAGCAGCGATAGAAATACACCGTTTGTTGCAATATGCTTGGGACAACAGTAAGTACATTTTCAGGCGGACAAACTTTCGAAATTACAGTAGTTACAATTTTCAACAACAGATGGCGCTGCAAGTGATGTGAAACATATAGAAGACAACGCAGTCTGTAGGTGCGCCATTCTGTACGTCGTCTTTCTGCTGTAAGCGTGTGCTGTTCACAACGTGTAAGTGTGCTGTGGACAACATGGTTTATTCCTTAGAACAGAGGATTTTTCTGGTGTTGGAATTCCACCACCTAGAACACAGTGTTGTTGCAACAAGACGAAGTTTTCAACGGAGGTTTAATGTAACCAAAGGACCGAAAAGCGATACAATAAAGGATCTGTTTGAAAAATTTCAACGGACTGGGAACGTGATGGATGAACTTGCTGGAAAGGTAGGGCGACCGCGTACAGCAACCACAGAGGGCAACGCGCAGCTAGTGCAGCAGGTGATCCAACAGCGGCCTCGGGTTTCCGTTCGCCGTGTTGCAGCTGCGGTCCAAATGACGCCAATGTCCACGTATTGTCTCATGCGCCAGAGTTTACACCTCTATCCATACAAAATTCAAACGCGGCAACCCCTCAGCGCCGCTACCATTGCTGCACGAGAGACATTCGCACAGGATTGATGACGGCGATATGCATGTGGGCAGCATTTGGTTTACTGACGAAGCTTATTTTTAACTGGACGGCTTCGTCAATAAACAGAACTGGCGCATTTGGGGAACTGAAAAGCCCCATGTTGCAGTCCCATCGTCCCTGCATCCTCAAAAACTACTGGTCTGGGTGGCCATTTCTTCCAAAGGAATCATTGGCCCATTTTTCAGATCCGAAACAATTACTGCATCACGAAATCTGGACATTCTTTGTGAATTTGTGGCCGTACAAACTGCCTGAGACGACACTGCGAACACCTCATGGTTTATGCAAGATGGTGCCTGGCCACATCGCACGGCCGACGTCTTTAATTTCCTGAATGAATATTTCGATGATCGTGTGATTGCTTTGGGCTATCCGAAACATACAGGAGGCGGCGTGGATTGGCCTCCCTATTCGCCAGACATGAACCCCTGTGACTTCTTTCTGTGAGGACACTTGAAAGACCAGGTGTACCGCCAGAATCCAGAAACAATTGAACAGCTGAAGCAGTACATCTCATCTGCATGTGAAGCCATTCCGCCAGACACGTTGTCAAAGGTTTCGGGTAATTTCATTCAGAGACTACGCCATATTATTGCTGCGCATGGTGGATATATGGAAAATATCGTACTATAGAGTTTCCCAGACCGCAGCGCCATCTGTTGTTGACAATTGTAACTACTGTAATTTCGAAAGTTTGTCTGCCTGAAAATGTACTGTTGTCCCAAGCATATTGCAACAAACGGTGTATTTCTATCGCTGCTCGTTTAGTTTGTATTGCCGTTTCAAATATACCGGTCATTTTTGAAACACCCTGTACATTTACTAATACAAATTATTGAAAGTAAAACGAGTTATAAAGAAGGGGGCACAAACATCAAGTACTGTGCATTCAACAATGTTTGGTCAAGTCTCTTTCATTATTGCTCCCACGGGCGTGGCAAGTAGTTGGCTGTCTGCACTGGTAGTTTAATAGTTGCGTCCTCGCTGAATACTTCTAACTCGTGCATGTCCATTTCACGCGGAGTGAAATAGCGAAGTCTTCGTGTGTTTGCACCACGGATTCCTCCACAAATATTTGTTCATTTCTGGGAAACAGTGTGCACGCTTGTGGTAATTTCGATGCTGTTACATGTGACCTACAGTTTTACGGCCTAGGACCCATCGTTTACCTGTCGTAACACGCTTATTCAGTAGAGAGGAAATCTGTCGACAAGCACGCGAAGATAAGTTAAGTTCCTTATGAAACACTCTTCCATTTATTCCGAGATGAGTACGGTTCAGTTAAACACGTGTACTAAGTGCAGCACACTTCGCATTTGGAAGGGAAGGGGAGGGGGGGAGGGGAACTTTCACATAGGTTCCTTGCCGAATTGCCGTCTGCCTTTATGAATCGCTTATTTTGCATTAAGTGTCTGCTTTCGTAGACTGTTACTCCTTAAACTATTATTTACATAATTACAATTTTAATACTTCCAGATACTACACATTATTGCTGACATTCCAATCACGCTTACTTCATATGCATTATTTTCATAAACAGTCTTATCACTTTAGGTTGTAAAGAATAGTCATTTACATTCATATTATAGAGTGAATATGAGTAACCTCAATTTCATCAATCATCCATATATACATCTGTATGCTTGGATGTCACAAATATTTATATAAGAAACATTATACATATGTCCTTTCACATTATTGATGGTAGCTTGTTATTTATGGAGCAGGTGGGAGAGCCTGGCATCTACTTAAAATACACTACGCCCTACTTGCCTAACTGCACTTCGCATTGCCACTAGGAATGAAGGAAGGAATCTGTTTGACTACAGGTCCTTCGGATTACTAATGAAAGGACATAGAATTCACATATCATGTCACGTGAAGACTTTCAATCAGCATTGTTCATGGTAGATGGTAGTTATGTTCCTATTACATAAAATAGACATTGTTTACTTCAGACGACGTATAACTTAAGTACTCCTCACACATGTTTAATTGCCATAAGCATTGTTGTCATTTGGCGTGTAGAAATACTGTATCATTACAATCTCACTCACTGGACTGCTGCTGCATCTACTGTGACTCACCCATTCATATTCCTTATGTACATAATATTCGTTACAGCTTTTTTTTGAGGTGTGGCCCATTGATGTGTGGTACCATGCCACTCTCGAAGCTTATCATATGTTCTTTCACATCGTATCGATGCACTGGTCGCTGAAAAGAAAAGAAAAAAAAAACTGAAAACTATCTTAAAACTAAATATGTAGTAGCTCAGTGGTCACTGATTCAGTCATTCTTTTATATCAGTATGCATCCGTTTTATTCGCCTGTTCTGCTCAGTACACATACCAGCTTCACTTACCTTTACCCTGTAAAGAAAAGTATCTATAAAATCGTATAAAGCGTGAGATGCTAGTGCTCCTATCTCTGTGTCCTGCTTTCATATTACCTGTTATTATTCATATTCTTAAATATAGTTGTTGTTGTTGTTGTGCTCTTCGGTCCAGAGACTGGTTTGGTGCAGCTCTCCGTGCTACTCTATCCAGTGCAAGGTTCTTCATCTTCCAGTACCTACTGCAACCTACATCTTTCTGAATCTGTTTAGTGTATTAATCTCTTGGTCTCCCTCTACGATTTTTACCCTACACGCTGCCCTCCAATACTAAATTGGTGATCCCTTGATGCCTCAGAATATGCCCTATTTGTGCCACAAATTTCTCTTCTCCCCAATCCTATTCAATACCTCCTCATTAGTTATGTGATCTACCCATCTAATCTTCAGCATTCTTCTGTGGCACCACATTTGGAAAGCTTCTATTCTCTTCTTGTCTAAACTATCTGTCGTCCAAATTTCACTTCCATACATGGCTACACTCCATACAAATACTTTCAGAAACGACTTCCTGACACTTAAATTTCTTCATCGATGTTAACAAATTTCTCTTCTTCAGAAACGCTTTCCTTGCCATTGCCAGTCTACATTTTATATCTTCTCTACTTCAACCATCAGTTATTTTTCTTTCCAAATAGCAAAACTCTTTTACTACTTTAAGCGTCTCATTTCCTAATCTAATTCCCTCAGCATCACCTGACTTAATTCGATTACATTCCATTATCCTCGTTTTGCTTTTGTTGATGTTCATCTTATATCCTCCTTTCAAGACACTGTCCATTCCATTCAACTGCTCTTCCAAGTCCTTTGCTGTCTCTGACAGAATTACAATATCATCAGCGAGCCTCAAAGCTTTTATTTCTTCTCCATGGATTTTAATACCTACTCCAAATTTTTCTTTTGTTTCCTTTACTGCTTGCTCAATATACAGATTGAATAACATCAGGGAGAGGCTACAACCCTGTCTCACTCTCTTCCCAACCACTGCTTCCCTTTCATGCCCCTCGACTCTTATAACTGCCATCTGGTTTCTGTACAATTTGTTAATAGCCTTTCGCTCTCTGTATTTTACCCCTGACGCCTTCAGAATTTGAAAGAGAGTGTTCCAGTCAACATTGTCAAAAGCTTTAAGTTTACAAACGCTAGAAACATAGGTTTGCCTTTCCTTAATCTATTTTCTAGGATAAGTCGTAGGGTCAGTATTGCATCACGTGTTCCAACATTTCAACGGAATCCAAACTGATCTTCCCCGAGGTCGGATTCTACTAGTTTTTCTATTCATTGTAAAGAATTCATGTTAGTATTTTGCAGCCGTGGCTTATTAAACTGATAGTTCGGTAATTTTCACATCTGTCAACACCTGTTTTTTTTTTTTTGTGATTGGTTATACATCCTGTAGTACAAGTTCTGTAAACGCCTGTACATATCTGTATATAGTAAGTTAACATTATATTTTATTTAGGTAATACTTGTAGTCTCTTGTACATTTCCTTAGTTCAAGATGTAGTTCTCCTTAAGTTTATAGTTAGAATATAGATATTCCTTCTTTCTTCCTATGTGTATATAATTCTTTGAAATATGTGTGCGGGAGAGTTGCGTGTAATTGCATTAGCTGGCAGTCGTGTATTATGTCATATGTCTCGAGAATTAAACCTCCTGTGGCCGTGTTTACATGGTTATGCGCGCGATTTGTTGCTTCCACCTTGTCTGCTGACGTAGCGCACTGTTACACTTACACCAGTGTGTGCATCGCTAGTTATGCTCTGCTTTGCCACTCTTCGCATCAATGAAGTGCTGTATCATTATAATATCCCTTTCATTTTCACTTACCTGCTACTTTATATATCAAAATATAAGTAAAAATATCTTATATCTAAACATGATTCCTTAACACTGGTATTCAAAAGAAAACAAAAATTAAATTATTATTATGTACAGTCATTTTCAGTGAAGATACTTGTATTAAAAATGTTTATTCCACAAGTGCCTTTAAGTCCTTGTAGGGGTAGAGATCTTTGTTTCAACCAGTCTTCTCATAAATCAATCGATATGCTCCAGGATAAGGGATTTTGAAAATTATATATGGTCCTGTACAAAGTCATTTCCTGTTTTTGTTAACTTAGGATGTGTTTGTAGCCAGAACTCTTTGGCCTTCAGTAAACTGTGTAAAATGCTTCAATTTCCAATCATAGATTATCTTCCTATATTCAGCCCTGTTTTCCCGAGTCATTACTGCTTGTTTAATCTTTTCTATAATGTCATTTCTATCGCTGGTATTTTTGGTAGGGATGACTCCCATTCGTTCTTTTGTCTAGTGTAAAACATTAATTCATTTGATGTGAAACCAGTGGGAGGATATGTAACATTGTTAATGACCTGCATGAAAGGTGTGACATATCTGTATATAGTAAGTTAACATTATATTTTATTTAGGTAATACTTGTAGTCTCTTGTGTGTGTGTGTGTGTGTGTGTGTGTGTGTGTGTGTCTTCGATTAAATTCTTTGAACACCCTTTCTACATCGGAGTGATGTCTTGATACTAAGGCGTGTTTTATACTCTGTGATGTTACAAATTGATTCCATTTGTGCCCTATAAAATATGAGACATTATCAGTAAGTAATACTCGTCGCTTTCTCTTTCTCCTCTTATCAGTAAGTAATACTTGTCGCTTTCTCTTTCTCCTCAAGTAATTATGTTCTAGCTTCTTCCCGATGGAGGTCGCTGTTGCGCTATGTACGACATACGTCTCAATATGCTTTGTAATGACATCATATAGTGCTACTACATATCTTACTCCATACTTGCCTCTTGGACAGGGGCCTGCTACATCCAGAGACACTAAACTTAGAGTTTTCTTAGTTAATATCGAGTGAAATTCGATATGTTCGTAGTAGTTACAATGTTTTGCTTTCAGACAGTATATACTTTCGTTGCACTTGAAGTAAGCACTGTCTTAAATTTGGAAAGTAGCTGTCTTCTCCATACATTTACGTAACCCATAGCGTCCCCAAAATTCAAGGGTGTACGCTATGAATTCCTCAACGTACTTCTCAGGAAGGCAAATGCACCATTGTTCTGAGTTGGGATGTTTGTGATGAAATAAAACACTCTCATATTCTCTGTACCTCAATTTTAGCTGTTCATTGCCTTCCGGTGTTAGTTTTTGTTTCACTCTGCTCCATCTTGGGTCCTGTTGTTGCATGATTTTCATTTGTTGACAAAACTTACTATAGTCAGATTGCAGAAGTTTGCTATTAATAAGTTCTTATTTCAGAATGTTGTTCCAAAAATTCACTAAATTCATTTAGACCTTGAGGTTATCTTGATAGAGCATTGGCAATGATGTTGTGACTGCCTTTTATATAAATAATTTCTAAGTTGAATTCTTGGTAATAGAGACACCACGTTGCCACTCTCCTGAGCAGTAATCTGCACATCAACAAGAATGAAAGGGATTGGTGATCACAATATACTTTTGTACTCTTACCCAATAAAAAGTACTCATATTTTCTGAATGCCCAGACTATTGCCAAACTTTCTAATTCTGATACAGAGTATGATATTTCTGCGTCAGTTCATGTGCAAAACTAATTACCTTTGGCAATATCTTAGCGTCTTCCTCTCTCATCTGGAACAGACATGCCTCCAGACCCTGCAAGGAGGTGTCTGCGCACAGACAGAAGTCTATCTCCATTTCGGGGTGACTAAGAATGTTTGCATTCTCTATTGCCTCTTTAATATTATTGAAATCCTCTTGGCACTTGTTACTCCATAGCCATGGTTTGTTTTGTGTAATAAATTAAGCACATCATCACTGTTCAGCAGTTGTATGGGTATGAACTTGCGGAAGAATGACGCTAATCTTAGATAACTTGTAACTTCTTGTCCCTAGGTGCAGGACAAATACGTATGCTATCGAGTTTCGTATGATCAGGGAGGGTACATTGTTCGGAAATAATGTGACCAAGAAATTTTGCCTTCTCTCTTCCAAAATCAGACTTTTTTAAATTGGCTGTAACCCTGTATTCTAAAAAACGTTGTAAAACTTTCTCAGTCAGCTGAATGTTTTCTGATGAGGTGGTGGTGTGATTAACAAGTGGTCAATATAGACTGTAACCTTGATAAGTAGCTCTGGTCCTAATACCTTATTTAAAGCTGCAATGAATACACCTTCACTTCTATTCAGAACAAATGGCAGGATGCAGATTTCAAAGCTTCCACCACCACATACAAAAGCTTTGTACTTTCTACCACCACATACAAAAACTTTGTACTTTCTACTTTCTGGATGGAATTTGATTTAATGTAGCACGTCAGAGGTCCAATATGGTAATATACCGGCTATTATGGAACTTCAACGGTTATTAGTCCATGTTGCCAAGCCTGATTCGAACTGCTGGTAGGATCGTATTAATACCTCAAGCATACAGAACCAATCTGTGTGGTTTACTTACAGGCAATATGGGGTTACAATAAGGTGAAAATGAAGGTTGAATGATTCCCTACTTAATCATTCGAATGATTTCTTCTTGTACTGCCTCTCTTTTCGCCCAAGGAATGGTATGCGATGAGACACCAAAAGTTTCATGTGGATAAACATCCATTTTGTACTGATAATCCTTGATAACTCTGGGTTGTTTTCCAAATACATGTGCATACTTAAATAACAGATCTGTAAGTTCGTGTTGCTCCTGTTCATTTAAGGTGCTTGACTCACTCACCTTTTGCTCTACCATTTCATAGTTTACATCTGATTCAGGCACTTGTTCATTAGAGTGAGTGTTTAGAAATAATGCAGCAGGAAACGCATATTGAACTGTCACATCATACTCCTCCTTCTTCTTGACCTCCCTGTCAGGAGTTTTTATTAAATCGACGGAAAATACCTGTTCATTTACACTGAAGTAGCATTTACCGCTTCCTGTGTCAATTTGCATCTCAAAAGTCCTAAACGTGTCCATCCCAATCGTATAATTTACTATTAGTTTGTCAATGATGAGGAAATTACGTTTGACAATAGTGTGTCCTATTTTCAAAGGAGTAAGTGCTTGTAGTTTTACAACTTTTGATTTGTTTCCAGCGGCTGTTTGTATTCTACAATTGTGCCCTGGAAACGTGGGACTTTTACCTCTTTTCCTTAAACCTTGGAAAAATTCAGTTGACATTAAATTAATCGTTGCACCGGTGTCTAGAACTAAGTGTACTTCCATGTCAAATGTCGATGTCTTTACAACTGCCTGTCCCTGCTCTTTGTACAAGTGTTACTGAACTTCCCTCTCATGTAAGAATATTCGATCTTTCATGTCACCTTGTTCATCGTATCTGACAAAAGATGTGTTGATAAGTGTATTGCCCCCATTCCCTACCAGGTCAGCAGTGTGGGACCTCATTGCGACCACTTGGAGTTTTCCATCGGTGCAGTTGCATTGATCTCGGTGACCCAAGTAATTTCAGCGAACTGTATAGTGTGTGTTGTGATACGCCATGTGGCATTTACGCATGTGTTTTATACTGCTGTAGCTAAACTACGAATTTTGCAATCTTCACCTTACAGTTGCTGTCGGGCTTATGACAGGATGTAGATAACTATAACATATCCGTCTTGGGCACAGGTAGTTGAATATTAGCAACCTGACCTCCTTCATTTGATGATTCGGTTTCCCTTTTCTTCATGGCCTCTTCTACCACATCTATATATACCTTGCATTCAGATATTACTTGTGTACTAATGTACTACTTTGATCTAAAATACCTGCTTCTGCTCTTTTGGTTATATTATTCAAATTTCTCCCTATATGAGTTCTTTCTTTTTTGGCACATTGGACTCTAATTCCAAGCTTTCTACTCTTAATGTTAGCTCCTCTAGTGCCAATGGTAAACCTTCATAGTCCTTGTGTAGCTTGTTGACAGTAGTGGTCACTTTCTTTATAGTATTACTCATTTGGTTTTGATTTGCTCTTATATTATTATTCATGTCCGTGATTTTCTTTAATTCACTTTCTACATGTCCTTGTTTGTCACTAATTGAACCTGCCGTTTGGTTCAAAACATTAATACTTTCTTTAATGTCAGAAATAACCTCCTGTTTTAATTGTTTTTCATATATTTTAAATTTTCAGGTATCTCTGTGTGTAGATTTTCTGTCAGATAATTGAACTTTTGTGTGACAGTGATTTGGAAATCTTCCAACACCTGTTTTTATTCTGTTTTAAAAATCTGAAAAAACCTTGTGACAAATCGCTACATCTTGCGTTCAAGTTATTAAGCTGTTGTGGAAATGTATTGAATTTCGTGTTCATGTCATGGAATTTAGTGTTCACAGTTGTCAGCAATTTCTGTGACAGCACATTGGTGGTACTATTATCGTTTCTATCAGCTTTACTTTGCATGTTAATACTCAGATTACCGATAATTGGTATCTGTCTTATGTTATCAAAATACATTGCAGTTTCACGTTCCTGTGTTTCGTTCAGTAGCTATACATCACGTTGGGAGATGCGTGCAACAGTCTTATCGTTAGCCGTGATAGCATCGTCATAGTCTGTCTGTGCATCTGTGCTGTCATTTGTTACATTTGTGAAACCTATCTCTGATTTATGTCGGCTTTCTGCTAGCTGCTTGGTTGGCGCTTCGTATTCATTTATCTGTTCGAGCACATCACTGCCATCTTGGCCGACTGCAGCTTCTGTTTTATGATCAACAATGGGTAATTTTTGTTCTGCCATTTTGCTTATGCTAGCAATTACCAAAAAATTAATAAAAACCAGTAGAATATTTTTATGCAAATGAATCTTGCACCTGAAACGTGCAATTTCCTGTGAAATCGCGTCTCGATAAATTCCTGTCTCGATAAATTCCTGTCAATTTGTCGAAAAGTATTATGACATTAATGACTGAAATTTTTGTAATAATTTACAGTATAATGATGAATCAAAGTTAATTATGATTTTTGAGTCCTTTCTATTAATAAATTTTCTGCTATGGAAACTGTGATGAAAAAGAAAAGAAAGCTATCTACGACAAGAGAGGCGCTACTAAGCGTAATCATGCAAGCTATTGCACGAAGTTCCCACCTTCTCTACTTAGTCAAGCAGCTCACTTATGTCTCCAGGTTGTGGATAAATTGGTCTTTTTAATTCTCTGCTCCTTGTTTTCATATAATATGGCTTTTGTTGCACTTGTATTCATGCAGTAAGAAAATAGACAAGAGCTAGTTTTTCTTTTACGCAATAATGACAAAATTTTTGTGTACATTTAATATTTGCTAGAAAAAGTCTGTTCTTGTTTAGCTATGGCTTTGTCCTTGGAAACTGATCGCCAATTGTTTTCGTTCAGTTGGTCGATTTTGGAATAACCTTGCTGGGAGGCTGGCCAACAGCCAACACAAAGTATGAATCGGCATGAAATTTACGTAATGGGACATAATTACTACTTGCAATACTGGAATTGAAGCATGAATTCCATTGAAACTAAACTGGTGCCATGGACAGTCTTCCCAGTGTAAGAAAAATACGATACAACGTACCAATATTGAAGTCACATAAACCGTATTTTGCAGCAAACTTGGTGCTTAACAGAAAGTCAATTGTTCAGTTATTACACACACACACACACACACACACACACACACACACATACATATCTATTAAAAGTCACTATTAAGTTATGCTGACATCATTAATTTACCTCTAATTTTCTGTTGTCGCCAACCATACAGTCCATCCACTAAATCTTGATCATTAGCACTTATATTTTTAAGATGTCTTGCAGGATGAAAGAAATTACTGCCTCTTTGTACGATTGCAGGCGAAAGTCATGCTTGTGAAGGAATATTGGCGTAATAAATAAAAATTGTTGTGGCTGTGATAACTGTTTATATATGTACTTCCTTGCATTATCACATATAGCATTTACTACTGCATTGTTACTCGAAATCATTCGAGCATTCACATCCATTCATCCAAAATAATGAGAGAGGCTAGTCCTTCTGATAATAGGTATAATAATAAGTATGCTTTGGACGTAGTAACAGGTCTCATGGAGACGCGAATAATAATGTAATTCTGGTGATAAACAGGAAGGAGGGGACATTTGAAAAAGCGTCGCCCTTTTATATCCGTAAGGGTTTGGAAGGCCTTGCTGGAACATTGAAATCTATAAAAGATTGAGTAATGGCTCACTGATGGTTGAAACTAACAGGTAAAAGCAGGTAGACCTTAATAAATCGCAGAAACTGGGTGACTATGATATCATTGTTTAGATGCACACCTCTTTCAACGCCAATAAGGGCGTTGTCACATGCTGAGATTTCATGGACATGGACATAGCAGAACTGATGCAAGAATGGGCATCCCAGGGAATAGTCGATGTGGAGCAACGAACACACGGGAATAATGGAGCAACTGAAAAGACTGACACCCTCATTGTCACATTCAATTCCCCGACAGTGCCTGAACATCTTGCGGCGGGATTCCTTCAACTTAATGTTCGGCCTTACATTTCAAACTCTATGCGATGCTATAAATGCCATCGTTTCGGCCATAAGACCATGAGTTGCGGAGGTGAAGCGATCTGCGGGAACTGCGGAAAAGCTGCTCATGACCCTCGGACTGACTGCCCGTCTCCAGCGAGCTGCATCAACTGCTCTGGGAACAACCCAGTTTGGTGGCGAGACTGCCCTGTTTTTGTTGAAGAACGCAAAACATAGGAAATAAAAGTGACCAGGCAGATCCGCTATGCTGAAGCAAAAAAAAAAAAAAAAAAAAAAAAAAAAAAAAAAAAAAAAAAAAAAAAAAGGCTACATGTTCTTCAATGGTGCAGAAACCTAGAAACCTATTCCCAAGGCAGTCACTTCGACATAGACGACGCCTAGTGTGTGTGTGTGTGTGTGTGTGTGTGTGTCTCCACCACAAGCACCTATACTTGCACTGGTACTCCTCAAGGGAAAAAGAGTAAGGACAAAGCAATCCAGGCAGCTGGACCAGGAAAGACCAACAAGATGCATCGAGCATCCAGAAGGCACAAGAAAAGCAGATTGCCTCTCAATACACCCTTTTCCTCTTATCCTCGAAGGGACAGGGTGCAGGAAAAGGCTCACGATGTTCAGGTCAGAAACTGTCCTGATGTAAGGAATTATTATTATTTAAACATCAGATTGAGAAGGGGAAGCAACATATATTGGCGTGGCTCCCTGTCCCGTTTAGAAAGTGCCGCGTACTATTCTGGAACAGTGAGGCTATGTGCGAGCAATGTGCGATTAGAGAAGTTTTGCCAATAATTTCCCGGACGTCACTCTCACTGAAAATGTACCTAAGGGCCAGTTTAAAACTGAATTTGACGAATATTACAAGGGCAGAGGGGTAATATAAGTAGTATGTTAACGTCGGCCTCGATTGTTCTGTCAGCAGAATGACACGTCGGACACGGTTCGCTCGGAAAAAAGGGCATATAGAAAGCAAATGATTAAGCAAACACAAATTTAGAGTATTTGACACTATAAATACGATCTTGGACGTACATGGGGAATGACCATGTCGAACTCAAAGCCTCTTATTATCCCTAGCTTGGTAGAAAATACGCGTGAATATCTCATTAAAAGATGGAATAAGTCTTGTTGGGCGTCTGTTAGTTCACGTGATTCCATGGTTTTCCGAATTATTTCTTCTTGACCCGGTATTTGCTCGTCTGTGCAACAGGTGATCGTTGCGTATTTTACCCTTCCGGTACATTCGGCGCATCAAACCATGACAATGTCGATCTGCTACTCTTATCTTGTCACACAAAAGTTGAACCATAATTGCTTTTTCGTTGACTATTAACTTGCATGTACCGTTATAAATATCAATTACTGCTCTTGTCTTATGCAGAAACTCCATACCGAGTATGCAAGGGACAACTAAACACACATGTGATTGTCACTGATTCCATTGGGACTGGTATTTGGGTTTGAAGGTTTGCTCTTTGAATCACGGAACCAGCAGCACCGATGACTGTACAGCCTTGAACAGATAAAGTGGGTACTTTGATTATGGCAGATACTTTTCTGAAAACTCGACGACATTGCATTCATGTTCGCACCTGTATCAATAATTGTTATGATGGGTAAATCAGCGATATATATCTGCGCAGAAGCTTGTACTCGGTCTTCCCATAGGTCTCCTGTTGGTTTGTTCACCTTTTCTCCGATTAATTCTTTACATATACCTGAGTTCTGATCATAGCGTATGAGATTTATTGACTCCGACATGAAGTCGCCCCCTGCGCATTCCGCAGCCAACCCATGGAGACTTGGACTAGATGCTTCTAGTTTTCTGCTTTCCTTTGTGCTGGCCTACTACCGTTTGACGTAGCGCTTGTCCTATTGTCTTCAGTTATCGTCACAGTAGAGCTTGGATACCATGTTCCCGTTGGTACGAATTCCAGTTGGTTGGTAAAATTAAAGTTCGGTGGCGGACTGACTTGGGTGTAGAATATGGGTGGATTGTATGTGCCACGCGGCTTCTGATTTTTGATTAAACTGCTGCTGATTATTTGCATTCGTTGCTTGCTGTGGTGGCGCATTTTGTTGGTATTGCATGACTTGGTTCTGCTGCTGAAAATTGTTACGATTTCGCGACTCATTTTGGTAGCCTCCATCGGTTTGTTCGCCATGTTGGTTCCCGCCGTAGATGCTGTGTTGGTAACCGTTGTCTTATCTATTTCGTTTGTAGCCGTTGCCATAGTTTTTCGGATTGTCATTATAAATGGGGTTGTGTCTGGAATTGTTGTTACGTCTGTTCCGCTGGTTCCCATTCCTATAGTTGCCATTATTCTTTCCATCGCTTGGCTGCCAGTTCGCGTTTACCTGTTGGCTACCTTGACTGTTCCCGCTCGCGCTGCTGTGTATGTTGGCGGCCGGTGCGCTTGGCGTTTGATTTCCGTAATTGTGGTCGTTCTGAACACGTGCGTGCTCATGGATGAGGTCTAAACTGTCCAACACAGATTAGAACATCTCCTGGTCGTCATCCGGAACTTTTACCAATTTTTTCCTTGTCAATATAAGTAATTTCGACTTGAGAATCATTGTTACATCTTTAGTGGTGACTGGTGCATCCCAAGAGCGGATCTTCCTTAGGTACTTCTCGAAATACCTCCTTAGACTCCAAAATTTAGCATGAAAAGGTTCGGCATCATACACTACTTTCAGAAGTCTCTGCTGTACTCCTGAGCTCCAAAACTTATGCAAAAATTGGTGTTCGAATTCAGCATAGGTATGACATCTATCGAACATCTTTATTCCCCGTAACGCATTTTATCCTTGAATGACTCGGATAACAAACTGTATGTGTTGGTGGTCTGACCAACTTTCCGGGAATACGTCAGAAAATCCTTTTAAAAATACGACTGAGTGAATGTTTCTTTTATCTGGTATGAATGTTTGAATGACGCTGTGCTTCAATACGCTCTCTTCTTTCAACAGATTTGCGATTTGTTCCGGTTGTAATCGTTGGTAGTCCTGCTTCGGTACTGATCATGCGGAAGCTCTTTGTTGGCGGTCGAAATACTCCGGCAAGTTATTTACGGTGGGTAATTCGCATTGGTATTCGCCCGGTGTGTCATTGTTTTGGAGTTCATTTAAGCGGTGTTGCATTGTCTCAGTTTGACCGTCAAGTTTGCGTTTCCACTCTGGTAAATCTCTTATGAAGACACGTCGAATTTGCCCTGCTACAGACTGTGCTTCCTGAAGTTCAGAGAGCAGCTAAGACTTCTAATGTGGCTGATTTTACGGCGTCTTTGGACTCGTTCGTTGCCTTGTTGGAAATTTCTGTCTTTGGTCTCCACACAATCTTCGCACCACTTATTCAGTTCTGTGGTGTACGTGTCTAAGCCATGCTTTATTTTACTTTCAATATTCAACTTAGACATGTCATCTGACAATTCTGTCATTTTATCTCCAGTTTTATTGATATTATCTTCAAGCTTGCTGATCTTACCAGACACTTCTTCGTACTTTTTCAGCGATTTCGCCGCCTCAGACTGGCAAGCGGTTACTTGAAGCTGAAGTTGGTCGGCCATTGATTTCATGCCGTTTTCCAACTTCACAATTTGGTCTGCTACCGTGGAAATGTTACTATCTATTTGCGCATGTAAGTCGGTTTTAACCGCACCTACTTCATGTTTGAGACCTTCTTTTAGTTCGGCTTTTACCAGATCTATCTTGCTTTCCACTGTACCAAATTTTGTTTTCATATTACCCTTTACTGAGTCGATTTCTGCCGTTACTGTAACCATGTGTGATCCATGTTTACCAACATCCGCTTTTAATTCAGCCTTCAAATTACTATTTCTTAAGTCAAGTTTAGATTCCGTCTCCGATTTTAAATTGGAGAATAACAAGGCTTGTTTCTCATAGCGCTCCCTCTCCTTCTCTTCATTTTCGCGTATTTTTCTCTCTGCTTTTCCTCTTCCGTTCGCGTCTATCTCCCTGCCATATTTCAATAAACATATCAAGTTTATCCAGTTCACTCATCTGCGATGTTTGTCTGAATCTTAAGTCATGCTTCTCATCCTCAATAAATCTGAATAAATTTACGAAATGAAGCGGGGTTTTGCGGGAAAGCTGGATTTTAAATGAGCACAGCACTTGAATGTTAGAAAATGCACTATGGAAGCGGGGTTTACGCAAACACAAAGGATTCTACTCACTTTGCGTTGTGTTGAAACAGCGACTCTGAACTGCAATTACGGTCTCCAATTGTATTTTACCGTTTTGTTGGTAGTCACCATATTATTTTCCATGTCCGTCTTTTCCAGAAAATTTCCGTCTTCGGTCCCACATGAAATTAAAAGCAAGAGGATTAGCTATGATTTTGATTCGAGTCCGTGTTTGGGCACCACTTCTGACGTAAGGAAATACTATTATTTAAGCACCAGATTGAGAAGGGGAAGCAAAATATATCTCTGTGGCTCCCTTTCCCATTTAGAATGTGCCGCATACCATTGTGGAACAGTGAGGCTTTGTGTGAGCGATGTGCGATTAGAGAAGTTTGCTAAAAATGTACCTAAGGGCCAGTTTAAAACTGAGTTTGACGAATATTACAAGGGGAAAGGGGGGGGGGGATATAAGTAGTATGTTAACGTCGGCCTCGACTGTTCTGTCTGCACAAAGACAAGTCGGACATGGTTGGCTCTGCAAAAAAAAACTTGGCACATAGAAAGTAAATGATTAAGAAAGCACAAATTTAGAGTATTTGACACTGTAATTACGAAATTGGACGTACATGTAACAAGTTTACACATATGTCAATAACAATGACAGAGCTTGAGTCGTTTGAAAAGTTTAGAAATCATGTAGACATGTCCATTCATTAACCACTCTGTGTGTTTCGCACATACTAGTCCCACATGCAACAAAATAACAATATTTATCAGTAGATTTAAACAAACTACAAATCTTATAGTGACACCTATGTAATGGTGTGTCCATATTATAAGGAGATAAAAAGAGAGTGATATCGTCCGGCAGTGGACGATGGGTTGCATGCTTGTTTTTTGTAATATTCAAATGTTTTCAGAGTCTGTCTTTAGTATCGATGTTTTCACTGCGTTGAATTAGTCTATAGCTTCTTAGGCGTGTCAGTGGCGCTGGATTCATTTCTCCTTGTAAATCGTCAAAATACATCATTACAATACGTAGTTAAATATTATACATTGGCAAATAAATTGCTCTTGGCCTCTTTTATTACTCAAATCAATGTTTTATATGACAAGATGTGGCGGTGTGAAAATACAACATGTCAGTGTCATTCTTTCCTGTCTGACTGATGAGGAGGATATCATGGAGATAGATGCCTTGGAGCCAGGCAGCCCCTCTACTTCGCCTTTGCTCTTCAAGTGCTTGACCTCCCTGGTGCAAAGGTAGGGGTAAATTAAAACCACACCGATGACATGGCTTCCATACTACAGTGGAACATGAATGGGTTCAGGGTTCATGGTGAGGAACTGAAACTCTTAGCACAGGCACATCTCATGTGCTGATGTTAGCAAGAAACGCATTTTAATGATACAGATGTCCCTGTGCTACAGGGGTATACACTATACCACAAGTATGACCTATCGGGGGAAAGGCCAGAAAGGTGTCGCAGTGTTTATCACTAATGCGCACCACTCCTCTGCTCGCCCCTTGGCTACTGACCTGCAAGCAGTTGCAGTTCAAATTCATGTGTGTCGAAGGATCACTGTTTGGTCACTGTATTTACCTTCAAAAGATTCACTAGACTCTGTGGCTCTCATGGATCTTATCGCACAACTCCTGAGACCATTCCTGTGTCTGGGAGACTTAAATGCCCATCATGTCCTGTGGGGCTCGACCAATACTTGCGATCAGGGTCAGGTTTTGGAGGGCCTCGTGACGTCTCACAAGCTGTTCTTCCTTAACATGGGTGGGTACTCACACACATTTCTCTGCTGCTACTGGATCATTCTCAGCCATCGACCTCAATTTGTTCTCCCACCTTCGCCAACTCTGTTCAATGGGAAGTCATTGACGACCTTCATTCCAGTGACTACTTCCCAATCTGCCTTCACCTACTAAATGGCTCACCACATGAAGTTAAGCCTCCAAATTCGAGGGTCAGCAGGGCTGACTGGATACGTTTCAGCCATCTGGCTGTGTTAGAACACTGCGGCAGCATCCAAGGATGGGTGGATCACATCCCACGAGTGATCCATCGTGCCAGCAGACAACCTTAGGGCCTTTGGAGTCACGAGGCTAAGGCTTGACGTGTCATTAGGGAGAGTAAGAAAAGGTCATGGCAAGCATTCCTGGACTCCATCAATCGTTCCACCTCTTCTATAAAAATATGGGAAGCCATCAGGAGGATTTACGGTAACTGCAGCTGTTTACAGGTAGCGGCAGTGCTGAAACAGGGGTGCCCCAAAACAACACCCAGAGACGTTACTCTGATGCTGGCCGAACATTTTGAACAAACTACTGCCATGCAAGCCAGGATCCGGTGTTTCTTCATTATTGTGCGACTGTAGAGAAGGAAAACTGGTAATTCAGTTCCAACAGTTCTGAGGCCTAAAACTCCCCTTTCTCGAAGTTGGAGCTCGAATCGGCACTGACTGAGATTTATGATACTGCACACAGTCATGACCAAATCCGGTACTGCATGCTTCGACATTTACCAGTGACATCAAAGGAAATCCTCCTTGAATGTTTTAATTTAATATGGCAGGCAGACAACTTTCCCAAATCATGGAGGTAGGCGATTCTGATCCTTCTCCTCAAACCAGGAAAGGACTGCACATGTCCCTGTCGTTACCCAAATATTGCCTTAATGAGTTGTGTAGGAAAGACCCTGGTGCAAATGGTTAACCATCATCTGGTCTGGTTGTTAGAGACCAGGTAACTCCTTAGCCGCTCACAGCGTGAATTCGAAGATTTTGGTCCACTGTCAACAATCTGACCCTCATAGAGGCAGCTATTCAGTATGCTTTCCTCTGTAAGCTTGACTGTATTGGCATATTCTTTGATATAAGTAAGGTGTACGATACTGCTTGGAGACTCTGTATTCTTGCACAGCTGCATCAATGGGGCTTTCATGGCCACAGCCCCATCTTCACACAGTCTTTCCTGTCTCAGCAATATTTTAGGACCTGTGTTGGTCGATTTGAGCAGGAGAATGGTGTCCCTCAGAGCAGTGTTTTAAATGTTACCCTCTTTGCCATAGCTATCAACAGTATCACATCTATGGTAAGGAGTCCTGTCCAGTGCTCCTTATTTGTAGACGATTTTGCTGTTTTCTGTTTGTCCTCGAGTGTTGAAATGGCGAGCCATCAGTCGCAACTTACAGTGCGGAGTTTAGAGGCCTGGGCTGCAAAGATAGGTTTCCAGTTTTCTGCAAATGTGTGTGTGTGGTGGTGGTAGTTAGTGTTTAACGTCCCGTCGACAACGAGGTCATTAGAGTCGGAGCGCAAGCTCAGGTTAGGGAAGGATTGGGAAGGAAATCGGCCGTGCCCTTTCAAAGGAACCATCCCGGCATTTGCCTGAAACGATTTAGGGAAATCACGGAAAACCTAAATCAGGATGGCCGGAGACGGGATTGAACTGTCGTCCTCCTGAATGCGAGTCCAGTGTGTGTGTGTGTGTGTGTGTGTGTGTGTGTGTGTGTGTGTGTGTGTGTGTGTGTGTGTTCATTTTAATCATTCTCGCCGTCTTTTTAATTTGCCTGCCTTGAATATAGGATTCACCATCCTACATTTTAGAGGCACATTGTGGTTCCTGGGCCCCATTTTTGACTCCCGATTGTCGCGGTTACCATGCCTGTGAGACCTGAAAGCCAGAACCCTGAAGGCACTGAACATCATCAAATGTCTTAGCCACAAGTCTTAGATAGCAGTGGACCTTGCAAGCACTGGAACACATGAGGTGTTAGATTTCTCGTCTGCTTAGATTGTTTGAGCAACCTTTACTCTGGCAACATTTGTACCCAGCAGATACAGTAACTCAGAATATCCAGGATGCCCTCCTACAACTACAAAGACTGGTGAACTAGGTGTTTTTCTGCTGGGTATGTGGGCACATAGGAATTGCTGGGAATGAAAGGCTGCATTGAGCAGCCAAGGAGGTGTGTCATGATCCTATGGTATTTCAGTGTGCAGTCCCCCTGAATGCTATCACCTCGCTGCCGAGGTAGAAAGTCATGTGTCGATGGGAAGAAGAGTGACCAAAAGAAAGCTCTGTGTCATCAAGCCCACAATTGGGCTGTGGAGTACTTCCTTCCAACCACCTCAGCGGGACAAGGTCCTTCTTACTCCTCTTTGAATATGGCACAGCCCTATGACACATAGATTCTTTCACCAGCGAGAGGACCCTCCAATGTGTGGTGCTTTTGGCGTGCAGATCACGGTGTGCCACATTTTATTGGACTGCATTTTATTTGCTGACCAGCGGACTTCGGCGGATTTGCCGGTGGACCTGCTGTCTATTTTATGTAATGGTCAAACGAATGTGGTTAGGGTTTTAAAGTTTTGTGAATTGTACAACGTTTTTAACAAGATTTTAGGGAGATGTTGCTAATGTGCCAAAGGGTGGCTGGATCACTCTAGTTTTTTGTAACATGTCCCTGTGCTTTTCTTTTAGTTCTATTGTGTTTTGTTTTCTCTGTGTTGTAATTTCTTGATAGCTCCCTCCCAATTTGTTTTAGTGCATGTAAGAGTGCATGTGATAGAGTGACTATGTGGTCATTTTGAGTGTATGCGTTGTACTACTCATTTAGTTCATCTTCCATAAGTGTAAGGGCACTGATGACCTCACTGTCAGGCACCCATCAGATCCAAAACACACACACACACAACACACAACACACACTTCTACAAGTGTGCGGTGCACTATGTGGCAACTGCACATGTATTGTAAGTACTGCTGTAGATAAATTACGAATTCTACAGTCTTCACTTGCACTCGCAATCGGGCTTGTGACAAGATATGGATAACTATTTCACGCATCTGTCTTGGGCACAGGTAGTTCAATATTAGCAATCTCACCTACTTCATTTGATGATTCAGTTTCCCTTTTCTTCATGGCCTATTCTACCATGTTCACATATACTTTACATTCAGATACTACCTTCTGCGCTGGCAGTTGTGGCTGAGCAGTTCTAGTCGCTTCACTCTGGAACTGCACTCCTGCTATGGTTGCACGTTCGAATCCTGCCTCAGGCATGGGTGTGTGTGATGTCCTTAGGTTTGTTAGCTTTAATTAGTTCTTAGTCTATGGGACTGATGACTCAGATGTTAAGTTCCGTAGTGCTTAGAGCCATTTGAATTTGAACTGACTTCTGCCCTAATGTACTACTTCAATCTAAGGTATGTGCTTCTGCTCTTATTATTACATAGTCTAAGTTTTTCTCTATCTGAGTTCTTTCTTTTTTTGGCACATTAACACTCTAATTCCAAGCTTTCTACTCTTAAGGTTAGCTCCTCTACTGCCAATGGTAAACCTTCATAGTCCTTGTGTAGCTTGTTGACTGTAGTGGTAACTTTCTTTATAGTATTACACATTTGGTTTTGATTTGCTCTTATACTATTATTTGTGTCTGTGATTTTCTTTAATTCACTTTCTATGTGTTTGTAAGGGTCTGCGGGTTGCGCAGCCGTACGGTACATAACATGCGCTCGGCAGCCAACCTGTCTGGAATGCTGACAATTTGCTTGGTCACTAGACACATGTCTGGCCGCACTGCGACACAGAGTACGCCACTGGCAACCGTCCGCAGTGCGCCATATGAACTAGCACGGCCTTGGGCACGAATATCTCTTTTCATAGCTCACCATGGAGCCTTTTGATACAACCGTAATTAGCCGATGTTAGGATGTCAGACATAGTGATGACACTTTGGTCTGTGAACGTCATTTCAGGATTTAAAAAAAAAAAATGTTTTTTGAACCAATTTTTCTCAGAATCACAACAGGATAGAATCAAGAGTTAATATTCGAATGGCCCTAATTTATAGAGAGAAGAATGGTTGTATGTAGGATTACAGTAGGAACCATCTAAATAAATTAGTACACTTAGGCAAAACTTACAATGAAATGACACAAATTGATGCACTTAAAAGAAGGTTTCCTTGTATGATACAAGAGGATCTTATTCATAGGTCAGATGATTCTCTATATCACTTCTTGAAATTTGTTGATAAATTAGACAGGGCGTTGGGAAGAAAGAGTGGGCAAACTTTAAGCACGAAAATAATCTACATGGAAGATGGAATTCTGGTTTCATTTTGCCAAACTCTGGGAGACGAGATTATGGGAACCGTAAGTTTGAAAATCAGAGAAATGGGGCAAGAAATAATACTGGAAATGTAAGAGACAGTTAACAGGAAAGAAATGGTGACAACAGAAATTGAAAATGGGATGGGGGAAATCAGTTCCACCTAAATTAGAGACAAGATAACAGGGAAAATAGACAAGATATTTACAGTCATCTCAATGATGGTCCGAAGTTTAGGGGCGAACAGCTTGAGTACCTGTAGGACTTTTAATTTAAATTTGAATAAAAGAGAGAACTTTAATTACAATGACTGGGAACAGAACACCTATTCTACCTACCACATGAATAAGCAGGAGTTTAATAAAAAGTTTTGGTACACTATAAAGGTTAATGAAGATTCAGAAAGTAAAGAAATGTAAGAGATCCAGATATGGGTCTTAAGGTTTTACCAGACTTTTATTCCTGCTCAGAAAGTGCATTAGAAGAGACAGCACTGTAAAGTAATGAGCATTATAGGTCTGGTTAGGGAGATTATTTGAAGAGAAAGAAGTTGGCTCGATGAATGTCATTACTAGGCAGCAATAACCTGTGGATATAATGCTAGGTGGGGAACAAGCTGTGAATAGGGATGTGAAGAGTAATTATGATGTAGAAAATGATGATAATTTTCTTAGTTGTGTATATTGAGTCATATTATTTTTTTGTTAATTTCTTTTCTTATATATAAACTATATGTAAACTGAATGGGTTTTAGACAGCGCAAAAGGTAAATTAACAAGGTGTTTTGTGGCAAGGATAATGTTTTGATACATCATTAAATATCTGTAGGAAACATAGTAAGAAATATGTTCGTCAATTTATTAATTTGTGTATCTTTTGTTTCGATAAGCAATAGTGTATGGACACATGCTTGGATCCATCATAGCAGCATTGTTAAAAACGTGTATTTCAACCATTCATTAAAAGTTTTATAAAAAGTTATTAGGAAAGCAAAATTTATTTGCACATTTAAGAAGTCCACTTCTATCAGTTCATTATTTCACTTACTGCCGAGATCCTGCATCAAGAGGTTCAGAGCAGACAAGAAGAATTCACATGATATCATGGAGGAGAGATCCTGCATTGACATTGTCAAAATCAATACTAAACATAGTGGAGTTAATGTGAAGCAGAATGTAATGGAAATTATGAACATTGAACTTTAATGTGTTGATGTTGAAGGTCTGTTGACATTGGTATCAGTTAAAGTTCACCCAAGATTGTTCACAGATTCATAAATTACCTTCAAATTTCTTTCAACTATTCTTTCCAATCAATTTCTCCAAGCAACTATTAATCAGCATTCATACCCATACAAGCCTATTCAATGGCAAACATGAAAGGATGGCACCAAGTGAAATATGAACATTTGTTGATATAATAATTTTTGAGATAAATGATTCATATTATTGCTACCAGAAACTAATGTAACTTTCATTGTACTTGTTACATGTCCACGAGATTGGGAATGGCAAAAACATTGAAGGAGCAAATTAAAATTAAATTCTGCATATAAATGAAATGAGTCAGGAATGCTTATTTCAGCAGTAAAGGTAGGAAGCTGTTATGTTGTGTGCTTCTGTGGCTGCATTTTGTGCCATCTCTCTTGCAGTAGATAATCTCTTTTCCTTCCAATTACTATCATTTATGGAAAGAGCATTTTTACAGAAGAGGTGAAAATTTGTACAAAGAAATCATTAAAATGCAAGATAAGTCATTAAAATCTCATAAGACTGTGTCAGATAATAATCATGTTCATTAGTGAATATGCAGCCAAACCTATTTTAATTGAAAAGTACCAATACAGACAACACTTCATTTTTGAAAAAAAAAAAAATTATTCATAATTTTGTTAAAAACGATTCACAATGGAGTCAAAGGAAATGCCCATTATTGAAAATTCATTACAAAATGCTATATGCCAAGAGGTCAGAAATCCAAGCTTGGCAACAGCTGAAGGAAATGCGCCAACTCGTGAACTGGCTGATAGCAACCAAACATTCCACAATCAATAAATGATGACACTGATAACATAACTAATCATGACATCACTATTATGACTCTTGGTGAGACAATTTCTCAGTTCTCACCAGGAAACATTTGTTTCAAATAATGAAACTGAAGGTCGTCACAGCGAACATTCCTTTGAGAACTTGCTCACGACATCAAGAAGTCAAGAACAAGAAGCAGTTTGTAAAAGAAATGTAAGCACAAGTGAGATACACAACTTGATAGAACTCATGCAACAAATAACACAACAGTTTACAGAACAACAGGAATTTCAAGGTGTAACACAATAACTTAAGGGTATAGGACAACAGCTTACACAGCAAACTCAGGTGTTTAACAATTTCAAGAATAATATTAGTCAACAGTTCAGTGAGATAAGCAAGACTATAAGCACTGAATTATTTGACGGACTATCAGGGAAATTGACAGAGCTAGGCAAACAATTAAAACAAGAAATAATTAGTGAATTATCCCACAATGTAAATATGTTATGGGAAAGAGTATCAACCATAGACGATTAACAGGAACAACTTGCAGATGAGTTACAAAACCTTAGTGAAGCATATTCTCAGATTCACGAGAAGCAATCCTAAGTGTATTACAAAACCTCAGTGAAGCATATTCCCAAATTCAGGAGATGCAACCCCAAGTGGATGCGTCAATAAAAGATGTGATTAATGCAGTCAGCGAGCTGCAAGACGTGTGCAAAAATTTACCTAGAGAAGTGCAAAAGTTAAGCCGAAGAGTAGACTAGTTAAGTCTAGGGTCAAAAACTGAGATATAAGAAATATGCAGATAACTGAAAAAGCTTAAGCCAGGATGCTGGATGAGGGTCGCACCCTTTCTGAGAAGGTAGTGTGCAAAATTTATGTAGATACAGTAGAAGCAGCTCTAAAAGAGAAAGAAAGTCAATTTCTGCCTAAGTAGATTCAGGTTTAAAGGAAGCGGAGGAAAGGTTAGGAGGCATTATTGCTAAAACTACTGACGTTCCCAAACAACATTTGGCAAAAAACAAACCCATGCTTTTAGAGAAATTAGATACTTTCACTGATACCAGCAATTTGTGGCTAGCCAATCGAAGGTAAACAGCAAAGGTTGCAGAATGCAACAACATTTGGCAGCAGCTGTACTTGTCAAGCAAGCACAATTGCCACTCATTACGCCACAAGTAAATATAAACATGCCTGTCACTGACAGTGCGGTGTGAATTTCATCATAACTTGCAGATGAGGGATTACTTAGGCATTGGCAATTTCTGATATTCACCTCTGAATGGAAAAGAACGTCTTGATCCTTTTGAAGTATTTTAACTTTTACCTAGACCAAAGTCCAGAAAATTAAATTTGTTGTTGGATATGCACAGGTTCTACTATGGGCTGGAGACATGGTGGAACATTTCCACTACTATGAACAGTTTGATAGAGCCTCTATGGATAAATATTGGTCTGAGACCATACTAGAGAGGCTAAGACATGGAGTATTCAACCCAGCTCCATTCAATAGCAAACATGGGAGCTTAAGGGGCTATTTTGAAAACTATTTGAAGAGAACTAGCTAGTGGACAAGCCTGATATCTCAAGTAGACGTGGTGAAAATTTTAAAAAGCCATCTTCCTGCCCACTTCAAGGAAAAACTCGTTCTCATTCTGGAACATGACACCAAATACTTCTTATCTGTACTGGACTCAACAGATTTGATATACGATAAGAGACCAGGGCAACCCAAACCTGTTAATATGCAGATAGGGCCACAGAGATTTATGGACCAACAAGTAAACAATGGATTTGTAGTAGAACACGGATGGCAACCTTACCCCACACAGATCTACGGTAATGGTAATAGTAATCACAACAACAATGGCAAAAGCCATCAATTCATGGGTGAATACAAAAGAAATGAGCAAAAATTTAACAAAAACAACTATAACAGGCAAGTCTGTACAATACGTACAGACACAAGCTGCTGGTAATAATCAGCCGATCGCTTGGCAAACACAGATAGCAATACCAGATAGCCAAATAATCCACAAACAGTGGAATTCAGCCAGAAAAGTAATGCACATATGCCACATAACATGCAACAGCAAAGACAGTTTCAGTTTAGAGCCTCACAGCATACCAACTGGCATAATCAAACACTAACAGTCAATATAGCAGAAGTTATGCATAACCCAGAGACCGACACCACCCCAACGATGGAAAACTTGAACTGGTCACAGTAGGCCCCCATTCTGTGACCTGGGAGGAGAGTGGGGGCACACGATTGACATTTTCTTCATCAGATACGATCAAGGTAGTGATGTAAAAGATGAACTGTATCGAAGTAATGAGGATAAAAAAGGAAAACTTGACAGAGGGTAAGGTACAAGCTACTGTTACAGCAGAAATAATTAGTTGTTAAGGCAAGTTTTTGTTTGTATTTTTGTTATATGTCAGATCTGTAAATGGTAAGGTAAATCATTGTAACAAGGATTTTACTTTTATGAGTCTAGAGACATCGATACTCTAAATACAATGCAGCCCAGTTGTAAAGAAATAAATGAATTTGTAAAATGCATTGTAGCATGCAATGTTATACACAACTCGCCACGACGTCAGTGGAACCAGAGCAACGCACTCCATGTGCAATAGGGATCAATGCACATGGCTCGTACACACCAGACAGGCACTATTGGAAGTGTTGGAGTGCCCAAAACAAATAACAAACAAACCTGATGAGCTACAACTCACACTAGCATTTGTAAAGCCTATTGAATAAACAGGGACATATAAAATTAAGAGAGATTCTATACTACAACTGTGACTAACTACACACAAACACACACACACACACACACACACACACATACACACACACACACACACACACACACACACACACACACACACACACACACACACAAGCTAAGGGATTATATACACAGGAAAGCGATGTTAAACAACGAGATATTTGCTTAAGCTACATTACTATATACATTGTATCCATAGATGTACAATATTTACAAATTTAAGTATTGAAAGTGCATGCACTAATTATACTTGATGGATGAGAAAAGTTTTGCTGCAGGCAAACAAGTGGCAAACTTGATAAGGGGTTGCACCACACCTCTAATACTCTTTATCTTTCAGCTTTATAAGGTGAGTACAGACACACAAATGACATTAAATAAGTTTTGTGATAGCACGACTGCAAACTGAAGTGAATGAATACTTGGTTGAATATACAAAAAAGGTATTAGTAGCCATCGAGCCACTATACACTTATCTTTTGAAGATTTAGTTTTAAGTTAGTATCAAGTTTTTTTTTTTTTTTTTTTTTTTTTTTTTTTTTTTTTTTTTTTTTTTTTCCTCTCTAAGGGCATGGGGCATTGACACGTCCTAAAGTGAAGAAAGATAATTCTTGTAGGGTATTAGGTACCATATAAACATAGGAAAGGACTACACCATAAGTAAATACAGTTGTAAGTTTATGATACATATGAAGGTGACAGGGTGAAAGTATGTGTGGGAAGAAACAGTTGCAGTATGTTACACACCACGATGCTGAACTAATGTTGAGTACTACCAAATAATCAAGGGGGCGAAACCTAACTACTGTGAGCATCGACTACCCAAGAAAATGTAAAACACCTGAATTACAGTGAAATTTTTATGCACATTTGTTACTTATGTAAACATTGTTTTACAATCATTATATGTAACATATGCTATTGATGATACAACTCTGTAAACCTCAGCACACGACATGGTTAGACTTTATACAATGAAAATAACAAGTAAATGCTGAGCTGCACTTTTAAACACTGAGTAAATATTTGATATGATTGGTATCATCAGATTTGAGTTGTGTTTATAACTAACAAACTATTTTGTTCTTGTGAGATGTAACTGAGGACATAAATGCCTTTCCATGGAATTTCCACAACCGTGTAGCATGTAGATCCTTGCTGGAGAATGCTGGAGAGGTGAGGCCATGCATAGTTATCTGAGTGGTGCGTAGTAGGTATTGCAGCAACTATTGTTTACTTCTTTGATTCTTTTGAATTACGGTAATAAACATGCTCTGACAAGAAGTCATTGTAAATTGAAATTAAATGTATGTCAATTTATGCTATACATGAAAACAGAATCTATTATTGTTTGAATGTTATATGAAGAATGTATAACCAAAGAAGTGTAAAAAGTGTACTCATATAATTGGAATTGAATGATGTACCGAAAATGAAAACAAAATAACAAGCAATGACATTATATATTAACAGGGGAGAGAACATGTTACAGACTATAATGTATATGAGTGAAGATAATGGCATGTTGGCAAATGAATAAGATAACTGTATTTTGTAATTGTATTTGTATTTTATTATGTTATGTGTACAGTGTGTGGAAAGGACACGACGAAAATATCAGGTGTGGCCTTTCTACTGTACATTCTCAGAGAGATGGACAAAATCAGCCGTATATTGTGCAGACATGGCGTAAAGATGATTTTCAAACCGACAAGGAAGATCAAAGAGTGTCTTAGATTGGCATTGTCAGGAATATACCGTACACCATGCACATGCGGAAAAGTTTATGTCAGAATGACTGGACGATCAATCAACACCAGGATCAAAGAACATAAGCGACATTGCAGGTTGGAGCAGGTGGAGAAATCGGCATTGGCAGAGCACACACTGAGTGAGACTGACCACGTAATAAAATTTGCCGACACAGACATTCTGGCTGTAGAGAAGCACTATCACAAGCACTTGTTCAGAGAAGGTGTAGAAATACAAAAATACAAGAATTGTTTCAACAAGAAAGAGGAAAGCCTTAAGGTAAACAGATCTTGGTTTTCTGTAATGCAGCAAACAACCGTCGCAGGTAGCAAGAGGAGAACCGCACTGGAAATGACCACGGAGAAGCCCTTGGACGTCAGCACACCAGGTACATATAGTCTGCAGCTGCGAGCTCGGCTCCAGTTCACCACCAGCAAGCTTTGACAATGCCAGCCACTCATGCTGGCGAAACATCAGTAAAATCATTAGATGAATGTCGGCCGAAGAACCCAAGACAGAAGCCAATAGATAGTTTGTCAACAAGTGGCCACGAAAGCCTTAACAGTTTTCTATTACACTACAGAAACTTTATGTAATGCCACTGTATGATAGATTCTCAAAAACAAAGTACAAAAACATATGAAACCTTACTGTAAAGTGTTGAGTGTGTGTGTGTGTGTGTGTGTGTGTGTGTGTGTGTGTGTGTGTGTGTGTGTGTGTGTGTGTTATAACAGTACGTTGGTGTGCGCGTGGTAAAACAAAAATGGCAATACTTCGTGCAACAGGAATGTTCAGTGTTCAACTAGCTCTTAAAAGCAAACTGTGATGATAACAGGCATTGGGCAGCATGCACATACTTCACAAGCTAAACACTGTGCAGATGCTGAATGACAACCATACGATAACAGCAAGCACTTTGTTGGGCGAGAAAACTTATATATGTTTGTGTTAAAAGAAGCTGACATGCCAGGCTAACTTCAATGGTCAAGAATAAAGGCTATGTCCATACTGGCCAGGATTATCAACCCTCAAAAAGGGAAATAAGCTAAGACACTATGCACCTCTGTATGACATCCTTGTACAGTGGGGGCAATTGTGTTGAATCACATTATTTTATCATTCTTTTCTTTTCTTTTCTTATATATAAGCTATAAGTGAACTGAATAGGTTATAGTCAACACCAAAGGTAAATTAATGAGTTATTTTGTGGCAATGATAATGTTTTGATACATCGTTAAATATCTGTTCCAAATAAAATAAGAAATACAGTCTTCAATTTATTAATTCATGTATCTCCACCCTTTTGCTTCTATAAGTAGTAGTGTATGGACTTACGCTTTGATCCATCATACCAGCATTCTTAAAAATGTGTATTTCATGAGAGAAGTTATGCTGATGGTTGTGAAGTTGAAAATAAGGTTTTTATTAAAAGAAATGTAGATAAGGTAATGAAGTTAAGTGATGAGGCTTTTGATAATGAAATAAGAGTGAATGAGGTTGTTAGTGAAGATGTGTCAGAGTAAGAGATGTTATCCATCAGTGCATGTGAGCCTTTAGTCATTGAAGAACTAAGAAGAGTGAATGGGCATTCTTTGGATCACGTAAGTTTATGCATAAACTTAGAAGAGAAGGGAGAAAAATTTTTGCTATTAGTTTGGAATACTTTTGAGAATAACAGCAACAATGAAAAGTTCTGGAAAATGCTTGCTAAAATCAGTAAAGTCTCATATACAAATTAGTGGAAAAAAATTCAAAAACCAATTAAGTAAAAATTGGCAACAAATAATAGCTCGTTTAGGCTACAGCCCATGTTTTAAAAAGACTGAAGAAATGAAGGGTCAGGCACAGATGTTAATCAGTTAGAAACTGTAAGTGAAGAACCTTTTCATAACAATAAAGTAAAAATACCGAATTTTAAAGAAACTGAAAATGCATTACTGTTTAAAAAGGCTGGGGGATTAGATGCTCATATATAAAAGTTAAAATAGATGGTTGGGGAAGAGAAATGTTTACATGACACAGGAAATTAGTGTGTATCTATGTTTAAGAAGGAAATAATGGAAAGAAGATTACAGAAAATAAAGAGAGTGGAGAAGTAATAACAATCCAAGGCCCAGAAGAGTGAAGAACTTTAAGTTGAAACAAAAATGCATATCATATGCAAAATATTGCTTTTTCCAAAATCATTATGCTGAAATAAAGAATTTTTTTTTTATTTTCTCAGGCCTCTGTAATGTCATTGAATCAAAATTTTATAAACATTATCCCTGAAAACATATCTTACATCAGGTCAGGTGTTTTACAAAATTGTTTGTCTCATACAGCAGAGAACAAAACCTGATTGCTACATTTCTTAACATGTTATTTTTTTAAATGCACTGTTACTCTTATATGTTAATTGTTCATTTTAGTTAACAGTCAAAAAGTTCTATAATCTCATTCTCTGATCCCCATCACATTATCTGAAGTTACATTGTAATTTAGATATCTATACTCATGTTTTCACCTCTGTTAAAATAGCAAACTGCTATGTCAGTATTACACTAACAGCAAGAAAAGCAATCTTATTTTTATTTACTGCCATTATTATCTTTTCTCTTACACTGTTCAAAATTAGAAGATTTTATAAAATACACAAATATTTTTCATGTCTTTGTGAATGACTATTTATTCTATTCTGTCATAGAAAACTATATTGTTCATTTCTAATATTGGTTGAAATCGGAAAGAAGAAGAGTATATAACATTTTTGTAAGAACATCCTTGTTCCATTTTTTAAGGAACAAGAAGATCAGAAAAATACGTTGTTATTAATAAATAGGTAGGGGATTACTATTCTGTTGAACTTACACTTTCTAGTCTGCCTCCGCAGCATAGCGGTAGCATTTTCGCCTATTACACAGGGGGCCCGGGTTTGATTCCCAGCAGTGGACTGGCTGTTGTGTGACCTTCATAATCATTGACCCGCAAGTCGCCGAAGTGGTGTCAACTAAATAGGACTTGTAATATGGTGGCTGAACTCCTGTGAATGGGACCTCCCAGCCAACAATGCCATACACTCATTTCATTTATTTACACTATCTAGAAAATAGTCTCTACCTCACCTGGGATTTTATTCTCATATTCATTGAAGCACTATTCCCATTAAGAATCCTTCCTTAATTTTTAAGAAAATCAACATAAATGCCTCCTGATAAGATCATTCAAGAAAACCATGTCAAAATGCTTCCTTCAATTATTGTGTGTGGTAAAGGACCCCATTTGTAAAATCTGGTTATATTTTAGTATACTGTTGAGTGAAATATCCTTTATGTGTCACGTATTCCTAGTTGTTTTTTTTTTTTTTTTCAAGAATTTGCTTCTCACTGTCTTAGTAAAAGCAACATCATCAGTTTATTTTCTGTTGCAATATTGGGTGATTACAGTGGTCCCAATATATGTAAAGAAAGGTATTATATTTTTCATAAATGCAAAAAAGAATTTTGCACAGAATAATGATTTCCAAATCACTTGGAAGAAACACAGGCCCATTTCTTACTGCAAAACATTAACATTTGAGTCTAATAACAAAAAGGGAACTTTTAAAAAATCGTAGAACTATTTTTAGTGCTGCTCAGTGTGCAATATTTGGATCTTGTGTAGACTGGGAGATTATACAACATTTTTTGATTCTTCAAGTGTTATTTCATCCAACTGAAAATGATTTTCCTTGTTCTTGAAAATATGAAGTCTAAAAAATAGGAAAAATATAATATTTTTTTTTATGGTATGATGAAACCGTGCCGAGCCATTTATCAGTGCACAAGTGAGCCAAAAATATCCATGTTCTTAAAACCTTATGTGTGATATGTCTCAGCACATAAGTGAGCTAAAAAGACTTCAGTCATATTTCTTAGCAGTAGCTTATTTTCTTAGTCTGCTACATCTGTTGTGTGATCTACTATGATTTTTTTGTATGCAGTCTATAACGACTTTTCTACTCTTGCTGATGCAAACATCCTTATTCAAAATATAATTAGGACCTAAAATGTATTTTATGTATCACAGTATGCCAGCCCTTCTCCCTAATAACACAATTTGTGACATACTTTCAAATGCAAACATATCAAATTGAGTGAACAACCATAAAATGTATGATAATCGTCTTCAAAATGTAACAAAAGTGTAATTGATTTGAAAACATTTCTTTCAAAATCAGAAAAAGAAATCAACCTTATGAAACATATTGTTTCTTCATATTTAAAAGGGATTTTCATCTTGACATTAAAAATTTTCATAATATTTTATGCAAAAGATTTTCATGTATTTTCAGTTTTTATTACATTATTGTTACCTTTTACTCTTGAAAGCTTCCAGAAAATTCAGTATCTGTTAAAATTTTTCTTAGCACAATTACTTTTCACTTGGATTGCCAAAAGTTACAAAATCTCATACAAAATTCTGTGTTTGACGTTATGGATGGCGATATTATAATAAATAAAGACATGACAGAACTTCTCTCAGGTAAACTGCAAACCACCTAAATTCTAGACAGATTTGAATCCATTTTTATTTATTAATAATATTATCTATGATTTTGGATGTTCACAAGGTTTTTGGACATTCAGGAGCAAATCTGTCACAAATATGATGATGAATGATCTGCCTTCCACCATCGTCTTTGAATTGAGAAACCACTTTGTGCACTGGAAGTAGTTCATGGTTTTAGGCTAGGCCAACCACAGTCGTTCATGTCAGTAGTAATTGTGAGTTGAGCATGCAGAAATAGGTGTGCCAATGTCATGGCTTACACAATTATTTGCTAAAAAGGCGTTTTACAGATGAGGGGCACTCTCTGTATTTGCTGGTAGAATTTTTGCCTATGACAGCTTCCATGAGTGATGACTGAATGATGTCTGCATGAGGAGGTTGGTGACAATAGAAATTAATTGTATGAAGTAAACAACATAACTTGTGGAAATCCTGTAGTGGCAGCATTGGTGGATGAGATCAATTTACTGTAGTGTATGACAAATACTGGCTGCATTGATGATGTCTCCAAGAAAGAGTACTTCCCAGACTCCAAAAGTTGGCACTTTTCACTCTTAATCAATTTGCCATTGGCAGCAAGTGCACTGAGAACTTGTTTATGATGCAGTTCATTTAGTTCCTGGGTAGAGGAGAAGGTGAGATTGTCATCCAGGTAGGTGAAGCAAAAGGGAGGTTTGAAAGGAAGACAGTTAATAAACAACTGCCAGATCTGCGCCATGTTCTTTAGGTAGTATGACATACATAAAAATTCATATAAACTGTAACTTGTAATAACTGCAGTTTTGTGAAATTTTTCTGATTTCATTAGTATCTGGAGATATGCCTTCTTCCAATCTAAGACACTGAAAACTGAGGCACCAGCAAGGCAATGGCTGATGTCTTCTATTTTTGGTATATGACAACTGTCAATGACTGTGTGGGTGTTAAGAGCCCTATAATCTCTGCACAGTCTCACTGTCCCATCTTCCTTCCTTGGGCACCAATTTAATGGAGAAACTCGTGAACTGCCAGAAGGTCTCACATTCCCAGCCTGTGAAACTTCATCAACTGGTGCTTTGGCAGTGCAGATCTCATCTGGTGGTAATCAGCATAGCCTGTGGTGCACAGGAGAGCTTGGGGTGGTTGCAATCTTATGGTAAATTCTGCTGTGAATAGCACATTGCATAAATAACATCTGTAGCTGTGTAGGAACACTCAAAAGCTTCAGTGGGGAGGGGGGGCATAAGAGCAATAAGCACAGTATTGATCTTCGTTGTGTATGAAGGCTGTGTGGACTCATATTCTACTGGGAGAATGTCACTGTCATTCTGAGACTGAGCAGAGATGGTGTGGTGTAGTTGTCTGGAACGGGCACTTGTGAACATTGTGTCTGAGAACCATCCAGGTAGCATCATGTGGTGTTGCCTTTCTCAGACACCAGGTGAAATGTGAATCATTTAGCGCTATTTTCCTCCTGTAGATGTAATTACTCCAGTTTCGTGTCAAAATAAGGCAGCTGAAGTTGTTGCAGTTCGATGAGGAGTCACATAGGTATCGCCAACTTCATCAGTCGAGCCATGATGCTGAGCATCATCTAACAGACACATGATAGAGGCGTGGTGTGACATTGAAGAGGTATAGATGCCAGTAAAAAGTGGAATGACTGCTGTCCTGATGGATCAGAATACCACAGGCCATGTGCAGAAACACTCAAAAATGACATAGGAACTCAGAGTCAAGCATATGATCACTGACATTTGCCTGATGAAGTTCTCTGTAAACAGTTCTCCAAGACCAAGATCTAGGGTGTGAGACTTTACTCCATCAATGGTGATGGAAAGAGTCTTACACTGTGCAGAGCTGTATGATGGGAATGGCACTCAGTGCTGAATGTAGAATGGGAGGTGAGGTGTATGGCAATGTTGATGAGGAAATGTTGTTGACTAATGCAGTGAAAGAAGTATAGTGTTCACCTGCTGATGATAGTGTGGAAGATGTTTCTTTGATGCAACGTGTAGTAAAGCAACAGAAGTGGCCTCTATGATCCAGTGCACCTATTGCAGATTGCATATCACTTTTGCGTAGCTACACAGCAGGCAGCAGTTCTGCTCAGTGTGATGAATTGTGTGTCAAACTAGCAAAACTGTCCTCATACTGTGACAGAGCAAGCTGGGATATTATTAATACTCCTCTTGTTTTGCCATCTGCCTCCTTCAAATTAACTTTTTCACTTTTAGCTAATTACCACTGAGGGAAAAGTTCGGGTTAGTTACACAAAACAACACCCATTTTGCAATAATTCATTTATTCACTTCTACACATGCAAGGCTCACAAAGAACTGACATGGCGGAATAGCCCAAAGACAATTCTCAGAGTCCAAAGACGATGTTCAGAGTCCACAGACGAATGCATATCGATTAACATAAGTGAATATAATCTGCATGTTCATAAAAGAGGAAGTTTGGACCTCAGTTTTAAAGAATATAACAACAGATCTAATTTTGTGTTTAGTTTTATGTATGTAATTGATTTTCTAATTTCTTTCAATTATTCCCAGTTAGTACATTTCATTATAGGGCAAAATGAGTAATTGTTTCATAACTTAAATTCTGTTGTTGACATATAAAGAAATATAAATTCTATACTAATTATAAACATTTAGAGGAACAACTAATAGTATTCTTAAAGGATATACTTGGCTCTATTTGAAAACATTTTAGCAAAGCCAGCCCTTAATTAATTCCTTAGTAATTAACAATTTTGTCAAAAGTTTTGTTTGTGTAATGTGTGAAATTTATTATTTAGCAAACCATATAATTTTGTAGGGTGTACTCATCCATTTATATGCTGCTGCCTCAGGCTCATGTAGTCAACTGCAACATACTTGTTACGGCACAATTAATAAATGCATACATTTGGTTTCAGAACTTTTATTCTAAGATATTTCATAATTGTACTGACATGCTTACAACACTTACATCTTCCTTAAGTCATTACATGCTTCTTGCACGGATTCTAATAAAATAATGTCCTCCTATGCCAACATTTCAATAAAATTACAATTAAAACTGTTGTCTTAACATAAATGACAAATGTCATAAGTTGCACTGGTACTTATAGAATGAATACATTTATCCAACTTTAACCATTTAATTTTTTACAACTGTAAAAATACTCAAATATGAAATATTAATGATACTTTTACTATTTTTATAAAATGCAAAAGATACATGGATCGGAAAATGTTCCTACCAATATGTATGTTTCCAAGTCACCTATTGAATGTAGCAATATAGCCTAGGTCTTTTATGTATGATTGACAAAATACCTAAAGAACTACCTATGTTCACATGCCACTTATAACATTTTTGCTAATTATATTTTAATTTTCTAATCAATTCTGATTCTCTCAGCTAGTATTTTTATTTAAATACATCAGGCTTTAATTTAGTTGTTGTTTTAACACAAAATCCAGCTCAGTTTCAAAGAAATGACTTTAACCAATGTCACCTAAGTACATTAATCCTAGATGCTCCTACCAATTACAGGACTTATATACTTTAAATGGGTTTCAATGGACTGTTAGTCTCAACAGCCCACAAAAGGATTTGTGCAACTAAAAGTTGATCAAGACCTTTTCTGGTAGACCCATGTAACGGTACTCATTTTACAATCAATTGGTTGGATAAGCAATTTACGTATGATACAAGATCAGATTTCTGCTTAATCTCCAAAATGAAATGTACACATACATCACAATGAACTCTAGACTATCTTTTCAATTAAATATGTTAGATTATCATAAATAACTTTGTATCAGTTTCAACTGGATCACACAAAATATTGATTAATAGCACAAAGAAGGAACAAGTTAATGCACAGGATTGTCTGTAGCTTGTATTTCAGCATGAATAGGAGGTAAATCTAATTCAATCAGAAAAAATGTCTAATGGTGTCTCAATTTTGTTGATGCATTGTGGAACAAGTGGTAGAATCGGATACTACAATAATCAAAATCCATATTAAATTGTATTTGGCAACCTCCTATTTTAGGCAGGTGCACCAAGTTTTTTCTTAGTAATGCACAACATTAGAACATAATATACCAAAGTGTTCAGTCTCCTCCATGTGCAATGAGGAACACTGTAAATGAATACTTAGAACAGTAATCTTGCTGTTTGTGTTAAATTGAAAAAATTGAGCAATATAATACATTAGGCTACTATAGGCCTATGTTAACATATGTTAATAATGTTAAATGATATTTTCCAACATATGCAACACACTGTGTACCATCAGATCACATGGAACTGAAGCTCAATATGGTTCTCTGCTCGATAGATGTTATTCACTGCAAAACCTGGAATGTGGTTCATATTCCACTCTTTATGACCATCATAAATTGTGTGATTGAATGTTTTGGATAGAATTTTTCAGTTCAGCAAAATTCCAATTGATCATATTTAAACATTTCCTGTCTTAAATCTCATTTTGCAAGTTTAAATTGTTCTTTGATAATATGTCACAAAAAATATGCTTATTAGTTACACGAAGTAAAGTTATAACTAATTATGCAAATAGTACCAAATTCTCAAGTGCTATAGGGCTACATGTACAAATATTGATTCAATCACAGTATACAGACTGTTTCAAAATATATTATAATGACACGGTATTACACTTTATAATACAAGAGATTTTTTTTAATTTTTTGTTGTTCTTCAACAGTGAACATTATTTATCCTATCTGCACAGAATAAAATGTCTAACCAGTGACCCATTTCTTTATGTTGCAGTTGTCAAGACACTTTCAACACATCTCTTCTACCTTTACAATTATTCAAACATTAATTAATGGATTACTTAAGTAGCATTGATACAATGCAGTTGTTGCTTTTTCCTTCACAGTGAATACTAACACACAACAAACTAAAACTTAAGCAAATCCTTCCTTATCAAAAACACCCAGTACAATCAGTAAAAATGTAAATGTCCTGTGACTAGGGCCTCCTGTGGGGTAGACCATTCACTGGGTACAAGTCTTTCGGTTTGACACCTTTTTGGCGACTTGCGCATCGAGGGGGATGAAATGATGATTGGGGCAACACAACACCCAGTCCCTGAGTGGAGAAAATCTCCGACCCAGCCAGGAATTGAACCCAGGCCCTTAGGATTGACATCCTGCTGTGCTGATCACAGCTACAGACAGTACGATCAGATGAATATTGTATACCTGCTCTCATATAAGTAAAAGTGTAACATCAATTATATCAAAGATTATCTATACATGTGACATTTTTGAAACTCAGTATATGTAATAATGCAGAAATGCTGGCTTGTTTCCTGAATCGTCCTATACAATAGGCTTTAGTCAACAACGTCAAGAGCTGACACGATAAAAGAGAAGGGTCTCAGCAGTAGAGACATATGCATGTGGACAGAGGGAAGGATAGTTTGGTACTCTGATGAGAAGGAAGAAATGAAATAGAAGATTCGAAGTATTGGAGTTGAAGAAGAAAAGATGACAGGCCCCAAAGACAGGAAACCCCCCTCCCTACTCAGGACCCCCACTGTTCAGTATTTCGCTGTGGCGCTGAAGGGAGAAGTGTGTTCAGCATTCCCTGCAGAATGGACTTGCCACAGCTTCACCTTCCCAGACCCCAAAAATTAACCCCAACACTCCCTATTGACTGATTGACAAAGGGTAAACAATTAGCATTCTCCTAGACAGAGTAATCGCGTTGGTTAAATCAGGTAACAAATTCTAGATATGACCAGCTAACTCACAAACTGTTTCTCACATAACAGGTTCAGATCAAACATAGTTAATTACGTATACATGGAAATATAGAAACCTGTGACATAACTGACACATAAATGTGGAAAAACTAAAGTGAGGTACAAAAATACTGTCTGCCTCTGATATCAGTTGCAGTTCAAACATAATTAGTACATAAACATTTGTGGCGCTGATGAAACAGACACCAACATTGATATGCATTCACCTTTGGACTCTTAAGTATTATCTTTGGCTCTTCCGCCATGTTCAGTTCTTTGTGATCCTTTATGTGTTAAGGTTAATAAATGAACTATTGTTAAATGGGTGTGATTATTGGTGCAACCAACCCGGTAATCCACCTCACTGGTGAACCTGAGTTGTAACGTCTTCCGTTTTTGCCATTTTACTGTGTCCACGAACTCCGCGTTGGTTATTTTCTCGTGTATTACATCAACACAGCATTCGAACAATGACTTTGGCCCAGTGCCTAACGCTGGATTTTGTGATTGACATGCATCATATTGCAGGCTATGTACATGCGCCAGGACTGCAACACAATGCCTCTCACTTGATGATTTTGCCGGACGTTTCTGAGCCTGCAACAAAAAATGAGCTTAGGAGTGAGCATGATTCCAGCTATCAAACACCTTTGTTCCCACCACATGTGCCCCCCTCATCGACTGTGCAGTTACCTCTTACAGATCTCCGTGCAGTACGGGATCATTTCCGATTTCTGCAAATGCTTCATCTGATGACCTGCTACCGCCAGGACAATGATTTGCCATGCCGCAATCCATGCAGTACCACGCAGATACCTGCCACGTGGCCGAAATGCTTCATTCGCAGGTCTACCTCCTCAGCATCTGACCACGCCTGCCTCGATTCAGCATCAGCACATGCCTTCCTACTTTGATACCTCAGCCTGCAACAGGAACAGTAACTTGTTATCTGTGCCTGACCTCCACCTCCATCCCACTGCTACGCCTCAGTGTTTTGTGCCATGAGTTCACACCGTTTTGAGTGGAGTGACTATGAACAGAGAACATTTCCCACACTGTGCTTCTGGACAGCCCGCACCTCTGCAGCCTCCCTGCAACACAGGTGGCCACAGCTCTGATCATACGTTGAGCTTTCCATGGACTAACACGCATTCTCAGACTTTGAAGTTTTTCTCACCTGTCGCCAGCTCCAGTCAAGCTTCCACTACTGTTCTCGGCACATCTTGGTGCCTCATCCGTGTCGGTCTTCCGCGAAGCGTCAATCCGAACACACCCACAACGTGTTGAGCTTCCACAACCACAATATACACATTATGGTGTCTCACCCGCATGGGCCTTCCGTGTCACGACAGATCGTGCTCAACCAAAATGTGTCACATTCACACTGCCACACAAACAGCCGTCGTTGCCACATCCCCTGGACGCACACTCTCCTGGAATACTATAGCAACAACAGCTCGATTCAGGCAGTGCCCTGACGAACTCAACTCAACCTGTTCTTCCGAACAGTCTAAAATGCTTACCGATGCTGCCGCCGTTAAATCCCAATAGAGGAACAACCTGGTTCAAAATTGTGGATGAAGTGTTCGACCATTACAAACTCAACAAGTCAACTAGGTTTCTGTGCCTCATCACTCACCTGCACGACCAGGAGGACTTGATTGCTTACCTGGTGGACACCTCGGACTCATCTACCCGGTACACTCTAGGCAACAAGACAGTTCTACGTCGGCTTGCACTCTCAACTGAGGCAGCAGTACGGCAAGTGCTCCATGTCGACCAACTTGTCAATGACAAACCTTCCCAGCTCTGGAGACGACTACGTGCCCAGATCAGTGTCGATCTACTCTCTGACACAGCTCTCCTCGCCTTCTGCTCAGATAAACTATCACCTCACATCCACTTTGCTCTGGCTCAAAGGTTTCCTGAACCTGTCAGGCAAAGAATGACAATTGCTGACAAGCTACACGATGCATCGCTGCTCTATTTCGCCAGCCACTGCCTACCTGACAAGTCTCAGGTTCAGGCTCATTGCCCTGTGTCCGGACGCGGTCGGGGCCGTACTGTGCTGACTGTACCGCTTGCTCTGGGTAGCAGTAAACAAGCAACTGGGGCGTCACTGGCTCCGCCCATGGTAACGCCCCCTCCTACAACCGAACCTGCTGTGGCCACCAAACCTCGGCCACCGCCACTGGCAACGAACCTTCCGCAAGAAATGCAACTGCACTATCCATACTGTTACTTCCACACACGGTTTGGTGAGGCGGCATGGAACTACAGACCACCCTGCTACTTCCCAAACGCCAATTGCAGGTAGGTCCGGGTGCCGCCTCCTGCGCACAACATGACAGGCACCCCCCAGTGCTCCATTGTCTAGGAACAACCGGATAATTGTGGACGACTTTACATTAAAGACATTTCGTCAGGATACCTTTTCCATGAGGACACAGGCGTCGATGTATCGCTGCTGCCTACGTCCTTAGTGTCGTTGAACATCCGCCCTCATCATACTTCACTGCAAGCCATGACTTCAACTAAACTAGAATGCTCGGATTCAACTTCCCACATCTTCTCACTCTCCACAGACTGCAAACTCGAGTGTGCTTTTTTAGTGTTCAAAATTGACGAACCTATACTAGGCATTGACTTCTTGCGACACCACAAACTTTCACCAGACCTTGTGCAAAACACCGTGTTTCGTTATCCATCCAAGACTCACTTCCCCTGTGCTTTGTCAAGCAACCCACCCCCGTGACACATCAGTCCGGGCTCATCTCATCCGTACATGCTCGTCTCTGTCAACAACGTTACAAGAAACCACGCACAAGTGCCTTGTCAAGCTTGAACACGTCGCTTTCCTATGCTAGGAAAACTTCGAGCTCTCCCTATGGCTCCATGAAACACAGCTCCAGATCTCCGATGCAGCAGAGGAATTACAAACACTACAGCAAGGACAAAGCAAGGTCGGTAAATGCGCCGAATCTGCTTGCAATCCCAGCAATTGAGCCTATATGTGTTTACCTCCCGCTACCCCACACAACTGTGCTGTCAAGACTGCCATAACACATACTGACAGTTCGGCAAGGCTACGCCCTCCTAACATGGCAGCATTTGACACTCAGTCGGACACAAGTGTGCATGCCCGACTAACGTCATGTGTTCCCGAACTGACAGCTCCTACTCCGCCCCTCACGGACAGCTCCTCAAACTATGCAACTTTGTCTCCTGCACTCTGCAGTGAGACCACCACTGACAACACAAACAGTGTTGTTGCGACAAGCATTTCGCCTGTGACCGTGCTGTCACAGGCTGGGCCCTCGCATAGTTGACTCACTAACAGCTCACGAGCTCTACCGAGCTCACCTGACCATGGTGCTATGGCTGCAGGCTGGCGGCCATATTGTCACGTTGACTCCTGGTACACTCTGTTGCCTCGGCTTCTGTGATCCGTCGACTTGTTCAGAACACCACGACAATGCCTCGCCTGCCCCGCCCACCAAACATTGTAAACAAACCGCCTGCCGTGCTGCCGGCAACATTTCCGTCATCACCAATGGCACGGTTCACAAGCTTTGCCTCACAACAGGTCCCCTGATCTCCAGTAAACAACGCCAACTTGTCCCGAGCGCCTCTCTGACCTTAAAAATCAGATTTCTGAACTACAATGCTCCGGCGTCATTGAACCCTCTGCCAGTAGCTGGTCTATGCGCATACATATGACACACAAGAAAGACAGGTCCTGGTGCATGTGCGGAGACTACCATCCACTAAACGCATGAACAATTATGGACACCTACCCCATACCCAAAATTGCCGACTTTACCAGTTCCCTTGCAGGTGTGACCACGTTCTCTGTCATTGATTGCAGACGGGCCTACCACCAGATGCCCATGGCACGTGGCACCTGAAGATATCAAGAAGACAGCAATCACCACCCCGACCGGGTTATTTCAGTTTCGATACATGCCCTTTGGTCTGAAAAACACAACCCAGACCTGGCAACTCTTCATCAACGAAGTGCTATTCAACCTAAAATTCTGCTTTGCATATCTTGATGACATTCTTGTGTTCAGCTCCTCCATCGAGGACAACATTCGACATGTGAAAACTGTTATGAACACTCTCATGGCAGCAGGCATTGAGACCAACCACGAAAAATTGCAGCTACATCAACCTGCTGTCACTTTTCTTGGTTTTTGGGTCTCTGACGACGGTATTTCACCACACCCTGAGAGAGTACAAACAATACTAAACCTACCCAGACCTTCGTCATTCAAAGAGCTCTGGCGCTTTCTGAGAATGGTTAATTATTATCGCTGACATCTACCTCGGGCTGCAGAGATTCAGGCTCCAGTGACGGACACCTTGGCAGGCACCAACACTTCTGGATCTCGGCCCATTCCATGGACCCCTGCTATGACTGACTCTTTCACTGCCCTCAAAAATCTTCTTGTCAAGACCTCCACCATCACGCATCCTCATCCCAATGCGCAGCTTTTCATCACCACTGCTGTGAGTGATACTGCTATCGGCGCGGTCCTTAGCCAGACAATCGATGGCCAAACTTCGCCTCTGCAGTTCTTCTCATGCAAGCTCACCAATGCACAATGGAAATATTCCGCGTTTGACAGGAAGCTGCTTGTGGTCTATGAAGCGATCGAGCATTTTAAGACTGTCGTTGAGGGACGCCCTTTCTATGTTTTAATGGACCACAAATCCCTAGCTGCGGCCATTACAAACCCGACAGCTGACCCGCCTCCTCGCCGCTTCAGACACATGGACTTCATATCTCAGTTCACCACCGATGTCAGACACATAAAGGGTGCTGACAATATAGTTGCTGGTTTCCTTTCATGGGTCAATGCCATCCATTTGCTGTTAGACCTCTCTGAACTGCCTAACCTCCAACCCGCTGACGAGGAAACACAAAACCTGATTTCAGCCTCCACACCACCTTCCCTGGCATTTCTGGTGAGATCTGGTGTGACAACAGTACAGGGACGTTACACCCCCTCATCCCAAACATGCTCTGTCGAGCTGTCTTCCACACATTGCATAATTTAGCCCACCCCGGTGTTCGTGCATCCGCCCACCTCCTAGCAGAGCGCTTTGTGTGAAGAAATGTCAACAAGGATTGCCAGCAATGGGCATGCTCCTAAGTCGCCAATGCTGTAAAGTACACGAGCACACTTCACCCCCTCTTAGCGCCTTTTCTATTCCTCCTGGGCGTTTCCAGCATATTCATATTGACATAGTTGGCCCGCTCTCCCCCTCTAACGGCTTTCGTTTTGTTCTCTCGTCTGTTGACTGAACAACACAATGAGTCGAGGTTGTGCCCCTCCCCAATATTATGGCAGAAACTGTTGCTGGAGCTTTTGTCGAGTCATGGGTATCGCATTTTGGATGTCCAGCTATCATCACAACAGACCAGGGCAGACAATTTGGATCGGCCCTGTTCAACGGGATTTGTAACATTTGCGGCATCCGGTGCATCCATACCACAGCATATCATCCGCAAAGTAACAGGCTAGTTGAGTGCTGGCACCGCACTTTCAAGGCGGCTCATCGATGCCATGACTCTCAATGGATGGATGCCCTTCCCTTTGTGCTACTCAGCATTCGTGCGATCTATAAGGAAGTCCTGAAAGGCACAACAGCCGAGTTCGTATACAGACAGATCATTGTTCTCCCTAGCAAACTTGTGAGCCCTTCCCCTTCTCTTCCTCAGTCTGAATTACCTTCCTTCGTGGACCATGTCAGGCGCCACTTATTCAACCTCCATATCCCTCCGCCTGCCAGCCATTCCCACCCTAAGGTTCACGTCCCAAAATCTCTGTACAATTGCGAGTAGGTCATGCTGCGAGATGACACTGTCCGTTCTCCCATCCAACCTCCATATATAGGCCCGTGCCAAGTCCTCTGGCACCCGGCCGACACCTATGACATCCAGATGAATGATTCAGCTATTACAGTCTCTCTCAACAGACTTAAGCCTGCTCATGTCGAGCCTTCTTCTACCCCCCCTTCAGCCCAAGACTGCGCCACTCACTGTCGTATTTCACAACGCTCCGACCACTCCCTCCACGTTGGACTTACACACTCGATTGAGTGACTTCCAGCTCCAATCGTCGAGCTCTCCTCCAACCTTGTCCTCTATTCTGGTCTCATGCTCTCCATCGAGTGACCACATGCACCCCATGTCCAGCTTACCTACGATCATGCCCTTGCCGCCGGCCCCTTCGACCTCTCCACCGTCGCCTGCCTGGCCCTGTCCAATTTTCTCATCCCCCCGCTATCAAGAATGTGCCCTCATTCGTGGTGTTTGTGCCTCTCCTCCCGGACATAATCAATGACATCTCAATAATACTGCGCGATTATACACTGTTCGTCGTGTGTTTCTCTTAATCCAGTGCTCATGACACAACGTCTGCCATTCCCTGCCACCTGGTGAAATGTGCTCTCCTCCCGCCCGACGTCAACCTGGACATGCCTCATGTGTTTGCCACACCCACCGGAGACATTGTCTTCGTCGCTCCGTTCCACCCGCAAACCGCTGGCTTGTGAGATAACGGGTATTCTAGGGAGTAACAACCTGGGTGAGGTATGCTTGTATTATGAAAGGACCTGAATATAATAGCTGCCATTTTCTGTTCAGTTGTTTTAAGTTTGTAGACTTGGGATGTGAACACAAAAGAACGAGGTCATCCGCCTGATAGGTTTGTGTATTTGTAACATGTTTGTCGAACTTCTCTTTCCTGATCTTGACTTTATTGCACAACGTAGAATATGCCTGTCTTACTTTCTCTTCCAAAGGTATATGTGTTGTGGAAGCGGTTGGTTAGCTTTGGAATGGCCATAGCCCACTTGTTCTGTTCGGGTTTGTTTAATAATAATTCTTGTGGTGGGTATCCTGTTGAGGCATGAGGCAAATTGTTTACTGTCTGCTGAAAGGGTGCTAAAAATTTGATCCACTTCATGTGTTTGTGAGGTGAATGTATTCTCATGAATTGACCAAACTCTAAAAATCCTTTCTACTGGTTTCCCTTCCAGGTGAAAGGCTGATGTAAGAATATGTTTGATGTGATGTGTGGCAACAAAAGATTTCCATTTTCTTCCCGTAAAATAGGGTGCGTTATCTGTGATAATGCTGTGGGGTCTGCCAACCCTTGCAATGTAGCTGTTAGTCAAATGTCTAGCAATAGCAGATGCGTTGACAGTGCAGATAGAATACAATTTTAAGTATTTTGGAAGACATCAAGTACAGGAATTATGTATTTCACACCTTCACAATCCCTAGGATAAGGTCCGGCGATATCTAATGATACTAATTCCAAAGGTAGTGTTGTACAATAGGATGTAATTCATTCAAAGATGATTGGTTGGAAAATTTTGCTTTTTGGCAGATGATGCATTTACAAACAATTTGCAACACTCTCTGATGCAGATTGGGAAAATAACAATACTGTACTATTTTATCAGTACATTTGGTGACTCCGTAGTGTCCCAAAGTTTTGTGTGTGAACAGAATAAAATCATCAACCTGTGCTTCTGGTAGACAAACACACCAATGGTGTGAGTCTGGGGTACGGCTATGAAAAAGTACGTTTTTGTGTATTGTGTAATATTTTTGCAAGTGGGAAGAAGGATCTGTACATAATTGTCCTGAAGTGAAGCAAAGTTCTTGCACATATTGCGGTACTATGGGGCATATGTGCCATTGTACATAAGTAAGATGTTAAAGTCTGATGTTTGCTTGGAAAGTTTCGAAAAATCCTGTATGCCTTGCAGCAAACAGGACAGGGCATCGGCTACTACGTTTGATTCACATTTAATGTAAATAATTTCGAAGATGTACTCTTAGAGTAAAAGGCACCACCGGGTAAGCCGTGAATGAAGCAACTTTCATGATAGCAAGAAAGAAAGGGCTTGATGGTCCGTGTATATAGGAGTATGTTTACCCCAAAGAAAGTAGAGAAACATACAGAATGCCCAAATAGTGGCAAGAGCCTGCCGCTCCATCACCAAGTATGACCTCTTGCACTCAGTGAGCGTTCGGCTCGCAAAACTGATCGGTTTGATGGCAGATTGTCATGATTCGGATTGAATTTGAAATAGAATAGCTCCAAGGCCATATGATGATGAATCCGTGGCTAGGCAAAAATCTGGCATCATGTCAGGGTGGCAGAGGAGGGGTGCGTTTACCAATGCATCTTTAATAGCCTGAAAATCAGCTTGGCAAAACTCTGTCCATCTCCAAATTGCATTCCTTTTCAGTAGAGTTAACAGGTGACAGCTGTTCAGAAGCTGTTGTGAAACAAACTTCAGAAAGAAAGAAGATAATCCTAAGAATGCTTTCAAGTTTTGTGGAGGGGGGGAAATTACGAATAGCATCAATCTTCTTAGAATCGGGACGAATACCTTCCGGTGAGATAATATGGCCTAAAAACTTGATTTCATGCCTTCCTACTTTGGACTTCAATAGATTTACTGTGATTCCAGCTTGTGAAAATTTAAATAAAATTTGCTGTAACAGATCAATATGTTCCTCCTATATATTTGTTGCCACGACAATGTCATCAATGTACGCCATGACGCGTGACAACAAACACGGGCTGAGAATGGCGTCAACACCACGATGAATAAGCCTGCGCTTAGGCGCAAACCAAAAGCCAACACACAAAACTGATAACTGCGTCCTTCACAAAGGAAAGCAGTGTATTTACGACTGTCATTGTGAAGGGACACCTGCCAGTACGATAAGCGGAGGTCAATATTAGTCAGATATTCTACACTATAAAATTTTAGCAACTGTTCGTCCAAGTTGACGAGTCTTGTGTTAAGAGGTATAATAATTTTGTTGATTTCACGTGTGTCTAGCACCAATCTGACATTGCCATCTTGCTTGCCTACCGCCAGGATAGGACTGCAATAAGCGGAATGTGATTTTTCTATGACACCCCAGGTCAACATATGCTCGATTTCACGTATAACTGCAGGTTTCTTAGCTCATGGAATATTATAATGTGTCCTACAATAAGTCTTATGTGGCTTAACATCCATTTTGTAGCTGTAACCTCTGATTACACCAGGCCTCTCACTGAAAACTTGTGCATAATCACATAATAATTTGTAGAATTCTTCTTGCTGTTGTTTCATTAAATAGCCAGATTCAACACATTTCTGATACAATAAATCCTGCTCAATCTCCTGATAGTCTCAATCTTCAAGTGTTAAATTACATACACTAACTATGGTAGGATATACCAATTGAAATTGACTTACTTCATAATGTTTTTGTCTTGGTTCAATCGTCTTGTTAAGTTCAACATTGATTAGTTGCTCTCCTACAGATAATTGACATATGACATTACTTAAATCTATGATTGCTTTGTGTTCATTCAAGAAATACATCCCTAGGGTACAGTGTGCAATAAGCTTGTCTACAATTAGAAAATTATACTTGAACTGTGTATTGGAAAATGTGAAATTAACAAGGGCTTGCATGCGTATGTTCTTAGATTTAGTACCTGTGGCACTAACCATGTGGCAATACTGTACGGGTAAAGTAGTTATGTTTATAATTTATTTCAATTCATTATAGAATGTGGATGACATCACACTTGGAGCAGCACCAGTATCGAATAAAATTTGTGCATCATACTCGTTAAACTTAACCCATGCCATAGCTTGTATGAATTCTTTAACACAACTTTCTGATTTAATGTATTTCTTGCCGGTTAATTCCTGTTGTGCTGTCATTTTGTCGTTGTACCTGAGGAAACAAATTGTCTCCGCTGTTACGCTCTTACAACACCTCATGGCCGAAGCACAAGCGCTTAGCTCGGTTGTCGACTGTTTTCCGTCGTCTGCTGTGTTTGGCTGGGTTCATTGACCAGCTCCACTATGTTCACATTCCAACCGGTTGGCACCCACGTGTCAGCTGGTGGCACGCCACAATTATTATTGCTACTTCGTGGTGGGGAGTGCATAACTGTACTGGTGAATGCCTGCATATTATGTGGAAGGTTATGATTTGCCATGCGTGAATTTTGTGTGTTCCACATCTTCTGTCAGTGATTGTTGGGATTGTTGTTGTTTTGGTGGTAATTATGTCTGTTATATGGCATGTTCCTGTCAAAGTAACCTGGGTTGTACCGGTTATTCTCACATCTCCTATTGCGGTTGTTGTTGTACTGTCTGTGATTTTCATTTTGCATATAGTTACCATTTTGATATGGGTGATAATTATTGTTATTATTATTATTATTATTAATATTCCACGAATTCCTGTGGTTGTTCCTACCATCATACACGTTTCCATTTGAATATATTTCATGCACAGGCATCATATTTTGTCGCGGTGTGGATGGATGGTTCCACCAACCACCATTACTACGGTTCCTATGGGGTGGATACTGATTTTGGTTACTAATATGAGTAAAATTTGAAAGGCATGAATTGCCTTTGTAAACTATGTCCATTTGATCTAAGAAGTCTTAATGTCATTCTCCGGTACTCCTATAATATGTCTCGGTATGGAAAGAGTAAGTGGCTCTTTAAAATGTCAATTATTGCTGGCAAGTCGGCTGGTTTGGACCAGTACAGTGTCTTGTCTAGGTACCTCTCAAAGTATTGTCTTAATGTCTCTTTGTTAGGGTCATAGGTCTCGGCGTTGCGCACTTCTCTCCTTAGACTCTGTTGCTCATTCTTGGACCAGAATTCGTCCAGGAAGGCTTGTTCGAACTGTTCAAATGTAAGGCACCGCTTTTTCATAGCAGCACCCCACTTAGCTGCTCGTCCTGCATGAAATTCGTGACGTATCTGATTTTATCGGCTTCTGACCAACTATGTGGAGAAACACCGTCAAATGATCTAATAAACACAATAGGGTGGACTTTGAGCTTGTCCTCACTGGAAAATGTCTGGAAATACCCATGCCTTACAAATGTGTCATCGGCCATGCCAGTTGGCATAACTGTATTGATGTGGTTTGTGCCACTTGCTATTCTAGGTGTTGTACCGTAATATTGCTCGTTTGGTGGGAAAGAAAGTCATACATTGTAATTTTGTTTGGAATTGGGTGATTCCACAATAGGTGTTCTGTCTGTGTCATTAGCCATGGTTTTAGCTGTTCTGTTGATCTCTGATGATGCGTTTGCACCAATCGCCAAACACGGCACAAGATTGTCTCGTAATTTTGTCACTTCGTCTTCTATGTGTTTTGTCTCATCTTTAACGTGTATCTTTGTTTTTGTAAGTATGTCCTGTGTAATTGTTTCAAGCTTTTTGTCCAGATAGTCGTCACACAATTTACATTAATGTATGATTCTTTCGGCCATGTTGGTACCATTGTTTAGAGACGCGAGGTCCGCTCGGTCTTCTAGTTTTCCTATCTTTTCTTTGAGGTGGGTTTGTTCAAGAACTACCATTGTGAGCTGTTGGGTAATATTTCCCACTTCTTCAGTCAGCTTTTCTTGGATGGAGCTAGCTGAAGTGTGGGCCTGATCTAACTTTTCCACACGGGTGTTCACTTCCTGCTGCACATTAACTATTTGAGTTAACTGATTCTCACATCGGGTGATATTGTTTTTTGTTTCATGTGTGAATGTAACCAAAGTTTCTTCCTGTTTAGTGACTCGGTCGGACAATGTCTAAAATCGCTGGCAGAGCTGTTGAGTGGTGATATTTAATTCTGTCATCTGTTTTGCCGTTAGTTCAAAATTTTTGGTCATAGTACGGTTTAACATGTCAAATTTTTCATCACTTTTATCTAGCCTTTGTTTAAAGTCATGACCAAGTGCGTCCAGTTTTGCGTCAATTTTCTGACTAACATCTCGTTTCATGTCTGCAAATAACTCTAATAGTCGGTCCAGTTTGTCAGTCTCCTGTGTCCGATTTTTGCCACGTTGTTGAATTTGTCTCATATTTGGTTCTGATATTGATGTTAACAATGGTGCTGATGGTCTAATCTTGCGTCCATTCCACATTTCGTCATTTAAAGTCGCTACTGTGTACTACCACAAATGTTGCGAGTTTGAGGCAAAATCATTGCATTGATCTGTGAACTTGTCCATGGAGGGAAACATGGACTTTCTTGTTGGTTGAACGATCTGCTGAAACTATCTCGACCTTATCGCATTCTATTGTAATAGGATGTATAATCGTAAATCAAAAAGGGAATAATATAAGTCTGATTAATAAAGATTTGACTCAAATTTAGGTTGAAATATTTTCTCGTCAATGTAAATGATTGCTCTATTGCAGCAATGGTTTGAGAAAGAAGCAGCAGGGTGGGTAAAATTTTTCGTAACAAATGACTGTTTGGCAGTCAAATTCACGATCTTCATATGCTACAACAACACTATAATTACGACAAACTACAGTAGAGATAGATAATTTTGGAAAACTCTAGTAGAAAACTACAGGATGTGTGGCAAGGGAAAAATGGATTCTGCAGTTGGCTATTGAATATTTAAATGAAATATAATTGAGTGACTCACCGTTAAATTTTCTGTCCTGTAGTGACTGGTCAATCACTTTTGCGTAAATCACCAACAGATCTCAAAATAACAGTTTTGTATCAATATATCCCATGAAAAGAAAAGAAATTGAATTAGTTACAAAAATTCTTTACAATATTGTTGTATAATCATTTGCTTAGGTACAATAAAGTTGGTCTTTTAGTTACCCTTTAAACTTCAGGATTTTTGGTTATTCTCTGTTGGGAAAAAATACAACTTAAAGTTTCAAATTTGCTCAAAAACGACACATCCAAAGATTGTATCCTGTCATGGTCGCCAGTTGTAGTGTTTAATAAAAAGGAAAAAGAGAAGAAAAGAAAAGTTTGAAAATGTGGGAAGAAATGGTGAATAAAAAAGTGGTTTTAAAATCGTTAATGACCGTGAAAAAGGGAAAGAATGAAATGCAAATCGGACTTCAAATTACAGAAAAGCTATCGGACTTCGTGATTCAGAAAAGCTATTGTTGGGATGGCCCTTGCGGCGTTTCTGAGCAAAAGTCAATCCAATTTCCACTACAAAAATTATTTGAAAGAGAACATAGAATAACAAAATGTGATTGATTGGTGGAAATGGCGTAGATAAGAGTACATTCATTACCATGTTAATATGTCTTCTCTCATGCGGTGTTCAGGTCTTGTTCTCCAACAATCTCCTGCTTCATTTCTGTATGAAAAAGTCGTAGCTGCTCCAAAATCTTGCAGTAAATTGCATCGTACAGGAATTACTAATGTCTACGAAAGAATACCATCTTGATATTGAATGCAATGTATTTTACGGCTGCTTCCATCCTCCAAATTTCATACAAGCTTCCACAATACTATATGTCTGCACATCAATAAGTTTTTTTACGCCTTAATCAGACCAAGTCTAACGAATAAGTTTTTACATCTGAATCATACCAAGATTAGCGAATAAGTTAAATTAAGCTTTCGCTCACAAGAGACAATAGCGGGTAGAAAACAAAAAGAGTACAATTTTTGTACCTTCATTTTCTTATAAATATTTTCTCTGCCGTCAAGCACTCAAACAGCTGCGATGGTATAATTTAGCACAGTGAAATTCAAAGTCCCGCTACAGTATTCTATGTTCTAATCTGTCCTGGACAAGTTTGAATTCTTTCCTCGAGTCGTCTATAACCTTGTTAGTATCACTAGGTTTGGAAAAGGCAACAGTTGCAACGTTTCTGGAAATTATACTCTCAGCCATTTCTCGATCTATAATTGGCTCAAAAGGTTCTATCAGACTGCTTACATTTATGGTGTCAAAGATGGCTATTTTTCCTTTAAAACTTCATCCTATATTACCTACTCACAAACTAACAATGCGTGTAACACCTGGGGTTTTCAATTGAATAATCGACATTACTTCCTTAGGTCGATCTGTGCTCTCTTTCAAGATGTTCATTTCCTATCTTACAGAATTAAATTTAACATTGCATACATTTTCACAAAATTTTAAATTTTCACTAAATTCAGATTATATATTATTACATTTCTCTTCAATGTCAAGTTCTAATTTTTTAATTAAACCTTGAATTTGCTCATCCTGTCTCTGGTTAAATTCAGTAAATAGTTGATTAATGTGAGTATTCAAAGAACTAGTGAGTAGTGGCAACACCTACTATCTTCTTCCCATTGCTCTCTTGAAATTCACATTTTCTTCAGGTCCTGTCCCTTAGGTCGCCACATTCAATGTTTTTCGGATGACATGAGACAGTGTGGTACTGGGGTGCAAGACCCACATGTCTCTCACAGTTGACTTACATATTGTGTGTAGCCAATCCTCTTCTCCGGGCAGTCATCTACATCAATCTCCCAAAGCCTCTTCTCCAAAGACTTAAGTGGGTTACAGGAATTTGTAAAGCTACTTCTCTATTCTTGAAATAATTTGTGTAGTTGTGGAACACTTTCAGTTCATTCATGGTATCTTTTCAATTCTCAACACAAAGCAACATTTACTCTTTTTCACATAAGTATGTAAACTCTGGCAAGTCAACTCGTCTCTTTAAACTCAGACTTGATAAGACACAAGTACAATATCATAGGTTTTAACAATCCAATAATTTCTGTCCTGTGTCAAGCAGGGCTAAGACATGAAGTAAGTTAAAAGTATATAGTCAACTGTTTTTTGTTCTCTTTTTCTACAACAATCATTTTTACTAACACATCAAAGAATACTACATAATTATTCCTTGAGTTTTCATCATGTCTTCTGTGGCGCTGGCAGCAAACACTTGTTATTATCAGTGATTCGCCTTTCTTACAGTCTTCTAATAACAAACTTCTGACCTGCACATAGAAACAGGTGGATTGGTAGAAACATTCTCACGCTCCTGCATTTGTACCTAAAATATCGCGTATTCAAGACGGTGGAAGGCAGGGTGTTTCTAGAATTTACACCGAAATTCTTGAGGCACTACAATATCTACAGTAATTAAAAATAATAATAATAATAATAAAAATAAAATTAATTTATTTTAATAGATTTTAGCTAGAACTATAATACATCATGTACAAAATTATATGAAATTCTATTGGAAAAATAGCTAAGATAATATTAACCTGTCCAAAATTCCAAAAATTTTTGGTATCAATTACTTCTGTTGAGGAAAGGTTATGCTAGAGGAGGGCGTCCCTTTACAATATCCCCCTCACAAAATTTGGAAACATGTTTACAATCTTTTATGACTTACTATCAGGTTTGTCAAATGTTGTACAAAAAGATGCCAAAAAGATGGAATACAGATGTATAGAAGTATCTGATACATAACATATTACAGAAAATCTAAGAAAAATATCTACTGTACAATTCATAAATTATACTTATATTGTTGTTGTTGTTGTGGTCTTCAGTCCTGAGACTGGTTTCATGCAGCTCTACATGATACTCTATCCTGTGCTAGCTTCTTCATCTCCCAGTACCTACTGCAATCTACATCCTTCTGAATTTGCTTAGCGTATTCATCTCTTGGTCTCCCTCTACGGTTTTTACCCTCTATGCTGCCCTGAAATGCTAAATTTGTGATCCCCTGATGCCTCACAACAAGTCCTACCATCCGGTCCCCTCTCCTTGTCAAGTTGCGCCACAAACTCCTCTTCTTCCCAATTCTATTCAATACCTCCTCATTAGTTATGTGATCTACCCATCTAATCTTCAGCATTCATCTGTAGCACCACATTTCGAAAGCTTCTATTCTCTTCCTGTCCAGACTACTTATCGTTCATGTTTCACTTCCATACATGGCTACACTCCATACAAATACTTTCAGAAATGACTTCCTGACACTTAAATCTATACTCGATGTCAACAAATTTATCTTCTTCAGAAATGCTTTCCTTGCCAATGTCAGTCTACATTTTATATCCTCTTTACTTTGGCCATAATCAGTTATTTTGCTTCCCAAATAGCAAAACTCCTTTACTTCTTTTAAGTGTCTCATTTTCTAATCTAATTCCCTCAGCATCACCCAACTTAATTCGATTACATTCCATTATTCTCATTTTGCTTTTGTTGATGTTCATCTTATATCCTCCTTTCAAGACACTGTCCATTCCGTTCAACTGCTCTTCCAAGTCCTTTACTGTCTCTGACAAAATTACAATGTCATCGGCGAACCTCAAAGTTTTTATTTCTTCTTCATGGATTTTAATACCTATTCCGAATTTTTCTTTTGTTTCCTTTACTGCTTGCTGAATATACAGATTGAATAACAACGGGGAGAGGCTACCACCTCGTCTCACTCCCTTCCCAACCACTACTTCCCTTTCATGCCCTTGACTCATAAAACTGCTATCTGCTTTCTGTACAAATTGTAAATAGCTTTACGCTCTCTGTATCTTACCACTGCCACCTTTAGAATTTGAAAGAGAATATTCCAGTCAACATTGTCAAAAGCTTTCTCCAAGTCTACAAATGCTAGAAATGTAGGTTTGCCTTTCCTCAATCTTTCTTTTAAGATAAGTCGTAGTGCCAGTATTGCCTCACGTGTTCCAACATTTCTACGGAATCCAAACTGATCTTCCCCGAGGACAGATTCTACCAGTTTTTCCAATCGTCTGTAAGTAATTCTCGTTAGTATTTTGCAGCTGTGACTTATTAGACAGATAGTTCAGTAATTTTCACATCTGGCAATTATATTGGAATTACTATATTCTTCTTGAAGTCTGAGGGTATTTCACTTGCCTCATACATCTTGCTCACGTGTTGGTAGAGTTTTGTCAAGACTGGCTCTCCCAAGGCTGTCAGTAGTTCTAATGGTATGTTGTCCACTCCTGGGGCCTTGTTTCGACTCAGTTTTTTCAGTGCTCTGTCAAACTTTCACGCAGTATCGTATCTCCAATTTCATCTTCATCTACCTCCTCTTCCATTTCATAGTAATGTCCTCAAGTCCATCGCCCTTGTATAGGCCCTCTATAAACTACTTCCACCTTTCTGCTTTCCCTTCATTGCTTAGAACTGGGTTTCCGTCTGAGCTCTTGATATTCATACAAGTGGCTCTATTTTCTCCAAAGGTTTCTTTAATTTTCCTGTAGGCAGTATCTATCCTACCCCTAGTGAGATAAGCCTCTATATCCTTACATCTGTCCTCTAGCCATCCCTGCTTAGCCACTTTGCACTTCCTGTCAAACTCATTTTTGAGACATTTGTATTCCTTTTTGCCTGCTTCTTTTACTGCATTTTAAAATTTTCTCCTTTCATCAATTAAATTCAATATTTCTTCTGTTACCCAAGGATTTCTACCAGCCTTCGTCTTTTTACCTACTTGATTCTCTGCTGCCTTCAGTACTTCATCCCTCAGAGCTCTACCCATTCTTCTTCTACTGTATTTCTTTCCCCCATTCCTGTCAATCGTACCCTTATGCTCTCCCTGAAACTCTGTACAGCCTCTGGTTTAGTCAGCTTATCCAGGTCCCATCTCCTTAAATTCCCACCTTTTTGCAGTTTCTTCAGTTTTAATCTACAGGTCATAACCAATAGATCGTGGTCAGAGTCCACATCTGCCCCTGGAAATGTCTTACAATTTAAAACCTGGTTCCTAAATCTCTGTCTTACCATTATATAATCTATCTGAAACCTGTCAGTATCTCCAGGCTTCTTCCATGTATACAGCCTTCTTTTATGGTTCTTGAACCAAGTGTTAGCTATGATTAAGTTATGTTCTGTGCAAAATTCTACCAGACGGCTTCCTCTTTCATTTCTTTCTCCCAATCCATATTCACCTACTATGTTTCCTTCTCTCCCTTTTCCTACTTTCGAATTCCAGTCCTCCATGACTATTAAATTTTCATCTCCCTTCACTAACTGAATAATTTCTTTTATCTCATCATACATTTCAGCAATTTCTTCACCATCTGCAGAGCTAGTTGGCATATAGACTTGTGCTACTTTATTAGGCATGGACTTTATGTCTATCTCGGCCACAATAATGCCTTCACTATGCTGTTTGTAGTAGCTTACCCGCAGTCCTATTTTTTTATTCATTACCTACTCCTGCATTACCCCTATTTTATTTTGTATTTATACCCCTGTATTCACCTGGCCAAAAGTCTTGTTCCTCCTGCCACCAAACTTCACTAATTCGCACTACATACAACTTTAACCTATCCATTTCCCTTTTAAATTTTCTTACCTACCTGCCCGATTAAGGGATCTGACATTCCATGCCCCGATCCGTAGAACGCCAGTTTTCTTTCTCCTGATAACGATGTCCTCCTGAGTAGTCCCCACCCGGAGATCCGAATGGGGGACTATTTTACCTCCGAAATATTTTATCCAAGAGGATGCCATCATCATTTAACCATACAGTAAAGCTGCATGCCTTCAGGAAAAATGACGGCTGTAGTTTCCCCTTGCTTTCAGCCGTTCGCAGTACCAGCACAGCAAGGCCGTTTTGGTTATTGTTACAAGGCCAGATCAGTCAATCATCCAGACTGTTGCCCCTGCAGCTTATATTATATTATATTACTTATATTAGGACACAGCATTGAGATTTTCAGATCTGTGGAACATTCTTTCACAAGACTATTGATACAAAGTCAAAATTACAACATTACGACACTATACTATAGAAATAAATGCAGAGACAAGGTAAATTACTAGAATTACAAATTGCAAGTTTACATTCATAAAGTCACACCTTCAAAATCTTCAACAGAGAAGAGAAAAAAATTCAGAGCCTAGGTGTGCAACGAGTGAGCCAACTCGAAAAACTTACAACAACGCGTACAGACCGGAAGAATATACTCAACCATGAGTAGGAGTATAGCATAAAATGAATCAGAGAGTAATTATATGAATCATCTAGCCTCAGTTAATAGTTGCATGATTTCCTTGAGTCACATACTCAGTCACGATGACCAAGGGTACTGAAAACTGATTAAGCATGAATTTGCCCAAAACTCAAGTTCAAATGAGATACAATATTGCAGTACTCAGTATAAATACAGGTAAACAGAGTCATAATTAGCTCTGAACAGTGACATAATTGAGTAACTTGATGACCAAATTTAGTGTATGAAATGAGACATGTATACATCTTGTTATACTGTCTATGCTAGTAAATGTCTTGCACACCATTTGCTACTTGTTCATACAAGCTAACCTATATCCACAGAGGCATGCAATTGACAAAAAATATACACAGTTAAAGATACATAATGTAATAGGAAATTCATCCCCCTACTAAAAAAAAAAAAAAAAAAAAAAACCTATATTTATGTGGAATAACACTATCTTCGGCAGTCTTGGCTAACAATTTACAAATCTCAGTCACAACACATGTAGTTGACAGATGCTTGAGTACATTACCCAGTACCTATGACCAGCAGGGTACAGCCATACAGCAATGTGGGAGTGGATGCACCCACACCTTTCAGTTTCCTCCCTAGAGCGCTCATCACACAGTCCAGTGGATAGGAAACTTCAAGTCTAGCATTCACATCATATCTTGAAATATCTTTTTATGTACTTAATATGCAGTTCAATACCTTCCTCACATCACAAGGCATTTGGTCTCCCTAATTATATTCCAAAAGCAAGTATATACAATTTATGCCAGATAGGTTCAAAAAGTGTTAACATATGAAACTTTAATAAACAGAGCTAAATGCAATGAAAAAATGAAGGAATAGGGTGATACACACAGATATACTAAGATACTATTCCTAATTTTTGCAGTACAGGATACGAGGACTCGCTACTAGACATTTAATGGCATTGTCCCATTTCAAAATTGTGAAAGGATCTACACATTTAGTCTCATGGCATATATGTATCAAATTCTAAAGCACTAATCTATTACAGAACATAATGACAAACATAAACCCAACAAAACATAATTATATAGTCATATGGATCTGTAAATATAGCTTAGATTCAAACTCAGTCAGTAGATAAGATAGAACTGTAGAAATCAGATCATCTTACATACTACATTCCTGACTATTTGGGGGGGAGGGGGGGGGGGGGGGGGTAAGATACTTATGGATCATGTCTATAAGCTTTCAGTTCAATGATATTGCATGATACAAACAAATTCTTATAGTTAGGATACACAAGTCTGTTCATTTTTAGCATTATACTGCAATTGGAAGTGCATTTGCTGTAGTTTAACTGATTAAATATGTTCATTAGGGTGCTTTTCAAGCTCACCATTAAAGGTTTTTCTTTTATTTGCGTATTGTTCCAGTAATCGTGAAAAGCTCGTTTTGTTTATATTTTGTGGCTTTGCCTTACTTTCCAAGCGTGCATACTTAGCGTCATACCGCAATATTAAGTGCATTTGGTATAGATTAACTAATTAAATACATTCATTAGTGTGCTCTTCAAGCTTGCCATTAAAGGTGTTTCTTTTATTTACATATTCTTCCACTTATTACAAAAAATTCATTTTGGTTACATTCAGCTGTTTAGGCCTAATTTTTGATCGTGCATATTTATCATTATACCACATATTTAAGTGCATTTGGGAATAGTTTACTTACATATTAGTTTCCAAAACATATTTAGTATCCTTTTGCATCTGTATTTAATATATTATTGTTATCACTTAGTAAACCTAGTAACTAATTTCCGGACTACCATGAATACTAAGTGTGTGAACTGCAGTAGGAAAGTTAGTACAGGGGTTTTGTGCAGCTGTTGTGACAGGTGGTTTCATTGGGGAAATTGTAGTGGCGTGGGAATTGGGGAAGCAAATGAGACTCTTCCATTCCTTTGCAGGGTTTGCTCAAGAGATAGGATTGTAGCTGAACAGGAGGAGAAAATTAGAGCCCTTCAGGCTGATTTGGACAGAGCGAGGGAGGATCTGAAGAGGTTAAGGAGGGAGGAGGGAAAACAGTGGTGGGAAGTGGTAGCTGGGAACAGGGGCCACAGAAAGTGGACAGTGTCTGACAGTTTCCCAATTGGCACAACCAATAGATTTGCCTTGCTACCACAGTTAAGCAGGAAAGAGGCTCCAGTAGAAGTAGATGCAACAGAATCTCACTAGGAAACCAACTGTTTCAAAAAAAAGTAGAAAGTAAGAGGGAAGTTCTGTTGTATGGTAGCAGCCATGGAAGAGGTGTGGGCCAGATTTTGCAGGAAAAATTAGGTGACAGGTACCAAGTCACAAACTTTTTCAAGCCAAGTGCAAGTCTTAGCCAGGTGGTAAAGGATATAGGTTCCTTGTGCAAGGGATTCACAAAGCAGGATCATGTGATGATAGTGGGTGGAGTGGGAAACAGTATTGTTAGGGATCAGGGCTACAGTATTGAGTGTGACCTGGTGAAAATAGCCTCGGCAATGACCCATACCAATGTTGGGTTGGTGCCAGCTTTCGTGCAGCATTATCAGCCCCAGTTGAACTGCTCTGTCAGGAAGGTACATATGGAGTTGGATCAGTTGCATAGGGCGGCCACTCTGTCAGACATTGGATTGGTTCCTGTTGAGGCTATTGATAGGGGGGATTTCACAAGGCATTGCCTACATCTCAATAGGAAAGGGAAGGGTAAACTGGCAGGGTTGTTAGCGAAATCCATAAGGGGGGGACACTAGTACTCATGGATGTATCTCTTTTTTAGACTAATATCAGTGTCCAGTGAGAAGCTCAGGCAGGCAGGTGATAAAGAGGTCCAAACCTCACAACAGGAAAGTAAATAATAGTATGACCATATTTAACCAAAATATTGGTGGATTAAAGAAAAAAGTAGATCTCACAAAAGTAAAGTAAAAAATAATGTTACCATTTTTTACCAAAATATTCCGGGATTGAAGTATAAAGTAGATGAGCTCCTGGTTTGTTTAGATAACATTGAATCTGATAATGTAATAGATATACTATGCCTGTCTGAGCATCACATTGTGTCTAATATGGAAAAGGTAAATATCAGTGGTTATAAACTAGCTGCACTTATGAGTAGAGAGAATAAGGTGGGAGGAGGAGTTGCCATATATGTCAAAAGTTATCACTGTGTAGAAAGCTTAGATACAAAAAAGTTCTGTCTAGAGCAACATATAGAAGCATGTGCCTGTCAAATTAAACTGAAGGAGGTCTCTTTTATAATTGTAACAGTGTATAAGTCCCCTTCAGGAAACTTTCATTTATTCCTGGAAAACTTGCATGCCTTGTTGTGCTATCTATCAGATAGAGGAAAGCAAATTATTATTTTTGGAGGCTTCAGTGTTGATTCACTGAAAGAGTGTAATAGGAAGAATGACCTGGAAGTCTTTCTCGCTTCTTTCAATTTGACAATTGTCATTAATTTTCCTACTCGGGCAGTAAAGGAGAGCAGCACATTGATAGATAACACTTTTATAGACCAAGATAGGCTTAAAAACATTAATTCTTGTCCTGTTGAGAATGGGCTTTCTGATCATGATGCTCAGCTGGTTACAGTATATGACATAGCTCCATTCAGTAATTCAAAACTACCCTCCAAAGTTATGCGTTCAGTTAATGACTCAACAATTAGAAATTTCCGAGAATATCTTCAGCAGTTAGACTGGGATGAGGTGTACAAGGAATCTGATGCTAATTTAAAATATAACTTATTTCATAATACACTTGTAAGTGAATTTGAAAACTATTTGCCCAAGAAAGTAGTTAAATCTAATTATAAGAAACCATGCGAAAAACCTGGGCTTACTAAAGGAATAAAAATATCTTGTAACCACAAAAGGGAACTATATCTAACAACAAGAAAGTGTAATAACCCAGAAATAGCCAAATATTATAAAAACTACTGTGCTACATTAAGAAAGGTTATTTAAAAAGTTCAGAAGCATGTGAATCATGTCTGATTTTAATACCTCTGATAACAAAATCAAAACAATTTGGAATATTATTGCAAGGGAGACAGGCAACTGAAAGTACAGGATGACAGCATCACCATCAAAGCGAATGGAAACTTGATAAACAACAAACCGGAAGTCAAAAACAGTTTGAATAATCATTTTTTAAATGTTGTAGAGAAAATAGTATCTAAATGTTCATTAGAAGAAGCAAGGCAGTTAATGGAAGAGGCCTTACCCACACCATTTGATTCAATTCAAATTCCAATTAGGAAGATAATAAACTCGAAGAGGCCTTACCCACACCATTTGATTCAATTGAAATTCCAATTAGAAAAATATTAAACTCTCTCAAGAATAAAAGCTCACATGGAATTGATGGCATTTCCAGCAGGGTAATAAAAGCTTGTTCCCAAGAAATAAGTGGGATTTTTAGCCACATATGTAATAGCTTTCTGAAGCAGGGTATTTTCCCAGATAGGCTGAAGTATGCCATTGTTAAACCACTGCATGAAAAAGGCGATACATCTGATGTCAACAACTACCTCCCAATCTCTCTTCTGACTGCCTTATCCAAAATTCTTGAAAAAGTAATTTATTGTGGAGTAGCTTCACACCTTTGTAAAAATAAAGTTTTAACAAAATTTCAGTTTGGTTTCCAGAAGGGTTTCTCAATGGAAAATGCTATATATACTTTGACTAATGAAATATTAAATGCTCTGAGTGACCGTTGGGAATATTTTGTGATCTATCAAAGGCTTTTGATTGTGTAAATCATAGAATAGTACTAGATAAGCTCAAGTACTGTGGTATGAAAGGGAAAGTGCTAAAATGGTTTAAATCATACCTAACTGGAAGAGTGCAGAAACTTGAAATAAATAGTTCACATAATATACAAAAAACTGGTGATTTCTCAAACTGGGGAACAATCAAGAATAGGGTGCACCAAGGCTGTCTTGGGTCCTCTGCTGTTCTTAATATATCTTATGGACTTGTATTGTGGGGTGAGTGTAGCCAATACAATATAAGAATGGTATTTGTATTGCAGAAAAGAGTAATAAGAACTATGGCAAAAGTAAGACCCAGAACTTCATGCAAAAACCTGTTTATTAATTTTAACATTATGACTATCTGTGCAGTATATTTGTTTCAATCAATATTATTAGTGAAAAAAGACAAAAAAGTGACAAACAGGAATATGGAAAACCATGATTACAATACAAGACACAAATCAGACTTTCATATGGTGAGCAGAAGATTGAATCTAACAACAAATACCGCATACATTAAGGGAGCAATATTTTATAATTTTCTGCCAAACAACTTGACACAGCTTTCAGGTAGAATTTTTAAAAATGAGTTAAAAAAATGGCTTATATTGAAATGCCCATACAGTACGGTGCTGACATGATATACTTAAATGATCTTTTACTTAATAGCATGTAATCTATATATATTGTGTATCAATAATCTAAATGTAATTACTGTAACATTTTCCATGCGTGTTAAATACATGTTTCGAGCTGTAAGATAAATAAATAAATTTATTAATGACTTTCCAATGTATATTCACAAAGATGCAAAGCTGGTACTTTTAGCCGATGATACAAGTATAGCTATTACACCCAACAGGCAAGAATTAATTGGTGAAATTGAAAACGGTGTTTTTCAGAAAATCATTAAATGGTTCTCTGCAAATGGGCTCTCATTAAACTTTGACAAAACACAGTATATATAGTTCCACACAGGAAATGTAATGACACCATTGATAAATATAGACTTCAATCAGAAATCGATAGCTAAGGTAGAATATTCAAAATTTTTAGGTGTATGCATTGATGAGGGGTTGAAATGGAAAAAAACACACTTAGGTTCTGCTGAGACGTTTGAGCTCAGCTATTTAGTTTTTAGGGTCATTGCAAATTTTGGTGATATACATCTGGCTAAATTAACTTACCACACCTATTTTCATTCTCTGCTTTCATATGGCATCATATTCTGGGGTAACTCATCATTGAGAAAAGAGTGTTATTGCACAAAAGCGTGTAATCAGAATAATTGCTGGACCTCATCCAAGATCATCCTGCACACACTTATTTAAAGAGCTAGAGATCTTCACTGTAGCCTTACAATATATATATTCACTTATGAAATTTGTTATTAACAATCCAAACAAATTTAAAAGTAATAGCATCATACATGGAGAAAGGATGATCTTCTCTACTCAAGGTTAAATGTAACTTTAGCTCATAAGGGGGTAAATTATACTGCCACGAAAGTCTTTGGTCACTTACCTAATAGCATCAAAAGTCTGACAGGAAAATATATAGATGACAGTACTTCAGATTTCTTGTTGGTTTTCATCTCCTATCCTCTGGTTCCTTCATCATCTCCCTGACACTCTCTTCCCTCTCTTACAGTGACAAAATTTTACGTGGTGGAAACTCAACACTCTCAGAAGTGAAGTTAGCTGGTCTGTGATTAAGCATAATTGCAAATGGTGAAAAACCTGTTGAAGAATATTGTAAGCTGTTCATAATATCCTCAAAATCACTGACATAATCTATCCAACTGGCGTGATTCTTACTACAATATGTTCTAAACCGTCTTCAAATCTCTCTCTCTCATATACAGGGTGAGTCACCTAACGTTACCGCTGGATATATTTTGTAAATCACATCAAATACTGACGAATCGATTCCACAGACCGAGCATGAGGAGAGAGACTAGTGTAATTGGTTAATACAAACCATAAAAAAATGCACCGAAGTATGTTTTTTAACACAAACCTACGTTTTTTTTTTTTTTAATGGGACCCTGTTAGTTTTGTTAGCACATCTGAACATATAAACAAATACGTAATCAGTGCCGTTTGTTGCATTGTAAAATGTTAATTACATCCGGAGATATTGTAACCTAAAGTTGACGCTTGAGTACCACTCCTCCGCTGTTCGATCGTGTGTATCGGAGAGCACCGAATTACATAGGGATCCAGAGGCAACAGTGATGGATCTTGGGTACAGAAGAGACTGGAGCAGCACATTACGTCCACATACTAACACCTTTTTATTGGTCTTTTTCACTGACATACATGTACATTACCATGAGGGGTGAGGTACACATACACACGTGGTTTCTGTTTTCAATTACGGAGTGGAATAGAGCGTGTCCCGACATGTCAGGCCAATAGATGTTCAATGTGGTGGCCATCATTTGCTGCACACTATTGCAATCTCTGGCGTAATGAATGTCATACACACCTCAGTACATCTGGTGTAATGTCGCCGCAGGCTGCCACAATACGTTGTTTCATATCCTTTGGGGTTGTAGGCACATAACGGTACACTTTCTCCTTTAATGTACCACACAGAAAGAAGTCCAGAGGTGTAAGATCAGGAGAACGGGCTGGCCAATTTATGCGTCCTCCACATCCTATGAATTGCCCGTCGAACATCCTGTCAAGGGTCAACCTAGTGTTGATTGCGGAATATGCAGGTGCACCATCATGCTGATACCACATACGTCGAAGCGTTTCCAGTGGGACATTTTTTAGCAACGTTGGCAGATCATTCTGTAGAAACGTGATGTATGTTGCAGCTGTTTGGGCCCCTGCAATGAAGTGAGGACCAATGAGGTGGTCGCCAATGATTCCGCACCATCCATTTACAGTCCATAGTTGCTGTCGCTCTACCTGTCTGAGCCAGCGAGGATTGTCCACAGACCAGTAATGCATGTTCCGTAGATTCACTGCCCCGTGGTTTGTGAAACCTGCTTCATCGGTAAACAGGTAGAACTGCAACGCATTCTCTGTTAATGCCCATTGACAGAATTGCACTCGATGATTAAAGTCATCACCATGTAATTGCTAATGTAGCGACACATGGAACGGGTGAAAGCGGTGACGATGCTGTATGTGCATGACACTACTTTGACTCAGTCCACCGGCTCTCGCAATGTCCCGTGTACTCATGTGTGGGTTCATGGCAACAGCAGCTAACACACCAACTGCACCCGCTTCTCCTGTGACAGGCCTGTTACGGACCCGTTTGCGTGCTACGACCATACCTGTTGCATACAGTTGGCGGTAGATGTTTTGCAATGTGTGGCACGTTGGCTGCTTTCTGTCCGGGTACCGTACTGCATATGCCGTGCAGGCTTCAGCTGCATTTCGTTGACACTCGCCATAGATGAGTATCATCTCCGCCTTTTCAGAGTTCGAACACACCATGGTCACAGTTCCTACAACACTAAACTATCACAGACATCTGGTAACACGGTGTACTACAGTTGGTCTGTGTGAGGAGACGAATGCAGAATAAAAATAGCAGCAAGCGCTACATGCGGACACTGCGACAGCTAGACCAAACCACAACAGTGCACTAGAGCCACACTCGTAAACACGGTCGTTATCGTAAACATGTCCGTGCAGATGCTGCTCGCCAACCATGGCCGGTGTTTGTTACAACAAGCAACTGAATGTCAGAGGTTTCAAGCATCAACTTTAGGTTACAATATCTATGGATGTAACTAACATTTTACAATGCAACAAATGGCACTGATTACGTATTTGTTTATATGTTCAGATGTGCTAACAAAACTAACGTGGTCCCATTTTAAAAAATGTAGGTTTGTGTTAAAAAACATACTTCCGTGCATTTTTGTATGGTTTGTATTAAACAATTACACTAGCCCATCTCCTCACGTTCGGTCTGTGGAATCGGTTTGTCAGTATTTGTTGTGGTTTACGAAATATACCTAGCAGTAATGTTAGGTGACTCACCCTGTATATCTTCCTGCAGGGTCACTCAACGGGTGGAAGACTGAGGTTGGAATATGCCTTATTTTTGTGTGATCAACAAAATCTTTCCAAGCTTGTGATGTAAATTGAGAACCATTATCAGATAAAATTGTTCTAGGAATACCCAACTGATGAAAATATATGTTTTCAAATTTAGAGATTTTCTTAAGAGAACAGCTTTATGAACTTTAAAAATATGTCAAACACCACAAAGTCATAACAAAATCCATTCTTAGACTTAGGCAAAGGTCCATAAACATCCACAGACACAAGATCTAGGTTACTGTTAGGCATTATGTTTTGTATTTCACCTCTACTTGTCTGGTTATGTAGCTTCACTACCTGAAATCTGTCACAGCTGGCAGTTTTTTCCTTGATTCTCTTTCCTAAGTTATAAAAATAGATGTTTTCCTGAGTCTTTTGTGTGCATTTGATTGATCCACAATGAACCAAACTCACATGTTTATAAGTAATTAAAGTATCAATACATTGTTCCGGCCAACACAGTTTCCAATCCTCTGAGTCAGTCTTATGTCTCCTGAATAAAATACCCTCGTGTACCTTATATTACTGTTCCATCTTTTCTCCTCCTTTCTTATGCAACATGCTCTTAACCAATTTCCAATTTTGATCACGATTTTGATACCTGCAGATGTCTTCAAAAATTTTCAAGATCTTGTTTTCCTCTTTCACATCTCTCAAGTACATAATTTTAAACTCTTTTTCTCTTTACATTTAGCCCAAATGGCACCACACAGTATTGGAAACACTTACCTCTGTACAAAATTGCAGTATACTTTCTAGAATTAATTTCAAGTTAGATCTGGTGCAATCCAGAGGTCAAGTCCAAACTACTCATGTATTGAAACTTCCTGGCAGATTAAAACTGTGTGCCGGACCGAGACTCAAACTTGGGACCTTTGCCTTTTGCAGGAAGTGCTCTCCCGAGTTCGAGTCTTGGTCCGGCACACAGTTTTAATCTGCCAGGAAGTTTCATATCAGTGCACGCTCTGCTGCAGAGTGAAAATCTCATTCTGGGTACTCACATATTTTACATAATCAAATTTGTGTAACATGTCCGTGTACTCAGGATGATCATTCTCTCCAATAAGAAACTTAAGATGTTGAGTCCAAAACAATTCTCACTCCACCACTTCTCTTACTTACCACAATCAAAGGATTATTGTAAGCTCTCCTACTGTAGTGATTCAAGAATTTTGGTGTAAATTTTAGAAACACTCGGCCTTCTACTGTCTCGAACACACAATATTGTAGCTGTGAGTGTGGGATGATAGAATCCTACCTACTGCTTGTCACATGTTTGTGTGTGCAGGTTTGAAATTCGGTCATGTAGACGCGGCAGTCAAATGGCACTGACAAGTACCTGTCAGGTGATCCATGGAAGTTTAGTAAGTGCGTGCGAGAGGACCATGGAGTATTTATGTAACTCTGTGATAATAGTGTCAGTGGTTATTGTTAGTGAAAAAAGAACAGTGAAGAAAGAACTCTTAAAAAAAAACTCTTATTCCACCCCTGACGGAGGCAAGACGTATTTTATGAATCCTGTGATAGAGTAATGGTTATTAAGCCAACTCATTTGTAAATATCTTTAACTTTGTTTCTGATGTAGGAAGATATGAGTGACTTACAAGAAGTCAGATGTTTATACGAGAAGTGAGAATTATGTTCTGTATGAAGTTTTAATATAGCATTAGTTGATGAAAAGTAACCTTTTCAAGGATTTTCAATATTCCTGTACCAAGCATCACTCTTCAGAGAAGAAGTTTAAAAGGATTCCAGAAGCCAGTAAAGAAGATTGGCTATGGATAACAAGGAAGTCATCTCGTACAAGAGAAGTGGGAAGTCGGTATATCTACTTCACACTTAAATCGTCATCCAAACTTGCTGACCAGTGAGAAAGGACAGAAAAAACAGGAATTATAAGGGGTTGGGAGGGGGGGGGGGGGGAAGAGGAAAAAAAAGAGCAAGAAAAGAAGCTGTTGTATGTGCCATAGCAACTAAACCAAATATGACAAAGAATTTACTCCAAGACAATGAAATATGCTCAAGTATTGAAACGAGCAAAATTTTGAATTGAGAAATAGAGAAGAAGATTCCAGTGTGTTTCTCTAAGAAGCAATATGCCTAGAACACTTCAATTAAGAAGATCCGTTGCAGGGAGAGTAGAGCTCTCACACACATCGAGGGGATGCAGGCGCGGAAGCCAACATCCGATGCTGCCGGCACCAGCTGCTGTTCACCGGTGCTGACCTGCCTCCACATCCACTCACTGACGCAGCGCAAATTCTCTGGCGGGTGAGCATAAAACAGAACTTTTTAGTTTTAGTTCCAAGTGGTACAAACTGTTCAGTGAACTTTGTTAGTATAGTTATCATACTTACAGTTAGTTAAATGCTTATGAGATCTAAAGCTTGAAAGAATAAGGATAACATACAAGAAGTCGGGGAAACCCAAGATGCAGCATTGGCTAGGAAAGTCAGCAAAGAAATGCATGACTGGTCTGAGTTAGTAAATCTAATCAAAGCCCAAAGTGTAGCTTCAACTGCTCAGAATGAGACTCAAGGGAAGAATTAGGCATAATGAATTCTCAATTAGATGCTCAGAGTGAAACTTTAGGTTTGTTAAATGCCAAGGTCGATTCACAAAGTAAAGAATTTAGTATTCTATGCGAAGGCATGGGTGCTATGAAGACTGAATTCCATCCACTAAATAATAAAGTAGATAATTTAAAAATAGATGTAAAGAATGAATTAACCAGTTCCTTGACCAGTCACATAAATCAAATAGTAACTGACCTTAGTCAGAAACAAAATGACAATTTCCTAGCTCTAACGAAAAAGTTGGAATTTAACATTGAAGACAGATTGAATACTGTACAATCCAAAATCAATGAAAACTTAAGAGCCTTTGAAAATGTATATAATGTTAAGTTTAATGTTGTAAAGCAGGGATTGAATACTTTAAAAAAGAATTCGTATAAGCTGAACGAAGTAATGACTGTCGTTCAATCACAAATTACAGGTGTAAGTACACGATTAGACAATGTAGACAGAAGCTTCAAAGAGAAAATAACAAGCTCTGATATCATAAATCTAAGTAGTCTGGAGGAACAAGTTGAAGAAATTATAGATTGGAAAGTCACTGTGAGAATAACATCCAGGAATGTATTGCCTATTGCTTCTTCCTAACTTACTTATACCAGGAAAAACATAGATGACCTGTGGAGAGAAATCAGGCTTATGCAAGACAAAGTAGAAAAACAGGTAACATCACCTAATGTTGTGTTAACTAGTGAAGTAGTTATTGATTTGCAATGGGGAGCTAATTTGGGGTTATCGAGACAATTCCCTAAATTCAAGCTCAATGGGTATGTACATTCGACACATTTCTTGAAAAGGTTTAACCAAGCTTTATTGAAAAATTGGGAAGATTCTAAAAAGATTGAATTTGCTGTGGGTTACCTTTTATGGGAAACCACAGAGAAGTATTGGTCTGTAAGTGCCCAGGAAAAATTATTATCTGATTTGTGGGACCCAAAATATTACAATAACACTTAGGATACTATGAGAAAGTATTTTGATTGGCATCTAACACAGGCAAAGTATTTAGATAAGCTGATGGAAGAGGAAGGATTTGTGCGAATTTTAATTAGATGGTTACTGATCTATGTGAGGAAAGATACTTTATGTAGTTGTTGGAAAACAGTGGAGGAGTTATCTTTTGTTGATGCTCTTGAGGCATTAAATAAGGACTCCAATGCAAACTTACACCAACATGAAAGTCCAAACTACAAAAGGAGTAGTGGGAATAAATTTAAAAGACATGAGCAAGACTTAGCAAGAGTACACCGATGCAGTAGGAAAAAAATATGGCAACAATTGTGAGAAAATGCATCTACCTTCAAATTTAGGTCCCATGACTGCTCAGGAATTTGCACTGAGTAACAATAGAACACAAAATGATCATGTGATATCTCGTTTTGGGAACCAGCCTGTAATTAGTAGTAATGAGGAAAATGTAGTTTGATTTTGATCCAGTGCCAGGGCCCAGGTCGTGGTAATACATTAGGAGGTCTTTTTCCATATAAGTATGTTAACTTTACCCACAAAATACAAACAAAGGAATGGTTGCTGCTTGAAGAACAAAGCTTAGCTACCAATAACCCACAAACTATAATAGCAGGAACCGTGGAAAATTCTGAGGTTAACATATTTATAGATTCAGGGAATGAGGTATCACTCATCTCTAACGCATTCTTTAATTCATTACAGACTAAGCAGCACTTACCACTATTGCTAGTAACTGGATTTTACATAGTCGGAAAAACAGGAACAAAAAGTAAAATTGTGAAATATGAAACCCAAGTGAACTGCAGTGTTGGGAACATGTTATTTAGTCAAACACTGTTGGTAGTAGAAAATATTAATAGAGACATATTATTGGCTTTAGATTGGTTATTAGAGTTTAAAGTTATCCTAAACTTTGACAAAAATCTTCTTTGTTTTGGTACAGGGGACAAAAGATGTTGGATACCATTTGTGACAAATAACTACATGGGAAAACAAACAACTGAGTATCAGTGTTTGCGATTAATCACTACTGCACAATTGACACCAAAGATCGATAATGTAGATCATGTATCACACTGAACTGACATACAAGACGACGTTAACGAGCCCTGATCAACAAAGGCAAGATATATATAATATTCTATTGGAGTATGAAGTAGTATTTTCTGATCTTCCAGTTAATATCAATGACTACATCTGTAAATTTAAAATCAAAGATGACACCCCATTCTTTTGCTAGCCACACCCAATACCTGTAATTTTGAAAGAAGCAGTTAGGGATGATATCAATAAAATGATTAATAACAATATTATAGACCGAAGTTCCAGCATAATGAACAATCCTCTGGTCATGGTGAAAAAAGCTACAGTTGGGATACAATTAGTGTTAGATGCTCATACGTTGAATAGACATATAGAGACCGAGAGAGACTGACTGAGTAATATTAACAAATTGAAATCCAAATTTGAAAAGGCAAGGTTCTTTAGCACAATAGATTTGACTGCGGGATATTGGTAAATAAAGTTACATCATGAACCCAGAAAGTATATCGCATTTTTGTTTGACAGTAAATCATATCATTTCAACATATTGCCATTCAGGCTTAATATCTCCGTGTCCGTATTTATACGTGCATTAGATGAGGCACTAGGGAGAGAGTTATTAAATAATTTGATAATATATGTTGACGATATCCTGATAATATCAGCTACTTGGAAAGAACATTGTTTAACTTTGAGCAAGACTTTAAAAAAAATTTAAAGAGAAAAGTATTATGGTGAAACTGTCTAAATTGTACTTTGGGTGCCAAGAACTTAAGTTCTTAGTCATATTGTAAGGGTAGAGGGAATTAGACCAGACCCAGAATGCGTAAAAGCTATAAAAGATTGTCCACACCCCAAAAACGTAAGACAATTAAAAGGATTTATAGGTATGGCTGAATACTACTGACGGTGTGTACAAGGGAAAGAAATAATGACCCAAGAATTTTACGTTTACTAAGAAAAGGAGTACCGTGGATTTGGGATCAAGGTGAAAAGAATTTGTTTGAAAACGTTAAAAGAGCGCTTGTTGAATAACTCATATTACATCATCCTGTGATGGGAAAACCATTTAAAATTTCAACAGATGCACCTGATTACGGTATTGCTGCAGAACTTTTCCAAGGAGAGTGGGACCCAAATAATGTAAAACACAGAAGCATAGATTTTGCAGGTCATAGCCCAAATAATCATGAACTAAATTATACAGCTACCAAAAAAGAACTGTTGGCAATTGTATGGAATATTCAAAACATTTCAAACACTATCAGAAATCCATATTTATACAGATCATCAAGTTTTATTCTTTCTAATGAGTACTCAATTACTACACAGTAGGTTAATGCGATGGATGCTCTTCCTACAGGAATATGATATTAGAATACAATACGTAAAAGGTTATGAGAATATTGTACCTGATGCTTTATCAAGGTTACCCATAGGAATGGAAGAATTAAAACGTACGGAAGGACCTGGCATTATTTTTGCAAAATATCCAAACATCAGAGTAAAGGAAATGGAGCAAAGAATAACAGAAAATATCCATCATGATTTTACAGAAATATTCTCTATGTGTATTCAGAACTCATTAGTAGGAAAATGTAAAATTATAGGTCATGAATTGTTTTGGAGTAAGAGCGTAACATCACAGCGTTGGTGCTTGTGTATTCCGAAGGTAATGGAAGACGCACTTGTGTGGTATGTTCATACAGGATATAGACACTTCGGAATCCAAAAGTGTGCAGCCCATACGAATAAATTTTATTGTGTTAAGAAGCTAGGGCATAGAATAGCATCTTTGATAAGAACTTGTGAAATTTGCCAGAAAGTGAAAGAGAGTAATACTCACGTGAAATACAAAATGTATCCCATTATTCTTAAGTCATTACACAATCTCACAGTGGTAGATTTTTTTTGGACCATTTCCAAAAGGAAAGGGAGGGGAAATTATACATTTTGGTCATCATAGAGTGCTGGTCAAAGTATGTTAAACTATATCCTATTAAAAAAGTAAATACGCAAACAGTTATACACTGTTTACAACAATACCTCCTAGAAGTAGGTAAACCAAAATGGTTTCTTACAGATAATGGACCACAGTTTGTAATGACTTTAGAGTGTTCCTAGCATGGGAAGGTATTTGTCAGGTGTTAATATCCAATTATAACCCATTATCAAACCTGTGTGAAAGAGTAATGAAGGAAATTGGAAAATTATGCCATACTGACTGTCTTGAGAAACACACTTTGTGGGCAACAAAGGACTTCAAAACTCATGCTAAATGAATTACCACATTTATCAATGGAGTTGATGCCTTTAGAAGTTAATGACCTGGTTCTTATAAGACAACATCTTCAAAGCTCTGCTCTTCTAAGAGACCCATAAGTTTCTTTCAGAATTATGAAGGACCATACCAAGTACAAACAGTGATCCATCCCAAGGCATTGTTTTCAGTAGATCCCACAATAGGATCAGAAAAGTGGAAGTACAATGTAAAAGATGTGAAATTGTATGTCCCCCAGATACATAACATTCTAAGTTAACGGGTGGAGTGACGACCATCGGATCCCAAGTTGTTTTCGGTGTTTCTTCCAAAATAGTTTTCCTGCACCAAATTCTCCTAAAATTTTAACCTATTCTGTCATCTATTCCTAACATCTATAACTATCCTGTGACCTTATTACTTACAAAACCTGGTATGACCATAAAATAGAGAGTATTTTAAGAGAAACACCAAAAAGAAGTGATATCTAGACAATCTAAAATGGAATAGAGTATTATATTTAGAGATAATATAATATGGGGTGAAAATTAAACAACTGTGATACCATAGTGTACAAATTTTCTATTTTGTATAGAGTATTTTATTTCTTGTGTGAGATGTGATGTAAATGGGAGGGTTTGTATAGGTTTTGAAAGGGGTGGGTATTGCAGATAAAAGCATGATGTACAAGAGCAAATGAACCATCACAACTTTCAGACAACCCTCGCAAACAAGTGTGTCTGATCCTTAACCATTTGCCATTTCCATAGGGTTGCTGAGATTTTCTTTGGGGACCTCATGGGTGAAGGTGGGAATGTCCGTTCTGTAGGAGATGATTTAACACCAAACATCCTCCGGCATCTCACTCAAGTACCTGAGGGTTCCTGCCTTTGGGGCTATCTTCTTTCTCTTCTTTGATTTTAACAACCATATCTTTTTTTCCTTTCTTACTACTCATTTGAGGACCTATCTATTTTTTCCCTCTTTCCATATTCACAAACTTTTACCGCTGAAGTCCGGGGTTTCTAATAACCTACATTTTATCTTTAGATAAGAAGGTCGAAGAATCAGAGTACACAAACACACATCCGCATACACACAAAAATAAATTAGGCACAAACATTGAAATTACAGACTAAAAAGCCTGTAACGATGTGAGAATCACCAGCTTTCATAGGGGAAAAAATATGTGTACACAGGGAAATAAGCAGGCGCGCCCACGCGCACACACACACACACACACACACACACACACACACACACACACACACACATATCAAACGAAAGCGTTGGCCTGTTGATAGACACACAAACATACACACACAATTCAAGCTTTCGCAACCAGCGGGTGCTTCATCAGGAAAGAGGGAAGGAGAGGGAAAGACGAAAGGATGTGGGTTTTAAGGGAGAGGGTAAGGCGTCATTCCAATTCTGGGAGTAGAAAGACTTACCTTAGGGGGAAAAAAGGACAGGTATACACTTGCACACACACATATATCCATCTGCACATACACAGGCACAAGCAGACATTTGTAAAGGCAAAGAGTTTGGGCAGAGATATCAGTCAAGGCGGAAGTACAAAGGCAAAGATGTTGTTGAATGACAAGTGATGTATGAGCAGTGGCAACTTGAAATTAGCGGAGTATGAGGCCTGGTGGGTAATGAGAAGAGAGGATATACTGAAGGGCAAGTTCTCATCTCCGGAGTTCTGACAGGTTGGTGTTAGAGGGAAGTATCCAGATAACCCGGACGGTGTAACACTGTGCCACGATGTGCTGGCTGTGCACCAAGGCATGTTTAGCCACAGGGTGATCCTCATTACCAACAAACACTGTCTGCCTGTGTCAATTCATGCGAATGGACAGTTTGTTGCTGGCCATTCTCACATAAAAAGCATCACAGTGTAGGCAGGTCAGTTGGTAAATCACGTGGATGCTTTCACACGTGGCTCTGCCTTTGATCGTGTACACCTTCTGAGTTACGGGACTGGGGTAGGTGGTGGTGGGAGGGTGAATGGGATAGGTTTTACTCTGGGGGCAGTTACAAGGGTAGGAGTCAGAGGTTAGGGAAGCTGGTTTGGGGATTTCATAGGGATGAACCAAGAGGTTACGAAGGTTAGGTGGATGGTGGAAAGACACGCTTGGTGGAGAGGGGAGGATTTCATGAAGGATGGATCTCATTTCAGGGCAGGATTTGAGGATGTCGTATCCCTGCCGGAGAGCCACATCCAGAGTCTGATCCACTCCCAGAAAGTATCCTGTAACAAGTGGGGCACTTTTGGGGTCCTTATGTGGGAGGTTCTGGGTTTGAGAGGATGCTTCTGTACCCTCCGCAAACATGCCTTCGCCCTTGCCAGATTACGCTCCCATATTTTATTTTACTCGGGCTTGTCTGACATTTGGCATTACCCCCGAAGGCTTCACACTTACTGTTCCCATCTCTGGCTGTAATCCTTTTTTCCATCAGTCCCTATACCAGTTCCAAACTGAACAATCCATTGCCCTCACCCACCTAATTCTTCACCTACACATCAACTCAGCCAATGAACACACCTGTCAGCTCCTATCCTTAATAAAAGTCCTCAATCTTTCCTCTCCCACATCCACACCGGCTGTTCAGGCCATCCTCCTACAGGCCAAGCGCAAATTAGAACACCATGCCACCCTCCACGTCAAAAAACTATCCAATCTCCTGGTTTCCCACCTCTGGAAAGGCAACTCACTCACCCTTCACAACCTTTCCAGCAAACCTCAACCTCCTCTCATTGCACACAGACCCAGTCTCTCCCATCTACTCAATCTCCCACTTCCAGCTCCACTCCCCCCAAAACCTCAAAATTCTAATAAACACAATCTGGAACCACAACACCCTAATTCAGTAGTTAACCTTTCCTCCAAACCTCTCTCCCAATCCAAAACCTCTGTCCTATCCAAAGGCCTCACCTTCAGCCCTACTCCCAGATTCAGCCAAACAGCCCTCGTCAAAGACTTAAAGTCCTACACTCGTACTCTAAGCTGGAAATATCTCTTTGCCACGAAGAAAAATGATCGTAATCCTACTCCTAATGATCCAACTCCCCAAGACACTATCCAATTTGAACCCTGCTTGGAACAGTTTCGTCCTCCGTCACAGCGGGACCCACCTCCTGTTCCTCAAAATCACCCTCTCCAAACCTTCCAGGAATTTCTTACTTCCAGCCTTGCCTCTCAATTCTTCTTAAAAAACCTTAATCCTACTCCCAACATCACCACTGCTGAATCCCAAGCTATCCGTAATCTGAAGGCTGACCAATCCATCGTCATTCTGCCGCAGGCAAGAGTCCCATGACCATGGTACTTGATCATCGAGAGTATGCAGCTGAGGGACTGTGTCAGCTTTCAGACAACACTACATAAAAAGTTTGCCAAGGTAAACCCATTCCTGATGTCCGGGCGGAGCTTCAAGGAATACTCAGAACCTTAGGCCCCCTACAAAACCTTTCACCTGACTCCATCAACCTCCTGACCCAACCGAGACACTGCACCCCTAAATTCTATCTTCTTCCTAAAATTCACAAACCCAATCATCCCGGCCGCCCCATTGTAGCTGGTTACCAAGCCCCCACAGAACGTATCTCTGCCTACGTAGATCAACACCTTCAACCCATTACAAGCAGTCACCCATCCTTCATCCAGGACACCAACCACTTTCTTGAATGCCTGGAACCCTTACCCAATCTGTTACCCTCGGAAACCATCCTTGTAACCATTGATGCCACTTCCTTATACACAAATATTCCGCATGTCCAGGGCCTTGCTGTGATGGAGCACTTCCTTTCACGCCGATCACCTGCCACCCTACCTAAAACCTCTTCCCTCATTACCTTAGCCAACTTCATCCTGACTCACAACTTCTTCACTTTTGAAGGCCAGACATACCAACAATGAAAGGGAACAGCCACGGATACCAGGATGGGCCCCTCGTATGCCAACCTATTTATGGGTTGCTTAGAGGAAGCCTTCTTGGTTACCCAGGCCTGCCAACCCAAAGTTTGGTACAGATTTATTGATGACATCTTCATGATCTGGACTCACAGAGAAGAAGACTCCAGAATTTCCTCTCCAACCTCAACCCCTTTAGTTCCATCAGATTCACCTGGTCCTACACCAAATCCCATATCACTTTCCTTGATGTTGACCTCCATCTGTCCAATGGCCAGCTTCACACGTCCGTCCACATCAAACCCACCAACAATCAACAGTACCTCCATTATGACAGCTGCCACCCATTCCACATCAAACGGCCCCTTCCCTACAGCCTAGGTCTTCGTGGCAAATCTGCTCCAGTCTGGAATCCCTGAACCATTACACCAACAACCTGAAAACAGCTTTCACATCCCGCAACTACCTTCCTGACCTGGTACACAAGCAAATTACCAGAGCCACTTCGTCTACCTCTCAAACCCAGAACCTCTCACAGAAGAACCCCAAAAGTGCCCCACTTGTGACAGGATACTTTCCGGGACTGGATCAGACTCTGAATGTTGCTCTCCAGCAGGGATACAACTTTCTCAAATCCTGCCCTGAAATGAGATCCATTCTTCAAGAAATCCTCCCCACTCCACCAGGAGTGTCTTTCCGCCGTACACCTAACCTTCGTAACCTCTTGGTTCATCCCTATGAAATCCCCAAACCACCTTCCCTACCCTCTGGCTCCTACCCTTGTAACCGCCCCCGTTGTAAAACCTGTCCCATTCACCCTCCCACCACCATCTACTTCAGTCCTGTAACCCAGAAGGTGTACACGATCAAAGGCAGAGCCACGTGTGAAAGCACCCACGTGATTTACCAACTGACCTGCCTATACTGTGAAGCTTTCTATGTGGGAATGGCCAGCAACAAACTGCCCATTCGCATGAATGGACATAGGCAGACAGTGTTTGTTGGTAATGAGGATCACCCTGTGGCTAAACATGCCTTGGTGCACTGCCAGCACATTTTGGCACAGTGTTACACCGTCCAGGTTATCTGGATACTTCCCACTAACACCAACCTGTCAGAACTCTGGAGATGGGAACTTGCCCTTCAGTATATCCTCTCTTCTCGTTACCCACCAGACCTCAACCTCCACTAATTTCAAGTTGCCACTGCTCATACGTCACTTGTCGTTCAACAACATCTTTGCCTCTGTACTTCCACCTCAACTGACATCTCTGCCCAAACTCTTTGCCTTTACAAATGTCTGCTTGTGTCTGTGTATGTGCGGATGTATATGTGTGTGTCCGAGTGTATACCTGTCCTTTTTTTTCCCCTAAGGTAAGTCTTTCCGCTCCTGGGATTGGAATGACGCCTTACCCTCTCCTTTAAAACCCACATCCTTTCGTCTTTCCCTCTCCTTCCCTCTTTCCTGATTAAGCAACTGTTAGTTGCGAAAGCTTGAATTTTGTGTGTATGTTTGTGTTTGTTTGTATGTCTATAAACATGCCAGCACTTTCATTTGGTAGGTCACATCATCTTTGTTTTTAGATATATTTTTCCCACGTGGAATGTTTCCCTCTATTATATAAAACCAATGACAGAGTGGAATTATTCGTGATAGTCATTTAAGAAAAGCCAGTGTAATAAGTACTCTGATGAATTGTAGGATTGTGGGACTTGAATGGTATATGTCGACATATTATCTACTGAGAGTATAGAAGATGAGAGGTAGACGATTCTAGGGATTAAATGATGTATTATAAAGTGAATGCAAAGTGTAAAATTGATTTGTATCTGTACCAGAGAATACTTAATGGTAGTATTCATAGATGTGTATACTAGGGTAATGAACCGTGAGTCCTACTCAGAGAGGATAAAGGGGGTGTACCTGGCATTTGCTAAGTATATAGGGCAGGAGTACCTACATGGAGATAGGACAACCTGTGGCCTAAAAAACAATGATGTTTTATGAGAGGTGTACCTACCAGAATGGCAAGAGGAAGTGTTCTCATAGTACGAATAGTACATACTAAGGAAAGGTAGTACAAAAGATGTGAACAGAAAATAAATTACTCACATGCATACGAGAGCACCCTAGATTATTTATGTAACTATTTGATAATAGTGTCAGTGGCTATTGTTAGTTAAAAAAGAACAATGGAGAAAGAACTCTTAAAAAAACACTCTTATTCAAAAAAAACTCTTATTCCAGCCTTGCTAGAGGCAAGACGTGTTTTATGAATCCCATGATAGAGTCATGGTTATTAAGCCAATTCATTTGTAAATGTAATTAACTTTGTTTCTGACATAGGACAATATGAGTGACTTACAAGAAGTCAGATGTTTATGTGAGAAGTGAGAATTATGTTCTGTATGAAGTTTTAATATAGCGTTAGTTGATGAAAAGTAACCTTCGAGTATCTACTTATTTCACAAGTAGAGGGAGAATTTTCAATATTCCTGTACCTAGCATCACTCTTCAGAGAAGAAGTTTAAAGAGATTCCAGAAGCCAGCGAAGAAGATAGGCTGCAGATAACAAGTAAGTAATCTCATACAAGAGAAGTGGGAAGTTGGTATACTACTTCACACTTAAATCATTGTACAAAGTGTTAGACTACTTCCCTCACTTACTCCCCATGTTTTCATTTTCTAAATTTCTTTTCTCTGCATCTTTCCTTTTTCAAAATGGTGTGCTATATGGCTGAGAAAGAATGGTTGATAATCTCTAAGGTAAAGCATGCACTAATAGCCTTTCGCTTTCCCTGCTCTTTGACTAAACATATTTTTAAACTTCAATAACAAATTCTTAAGTTGTTCCTTTTGTTGGTCATTAAGAGTTGTAGCTTGCCTTATTTTAGATTCTGCTACACTTTCAGAATCCTGATCCTCAGTCTCATCAAAATCTATATCATCATCAAACACCTGCTACCCACCATGGTTCACAATGTTTTACAAATAGTTACGACTCACTCTCAGTTTAAAATACAGAAATTAGTTTTCACATAAGTATTACTTTTAGGTTCCAAAATAAACAATTCTTTCGCATTCCATCCAAAACAAGCCTCAACTTTAACTATCCAAAACATACCAAGAATTATATTTTCTTCCAGATTAGGGATCACTAAGCACCCATGTTCAAAGGTCTTTTCTTCTATATTAAAAGTTAAAAGTAACCTGAGATTTTACCAGTTTGCTTTGCTTACCTGTAGCTCATCTTATCTTTACACCTACAACAGGCATTTCCACAAAATTCTTGCTTTACTGGTTCTTGTCTCTAAATTGTTCCGATATACCACAAATTGGGCTACCTGTATCAATCAAACAGTTACCTTGATCACTCATGTTATCGGGTAAAGATTGAACACAATGAGTAGATTCCATGGCACAACTTAACATCACTTGTTACAGAAGGAACACAAAGCACATTACTGTCGAAATTACACTTCCTGCTTAGATCCTCTTTCCCTTCATTCCACCAATTGGGATGCAAATTCTGCCTAACCACAGCTAACTTATTCCAGAATGCACCTTTATCTATATCATCATCAATCTGGTCCCAAACTAACTTAAAGAGTTTTCACCTTTATTCTCCAGGCTCACTGATACCTGACAATTCCTGTTTGGGTCATTACTCTGCTGACATTAATGAAACACTGTTTTGACTGCACTGGTATCACATGGCCCTCACTTACAACATTACATACATCACTTACCTTACCCGTATGGTCAACATCATTTACAAATAACTCTGTAACTTCATTATTCTTAAACATCACAAATAGCTGATACACATCATTATTATATTCCTCCAAAATTACTTCATCAACAACATCACTATCAATACAAGTTTCATCTCTATCAAAGTCACTTACCACACCTATATTAATTTGCAGTAAGCCACCAGTCTCAAACTTACCATACTTAGCTACTTCGAAGCTCTCATTCACATCTTCATCAAAAATATCACCTAGTTCAGATCCAATACAGTCATCACGTGATAAAGTATATCAATAACACTGTTTTCTGACCAAGAGAAGAAATCATTAGTACATACTAGACCAACAACCTGAAAACAGCTTTCACATCCCGCAACTACCCTCCCGACCTGGTACAGAAGCAAATAACCAGAGCCACTTCCTCATCCCCTCAAACCCAGAACCTCCATTTTAAAAACAAAGATTCCAAGACTTACCAAGCGGGAAAGCGCCGGCAGACAGGCACATGAACAAAACACACAAACACACACACAGAATTACGAGCTTTCGCAACTGGCAGTTGCTTCGTCAGGAAAGAGGGAAGGAGAGGGAAAAATGAAAGGATGTGGGTTTTAAGGGAGAGGGTAAGGAGTCATTCCAGTCCCGGGAGCGGAAAGACTTCCCTTAGGGGAAAAAAAGGACAGGTGTACACTCGCACACACACACACACACACACATATCCATCCGCACATACACAGACACAAGCAGACACAAGCTGTCTGCTTGTGTCTGTGTATGTGCGGATGGATATGTGTGTGTGTGTGTGTGTGCGAGTGTACACCTGTCCTTTTTTTCCCCTAAGGGAAGTCTTTCCGCTCCCGGGACTGGAATGACTCCTTACCCTCTCCCTTAAAACCCACATCCTTTCATTTTTCCCTCTCCTTCCCTCTTTCCTGACGAAGCAACTGCCAGTTGCGAAAGCTCGTAATTCTGTGTGTGTGTTTGTGTGTTTTGTTCATGTGCCTGTCTGCCGGCGCTTTCCCGCTTGGTAAGTCTTGGAATCTTTATTTTTAATATATTTTTCCCATGTGGAAGTTTCTTCCTATTTTATTTACATCATTATATATATATATATATATATATATATATATATATATATATATATATATATATATAAAACAAAGATTCCAAGACTTACCAAGCGGGAAAGCGCCGGCAGACAGGCACAATGAACAAAACACACAAACACACACACACACACAGAATTACTAGCTTTTGCAACCGATGGTTGCTTCTTCAGGAAGGAGAGGGAAAGACGAAAGGATGTGGGTTTTAAGGGAGAGGGTAAGGAGTCATTCCAATCCCGGGAGCGGAAAGACTTCCCTTAGGGGAAAAAAAGGATAGGTGTACACTCGCACACACACACACACACACACACACACACACACAACACACACACACACAACACACACACACACACACACACACACACACACACACATATATATCCATCCGCACATACACAGACACAAGCAGACATCCCCTAAGGGAAGTCTTTCCGCTCCCGGGATTGGAATGACTCCTTACCCTCTCCCTTAAAACCCACATCCTTTTGTCTTTCCCTCTCCTTCCTGGAGAAGCAACCATCGGTTGCAAAAGCTAGTAATTCTGTGTGTGTGTTTGTGTGTTTTGTTCATTGTGCCTGTCTGCCAGCGCTTTCCCGCTTGGTAAGTCTTGGAATCTTTGTTTTTAATATATTTTTCCCATGTGGAAGTTTCTTTCTATTTTATATATATGGTCTCAATACCGCGTCCCTCATGAGATGCGAATAGACTTATCCCGGAATTGACCGCCCTGTAGGTGTACTCAGTTTAATGACCACACTTCGTTATCCACTATTTCTCATAACTGAATGTCCATTTGTTAGTCTCATTATACACTGTAGCTATTTAAAATTCGCCCCTCTATTTTTCACAATGCACAATTAGAACTTCTTTACTTGTTTTTTTCTTCTAGGAGCAAACGGAAAAAAAGACGCCGTATCATCGGCTTAGTTGATATAAAGTAAAACACCTTAATATGCCCAATTTTACCTCTTCTTATAGGATCGGCTACCTTACTCATTAATTTACTACATATTATTTCCAATAACACTAAATAGGTGTCGCCGTTATATTTTAATGGTGTTCAAAAGCATGTTACTATTATTATGACTGACCAAATCGTAACAAATCGTGCGGCGTGTGTTTTTAATGATAACTACTCTCATTTTCTGGTCTGTGATTAGCACCTATGTCACAATAATTAAACATAATACCCCAAAACTTCTGATCAAAACATAAATGAGAAATCTGATATTCCTTCTGATCAATTTCAGGTACATGTGCTATGTCATTGACATTGTTATTATTTTCTAATTGCAAGTGTAACTTGGGGGGGGGGGGGGGGGGGAGGGAGGAGGGGGGATCCTGTGCTTGTTTTGTTTCCTCCTGGGACACCCAGTATAAAATTTAAGAAACCCTTAACTGATTCATGAGCAACAGTGTAACTTTCTCTAGAGTGATTACACATAATTTGCATTCCAGAGATCCATAGCAAGGAGATACTCAAGGATGTAGAAGTCATAAAATATGAATATGTAAGATATATATTTTTAAGTGTTAATATTCCTTCCACAGACACTATGGGAAATGGTCCTCATAGATGTGAAACTGATCAAAAAATCTGTTGCCACCATGCTGGGGGTCTGCTGCACTTTATTCATTTAAAATATAATAACAAATCTGTCACAAACATGTAAGTTTATATAAATTGAGGTGGATAATATAATTCTTAACATGCATCAAAGAGAAAGTAGTCTTCACTTGTAAGGATGAGCCAGATAGTAGCCTAGTAGGGGATTTTTATTCGCTTTCAAAAGGTAACTTTATTTTTCTCGTTACGGCCAAGGCTTGGCCAGCAGCATCGGCTGCCTGTAATTTTTCTATCCCACGGTCTGGCAACAGCAAGTCAGCAAGCATCTCAATCACGCACCTCCCTCGTGTGCTGACAAGATAATGCCGTCTCTTCAGTGCTGAGCAGGCCACGTTCTGGAAATTTCCATGTTGCCCCCACAGGTTTCTCAGCTTGAACCAATCAGGGCTGAGGAAGCCGCATAGCCATGCTGGATGTACCCGACCACCTGCCACCAAGCTCTCTCTCTTGATCATGCGCCCTGTAGCAGTCAACATTTCCTGCCCTTCCCGGTGCTGCGGCACCGTGAATGTTACATTCCAGACATCACTTTTCCTTAACTATGCGAACTAGTTTCGCCCCCGACCATGCTCTGGCTCACTCTCGCCATCCTAGGCGTGACTATGTGACCCTTTAGAAAGCAAAAGTAGCCGATAAAAGACTTATTACTTAAAACCTTCCCAATGGTTCTTTCACGTCTACCACCTTCCAATCCGACCATGCTGCACAAACTGGTGTCAGAAGTGTGGATGTGTTCCCATAGTGACTTTGTTGCTCTTCCAAATTTTTCCGGCAAAGCACTGAGCATTTTGTGCATAAAATGCAGAAACACACAGGGCCAATGCTGTAGTGATGTGGCCTTCGGAGTCTGCCAGAACAAGTTATGCAGTCCAAGATAGCCAGCCATGCGAGCCAGACGCTGCCACCATCTGCCTTCTCCCTTCACTGTTGCCGCCTCGCCAGGGGCCTGCTGCCATTGCGAACAGGCTGAGCCAGCATCGTCCACTGCCAACACATTTGCCACTACCTGAGGGTCCAGCTGATGCCCACCTGCAGCTATGTCCGCTGCCGCCACTGCACCATGCCCTCGCCGCCGCAAACGCATCGCGCCAACTCCACTTTCATGTAAGTCACCGTGGTGAGCCATCTGCTGGTGGAATAGGTTATTTGTGATCATCCTCCTCCTTTTTTTTTTTTTTTTTTTTTTGTAACAATCATTTTTTGAGGCACCAATGCCCCATAATTTTGTAAACATGCCCATGGGAACAAGAGCGATGGAATGGGATACTCCTGCAGAGGTACCAGCCACACAAGACCCACTCAAAGCTATTAATACTCAAATACATCAATTGTTCATGTAAAATCCAGAATTACTTAAGTACTTGAGCAAAACCGCGTCTTGAAACAGATGCTGGAAGCCAATGTGTGACCTTCAGTACCAGTGTCTAGCTCCACGCCAGTAACAAATATGTCACCAGTGACAACTAATACTAATTCTGTCACTGCTGCAACTACCACAATTTCGGCTAACATGGCAACTGTATGTAATTTTCCTGTGGCTGATTTTATTCCCACCTTTTGTGGAAAGTCCCATGAAAATGTGGCTATGTTCATACAGAATATTCGTGATGTGGGTTGCGCTTGTGCCTGGCTGGATGATCCATTGGTCAATGTAGCCAGATTAAAGTTGACAGTGAGAAACCGAATGTTTATTTGAAGTTTTGGCTCGCGGACATACTACGTGTTATTGCATCCGGTGAGGGCTGGAGAAAGTAAAGAGGTGGAACATGCTAGTTTTAGTGGCATACTTGGGAACAACATAGTTAAGATTTTAGTTGACACAGGTGCACAGATTAGTGTATAATTGGTTGATTCCATATCAGTGGCCTTGGTGAAGAAATAATTGTCCCTGCAGGTTCATTTGTAGTGAATCTGCGAATAGGCGAGAATAAATACAGTCAAGAGCTGCAAGTGGTGAGGTTAGAGAAAGGTGATTTTGACATCATATTAGAGTGTGACTTCTTGCACTGTTATCAGGGAATAGTGAATTATTGAACACAAACTGTGCAGTTTGGTGAAGCAATTCACTGTTTCGGCAGTGCACTAAACCAGCAGATGCGAGGTAGCTGTGAAATGTGAGGAAGCTGTGAAAGGTGCCGTTCACAGTCTCCCATAAAACCTCAGATGTAGGTGATAAAAACCACTGACCCTGTAAAGATAACAGGCGGAAGTGGGAAGATTCTTTGGATTGATGTCAAATATCAGAAGCAGCCAAAGACAGACGTTCTGGTGGATCCACTCACACAGAATGATGTATTACATCATCAGTCAGTTCATGTTGAGAGAAGTATTTGCCAACCGGAAAGAAAACAGAAAGGTTTTGTAATGCCGGTGAGCATAGAAAACTTTGGTATGAAAGATGTTGTAATACTGAAAGGTACTATTGTTGCTAGTGGAGAGGAGAGCTTGGAAGAAGTAGGAGGAGCTGAAATTCCACAAAGTAAAGATGAGAAGAGATGAAGGAGAAAGAAGTGTTCAGTTAAAGAAGTGAGTTATGTCACATTGTCATTAAGGAATCAATTGACAGAGAAGTTGAATCATTTAAACATTGAGGAGGAAAGGGTGTTGCAGCTGGTGTTAGATCAATTTTTTTGGTTGTTTGAAGACAGTCAGTTTCTACCGCCGATGGATTTGGTTCAGCACAAAATTCCACCAGGTGAAGCACGACTGATTGTGCATAAACCATATTTTATACTGTATCATTTGCAATCTGTAGTCGAAGATACAATTCAGCAGCAATTAGCTGCAGGAATCATTCAGCTCTCCTCAAGTTTGTGGGCATCGCCCATGGTCGTTGTACCAAAAAAGCCAGTAAATGGAGGGAAACCCTAATGTCTATGTGTCGGTATGCGGGCAGTGAATTGAGTAACTACTACAGACACATATCCGTTACTGAGCATTGATGAAACATTAGACCAACTAGGTAACTGCAAGCATTTCACCACCCTTGACTTATGCTCTGGATATCATCAAATCCCTGTTGCACCCCAGGACCACCATAAAACTGCTTTTGTCATACGTACAGGATTATATGAATTTGTATGAATGCCCTTTGATATGAGGAATGCACCTGTCACTTTACAAAGATTTACAGATTTGTTGTTGCACAGATTGAAACCCACAATGTGCTTGGTATAGTTAGATGACATTATTATTTTTTCTAAAACTATCAAAGAACATGAAGAAAGGCTGAGGGATGTTTTGGAAAGGTTGAAAGGAGCTCACTCGACTGTGAAACTGGAAGAGTGTGCCTTTACCCAGTGGCAGGTACAATATTTGGGACATATAATAAGTGAAGAAGGTCTCAAACTGGATCCCTGTTTGACCACAGCAGTAAAGGAATTTCCAACAACAACAAATATCAAAGAATTGCAGTCATTTTTAAGCCTTGCCAATTATTACAGACGTTTTGTGAACAATTATGCTACCATTGCTAAGCCCCTGACTAAATTATTGAAAAAAGGAGCTAGTTTTATCTGGATCAAGGAATGTGATGAAGCAATGCAACAAATCCAACATGTTTTAACTAGAGCCTCTCTACTAGCATACCCAGAGTTTGAAAGACCATTCATTCTGTCAGTAGACGCCTCCAATTGTGCTGTTGGAGCCATCCTGTCACAAGAAATTGATAGAGAAGAATGACTAATTGATTATGCATCTCGGCAACTTAACAAAGCAAAGTTAAATTACAGTACAACTGAGAAGGAACTCTTAGTGCTCATGTTTGGTGTAAACTATTTTCAATGCTATATGTACGGAAGAAAATTTACTGTCCTCACAGACCATGCACCACTACAGTGGATGTTAAGTTTAAAAGACCCCAGTAGTAGGTTAACTCATTGGGCTTGAAAATTGAGCAAATTTGAAAATGAGGTAAAACATGAACTGGGCAAGTTGCATCAAAATGCCGATACGTTAAGCCGGAAAGTTTAGAGTGATAGTTACCAATGATGTTTCTATTGAAGAATTGAGGAAAGCACAGTAAAGAGATGTTGAAAGTCAGAAGTATGAAACTTTGCTTGAATTTTCTGTTGAAGACAGAATTTTGTATAAAAAAACCCCATTGGGTAAATGGGTGGTAATTCCGAGAGAACTACATCCCAAGATAATAGCACAATGTCACAATAGCCTGCAAGCATCTCATAATGGTCTTCATTCAGACATTGCTTTCTTGCAGGTAGACATACCAAAGTCATATCAATCTGTATGGAAATATAAACAAGAGCATAAGGAAATAACGGAAAATACTTACACTTATTTTGCTACGAAATGTCACTGGAGAATAAGGGAGTTTTGTGTAAAGGAAATAATATTTTGTATTTTTGCTTGTGTCACGGTTTTGCTTGTGTCACTAGGATGGGTTGCTGATTACTTATGTCTAGTTATTTGTGTCCAATAACTTATGTCTATGTATTATTTTTACTATTGTTCATTTTGTTTGTGTTTCATTACCAGTTATTAGAGAGTGTTGCTAGAATTTTACCAGCACCAGTAATTGAGTATTTGTGTCAATAAACCTAGTATATCTATATGTGTCACTGTGTTACTAGAATGATGAGGATAATTATTTAGTTTGTAGGATTCCAAGTATGGCAGAGTAAGTTCCCATTATTTAAGTGTTTATCAATAATTTTCTAGTTAAGAAACTATTTCGGAAGGGTAATTTAAGATGTAACCATGTTTTATTTCATTTGTATTTGGATGTTTGTTCAGAGGGACATGCCACATGCCTACCCCTATGATAGATAACGTAAATGGAATGACTAATGCCCACAGGATGAGCAAACTTTGGCCATACATCTAGTCCGCTGGATGAACAAGAGAACTGCAACCCACAAGGGCATGTACCTGATGTGACGTGACTGGCAATTGCGCTGCCCCCTAGCTGTGTATGTCATTCCTTCACTTTTCAGTTTTGCGACATAGTCTGCTCTAACCACTTTCATCTTTCAATTTCCAACAGAACAACACATTTTGTAGTTTATTATCTGTGTGTATTCCAACACAAAACTATTCAGTTCAGGTGAACTAACACAGTTAGAATTTAATCGATAAAGAGTTCACGAGAACAGTGTTCCATGCTCTTTGATGACCGCTGATCAGGCACTATCAGACATGAATCGCGTCTAGCCCGCAAGCTAACCAGCAGTATGCGGAAATCTCAGTTCAAAACTTGAGCCTTCTTTGACATTATTCTTCCATTGTATTTTCCAGAGGATCTCTGACTGCTGAAGTAGTATTATTTCACTGTATGACGTGTCCCAGGACGCTGCAATATACCAAAGGATAGATGGAATTTTAAGCAACTAGCTGGGCCCGATGAGGCCAGCACCTAGGAGTTATAGAGATGGCGAATTCAGTTGCAAATGGTGAAAGGATGAAGACGGTGAATTTTGTCACACAGTAAAGTTCTTTTTTATGTGAGAGATGTCTAGTTTTAAGAAGAAGTATGTAGCAGCTATCTTGGAATTGCAGCACTGTTGTATACACAGATAAGTTGGTGATACCGTCGTGTCAACGATGCACCATACACTATAACTTCATAAAGGGAAAGTCCTTCAGAATTATGCTCAACTTATTCATTTATAATTCAGTTCCTTACGCTTTCTGTTTCCAGTCTTTGGGGTCTGTCATCTTTTATTCTTCAACTCCGACACTCCGAATCTTCTATTTCATTTCTTACTTCTCATCAGAGAACGAAGCTATCCTTCCCTCTGTCCACATGCATATGTCTCTATGGCTGAGATCCTTCTCATATACTGTGTCACCTTTGTTAAGTGACGAAAGCCTATTGTATAGGAGGGTCCGGGTAACAAGCTAACATTTCTGCACTATTGAGGATACTGAATTTACTTGGATATGTTTTATGTATAACGTCTAACTACGTAATTTTTCTGATGTATCTATCACTTATTAACCAATTTACTAATGCATAACGTAATTTTAAACAAAACCCGCTGTAACAATGCATCTAGTGTGATGTCACACGTAATCCCACTTCTGACAAAGCGCCGCTCTGTTGTAGAGTGGCCCTGAAGTTATCTGCCGTGCGCCATTCTGGTGTAGTGCGCGGTTCAGCCTTGCAGCCAGCTGCCGCTCTGACATAGCCTCCACACAGCTCTTTAGCAAACGGTTCCTGTTGGAACACCACTTACAACCTTTCATGCCACTGCAGCGTACTCACTTAGTATTTGCTCCCCCTTACTTATGTTTTTTACACCTGAAAGCTCATTTGTGATACTCTTGTCAACTGATTTGCCTGCTTTATTTAATATATCAAATGATCACCTCTTAACGTCAATTAATGATCTGTTAAAACATGAGCAAGGGCAAATTTCTTATGATCGCCTGTTAGCACACCTAAATGAATGGCAAACAGCCACTAAACTACATACAACCATTATACCCAGTCTCACAGTAATCCCAGTCATTGCTGTTCTTATTATTGCACTGATATGGACACTGTACAAAAAGGGAGTTTGCAAATGGTTAAAGCCATCCCATCCAATGGTTCCAGAACCCCAGCATCAGGGTGAATATCGCCCATGACAAGATGAAAGAACCTGTCAGGCATGTGCCCTCCCTTAGTTTTAAGAGTGCAACTGTGTATCTACCAGTGTGGAAACTTGTGCAGTATAGTGAAGTGCTTCCCTAGTCTTAGCTCCCTTTTTAAATGTGTTTGAAACGTGTGAACCTCCCCTCATACCCCACTGCGCTGAGTTCAAGAGAACTGGCTTGGCCACAGCCATGCCCCCTTCCCGCCGGCAGCCTACACACTGCCCACTGATGAGGACAACACAACAAGCCACCTCGCACCACTCATCCTTGTGTGTGATGTCAGTGGCGACATGTTCTCATTTTCAACTTATTTAAGCAAAAAAGACACATTAACTTCATCCTAGAAACAAGAACACTTGGCATGTTTGCCTCATTCAAACTATTAGTTTCTAATGTGTTTCATTCATGTAATTTTCTTTTGATGTTTTATGATGATTATTCTTTGTTCTTGTGGACATATAACATTGTGGATGTGTGTAAGTCCCTTTGTGACCCCTAGGAGGTCTTTCAAGTCTCTACACCCTCCTATAGGTTAAGGCCCCTGCTATCTTCTGTGGGAGCCTAAATTGATCATCATACAGAGCGAAATCACATACGTTCTCAACTCCCACAGAAGGGGGAGGAGTGTAAGGATGAGCCAGATAGTAGCCCTATAGTAGGGGATATTATTTTCATTTCTATTCACTTTCAAAGGGTAACTTTATTTTTCTCGTTACGGCCAAACCTCGGCTGGCAGCATCGGCTGCCTGTAGTTTTTCCATCCCACGGTCTGGCAACAGTAAGTCAGCAAGCATCTCAATCACGCACCTCCCTCTTGTGCTGACAAGGTAATTCCATCTCTGCGATGCTGAGCAGGCCACGCTCTGAAAATTTCCATGCCGCCACTGCGGGTTTCTCAGCTACTGACCAGTCGGGGCTGAGGAAGCCACGTGGCCATGCTGGATGTACCTGGCCACCTGCCACTGGGCTCTCTCTCTCTCTCTCTCTCGATTGCGCACCCTGTAGCAGTCAACACCTCCTGCCCTTCGGGGTGCTGTGGCACCATGGACGTTTTCTTTCCAGACACTGCTTTTCCTTAACTATGCGAACTATGTTTCCCCCCCCGACCACACTCTGGCTCACTCTCGCCTCCCTAGGCCTGATTATGTGACCCTTTAGAAGGCAAAAGTGGCCAATAAAAGACTTATTACTTAAAATCTTCCCAATGGTTCTTCCACGCCCACTGCCTTCCAATCCGACCGTCCTGCACACACTACATATTTACACTGATGACATCAGTGCACTGAAGATATGCAGAAGTCATATTTTATTTAACAGGATATTTGATATTATCTACGATACATACATCAGATCATTCTACTAAGAGATTTGTCAGCAGAGAAGAATAAGTTGGTGACAAATATGTCTTTCACACCCCTTTTCAACTGAACTTTATAAGTAGAAATATTATGGCTGCTGGAAAGTTGCTGAGAATGCATGTTCCTGAATAATGGACACCTTTCTGCACTAAAATAAGTGACTTTAAATCTGAGCGTAAGTTATTCTTATTTCTTGTGCGAGCCTCTTCCAAGACCTATGCATTACACATCTACATATATAACCTACAATACACTGTACAGTGCACAGTGTGATGTTCTGCTGGTGCTTTACTGTGATGATGACGGATGAAGTAGTCTGACCAGGAGCTAAAACTTCCTATAATTCAATCTTGTCAGCTTATTACTTCAGCATACTTACCAACCTCTCCTGATCAAACTTCTTTTCTTGAAGTTCTGTAGTTACTGCTAGAAGTTAAGATTACAAATGCCACATCAAATTCTTGAAATAAATACGAGGCTTCTCATATACAATGTATCATATATTCTGCTTGTTTACAATGACCATGAAATAGAAAATGGCTTCAAAAATCAGAACATCACGATGAGATTTGGAAAGGACTAAGTCCGAAAAAGTTCAACAGATTCCAGTTGAGTAATTATATAACAAGATTTTTCTTATTCTCATAACATCATAGGCATCGGCACAGCTGCTCTTCCTCCTTGACTCACATTATATCTCCAAGACAGGATCCAACAACATGGAATAGCTTCCCGAACAGTAGGTATCACGAAGTTGTACAATGTTTATCATCATGGGGTAGGTAATAAAAATTTTAAGCTATAAAAAAGAAAAAAAAAACTTCATTCCTGTGTGCATTTCTTATACACTTGATACATTCCACATTATAATGGTTACCGTGAGGTTGATCAATGGAACATGTAAGTAACTAACTAATCCCTGCTTGCAGATACATTGTGTCCACCCATTTCATGATACTTGTGCATAAGGAAAGCATACATCTAAACAATAGATTATACTAGTCCATTACTTCGTATAGTAGTGATCATCATTTGTTGGTTCAAAAAATGCTTGTGCACCAAAGCAATATGTTACACTACAGATTGCTTCCCTTAGGTGATGTTGTCATCTTTACTGTGATGCACTAACCAAACAGTAAATATTAAAAGTTTAAAACTTGTTTAACCTTCTCCCTGTTATATTAGTATTTTGTGTCTATTTGATGAACAGTCACATTTGTACTTGTATCTCATTTTTAATAAATATACTTGTTTATGTTTATTACATATGGAATGTTCCTCAATGAATTGTAAACCACCAGTCATAGGCATGTATTGACACAACTTCACTTTGATTTAGTTTCTTAACCCCTTAACATAAAATCCCGAGTTACCTCGTTTTTATTATTTTGACAGAAACTTAAAATCACAAGTGTACTCAGGCAACTTAAGAACAGACCTCTGAAAAAAAAACCTCTCTTGTATCCACTCCAGCAAGTAAGTGTTCAGCCGCAAGAGAATATCCTACATTTGTAGTGTGGCTGTCATGTTTCAGTTGAGGTGTTTGCCACTAATATCATCTTTACTGTGTGCACCATTTGATACTTGACATCAAAACACACAATTTTAGCCTCTGTGCTGTACTGTCGTTTAGCCAGTGCTTTTGAAAAAGGGTGGCTGAGTTTGATCATAAATTTAGTGGCTCAGAAAATGAAGATGAATGTGATGTTACTTCATTAAAGGCTGAAGCTGATAAAAGTTTTCGGTTGACTGACAAGATAAATATGTCTGATGTGCTCCACCTGGCTTCTCAAAGATTTCTGTTTACAGTAAACTATTGTGAAATACATGGTTCAACTTCATAGCTACGTAGAAATACAACGTGACTTCAGGTTCTGGGATATTTTAGTCAAAGTCCAGTGTACAAATATACTTATGATTTTATCAGTGGTGACCTTCAGAACTTTGTAACTCATTATTTTAAGCTTCAAAGGCTGTCTCTCTTCTTATGTGTACAGGTAATATCATTCATTATAGGATGTTTCTCATTAATAAAAAAATACTATTTCATGGGAACAATTTTGATAAAAATCAATATGGTAAGGCATTAATCTTCCTACCAGGTAATCATCCATTTACCGTGGATATGGGACATCAGATAACAGATATTCTTTACCTCTATTTCATCTTATCAAATGTACTGCTTCAAAAAAGTCAGGCTTTTCTAGCTGTGCTCATAGCATTTTTGGAAATCACAGGACATGTCCTACATCTCAGGCAGGAAAATATGGATTTTTCTAGGAAAAATATATGACACTCTACAACACTTGCAGTTAACAGGTATATTGACCTGTGTAGTTGTTAGGGAACACCATGTTCATTGCATTGAGGCCACTTTCCTCATCAAACACCTTCAGCATTCATAAAACTGCCATCAAACCAAAGGAGTTACATGTTTTGAACAATTAACAGGCACTAGATGTCAGGCATTCTATGATCAGTTACCCACCTTTCCAATACTGAAGGATAGCATACAAAATTCAAGACACTTGTCTCTTAATTAAATCAACTTCAAATTTGCATATGGAACAGATTAACAAATGCAGATAATTAAATTTTCTGTGAGATGTTTGAGTCTCATTTTTCTGTATGATAATGATAGAAGCTGAAGAAATGAATTAAAATTTCTGCCACAGGACAGGTATCCTTGCTTACTAGGCATATGTGCAAGGCATTACACCACCACAGCAGTATTAGAGCTTAGATCACCTATGCCTGAGGTACATGCAGGATTTCCCCATCACATCCAACACTGGGATACTGTTCCAATGCCAGAGAGCCTTAGCAGTAGTGACAAACCAAGAAGGGGAAAATAAGTTGAAGACATGAATTGAAGTTTGTGTTGGGGATGGCATTGGACTAGGGTAGTCCGTGCAGTTGTGTTAGCTATACTGCTGTGTTAACTATACTGTTATAACACATCTGCCTAATAAGCAAAGTGATCTGGGTCCAAGCCCTGGCTGGCACAAATTTTAATTCATTTCTTCAACTGCTATCATTAGGGTAAACTCAGGTGAAGTGATCTACTTTGCAGGAACCTCAGAACTAACACTGCCAATTTATGTTGTATCCATCAAAATACACCTCTTTCTGCAGAAAGGTTATCTTCAAATAATCTATCAATTTTCCACAATAATAATATCCTTATTTATGTATTTCTTTTTTATTTCAGGTATAGGTCATTCTTTTCCTTTTAGTACACCTATCCTTTCCATCACACCATATATACATACAAATAAGGATTGCAACTTGATATATAAATTATTCTTTGTTGATCCCAGATGAGATCAGCATTCATGACTGGATGGATTAAAGAATGGCGAAGCTAAAAGTTGATGCTTCCACAAAACAATTGTTCATTCAATAGCGCGTGAGCCCCCCACATGCAGCTGCATGAAAAATAAATTGTAAATCAAGAAGCCACTGTTTATAGGCCCTCTGAAATGTGTGGCTGGATTTGAAAACATTGGCTATGCTACTGTTTTGGGCCAACCAATGCATCTGTCACATAAACCTTAAAAAACTCAGTCACAAGTTCAAATAAATGTAGACAGGAATTTGCAGTGAAAACAACGTTCACTACTCACAACGTTTTAAATTTTAACAAAACTGAGTTTATTACAAATAAACCATGGGTCTATGGTACATAATGGTGAAGGATAATGAAGAACGCCATTAAGTACAGAGTACAAAACACACTTTATTAAACACAGCATGGTACATATAAGAATACACAACCATGTGATATGAAGTCACAGGTCAAGCTACCAAGTCGAGAGAGTCTACATTGTACCTCTTGATGGTCAGCAATACTGTTGTTCCTACAGAGCCCTCCCTCCCCCCACCTCTAAAGCAGAGTTACTGCAAGTAGTAGGTTACCATCCTTGTAAGACACAGAGTTCATAATCATGCAGATGTTAAAGTGCATTCACGGTGCAACATGTACGAAGAAGAGTGGTAACTGCGGGGAAGAGGGGCTATCGATAAATGTGTCAGGCTAAGGTGGCACTGAGGTGAGCTTGTGGCCTGGGAGTCAAAAGCATGACATGGTGATGGTGAGATGGTCAGCACTGCTGAAGCAAGCAGAGGAGGTTAAAGCATCTACATCTGCAGGTAGTGGGAGTGCCTCATGAAAGTGCTGCTCATCAGTGTTATTCGAAACCGTGCAGCCTCCATGCATACCTTCAATGATTAGCTCAGTACCATCTACAGTGAGCTGGAGATCCCCAGGGTGGAAATGTTGCATATCCAGGTGCACTTCAAAGGGGACTGATGTGTCATAAGAAAGGGGGTGGGAACATTAGATGAGGGGGATGCAGCACGTTATGAGGTGTCGGTAGCCGCGAGTTCATTATTGAGTGTCAAGGCCAGTTTGGGTCTGATGAGTGAGACAGTAACAGGTTTGCCATGCAGCGAGAGATGGAATGTGTGAGCCCCATGATGAAGCATTTTGCAGGGACCCAAGTAAAGGGGTTTTCAAGGATCTCCAAGTAAGAGGATGCATGTATCATGTTATAGCAAAGCATGACAAATTGGAAGTCCAGAAGCCCCTTGAACAAGAAGGTCTTCAGAGTAGAATGAGGGAATGGAGGACATATGCAGAGGCAGGAAATGTGCTTTCTCACTTGGACAACAAGGGTGGGCAGAGGAGTTGTCACAGAGGGAGGTTAGTGCAAAGTGAAATAACCTGAGAATGACAGCTCACCATAAAGCAGCTCAGCAAATGAGACATCCAGGCTAAGTTTATGAGCCATGCATACACCAAGAAGTACCCATGGGAGAGCAACCACACACTTGTCTCTGTAGCACATTAGACCCACCATGAGGATACGGAGCCACCTCTCAACATGTCTGTTGCTTTGTAGTTGATATGCAGTCATTCTGTAGCAAGTGATTCTGCACAAGTTGCAGAGTTCACGGAATAAGGAAAATTCATAGTGTTTGCCTCAATCTGTAATGATGGATGAGGGGCATCCAGAATGAGCGAACCAAGTACACAGCAGAACCTTTACAACAGTTTCCATTGTAATGTCTGGAAGGGGGAGGGGGGTCACCTCTACACATCAAGTCGGCAATCAATGAGCAACAGGGTATAATGGCAACCAGCTGAGAGGTCAACGGATATATGCTGGAACTGACCCTTTGGTACTTCAGAGAGGCCTAGAGGTGACTGGGTGTGTCATGACATATTGCTTCATTGACAAAAGGAAGGGAGAGGGGGGGGGGGGGATACAGAGAAAGAGAGAGAGACTTGCAGCTTACAGCTTTTCCTGACATATGGCCAAACAGAATGCTTGGTGATGCTGTAGGGTAGGGTTATAAATAGCATCTATCTGTGGTTGGTAATCAGTGTTCATGACAAGAGGAAGTCCGTCATAAACTGCTACGAGATCTCTGTCGTAAGTGGACTACTTGCATTACAGTTGTGTAAGTTTGTGGGAAAAGAAGCATAGGGTCTGTTGGGGACCATTTACTTCCTGTTACAGTACAGTGCCAATGACTAGGTTGCTAGCATCTATCATAACTGAGAATTGAGCATTGGGGAGTGGATCCACCAAGGTGACAGCTTGCACAGGGGCATCCTTGATGTGTTCACAGGCCTGCTGCATATGCGATGTCCACATAAGTTTGCATTGGCCAGAAGTGTTCTTGCCCTTTAGCGCTTAGGTGAGGGAGGCCTCATGGAGCAGATGGTGGTGGTAGAAATTTACCATTCTCGGGAAGCAATGAAGCTTGTGGTAAGTGGAATAGGCGGCAAATGAGCTCTGTACTCTTGGGCCTGGGTTGAATGCCCGAGGTGTCCACAACAAGGTCTAGAAATGCCACTTCTGTTTGGCAAAGCTGACTTATTGTTTATCATGATGCTGTTATGGGTTAGCACATGAAGCACTTGTTCAAAGTGAGATAAATGAAAGTCGAAATTGGGCAAGAATATTAATATGTCATCAAAGTATGCATTGTAAAATCATAACTAGAAGAGTACACTGTCAATAAACCATTGCCATGTTTGGGTGGCACTTCTGAGACCATATGGCATATAGAGTACCTCGAACACACTGCATGATTATACTATACCCATCTTGTGAATGTTCTCTGGCTACATAGGGATCTGTAGGTAATCTTTTGTGCCATCAATGACACTAAACATTGTAACACCAGCAAGGTAGTGCATGAAATCCTGAGCGTGAGGTACAGGGTAATTGTTTATGACAGTGGGAGCATCAAGGGCATGATAATCACCACACAGTCTGACTGAACTGTCTTTTTTGGCGACAAGGCAGAGTGGAGATTCTCAACGGCTGTTGAAAGGATGTACAATGTAAAGAAGTTCATCCACTGCGTACCTTTTCATATGAAGATGATCAAGGTTTCATCTGTGAGACTGTTGACTCACTGGGAGCCTAGCAGCTGTGTTGATTTGTTGTGGTGTTCCATTCTTAATTACAGAAACAACAAACAAGCCCCAAGGAGAGTGCTGCTGAGAGAAAGGGGGCAGTGCACACGTGTCACTGACATGTAGCACCTCAGCTGGTGCAGCTGGTATGTCAGGCAACTCATGTTGGCCTGTGGCTGGGGGTCTGAGGGTAGCAGTGAGAGTTGAAGAACGGCGGTGGTCACGGAGATGGCACGTCTCAGAAAGTTCATCCTCTGCTGTGCAGAATGGTGGCAAAGCATCTTGTTGTCATTCTGGAGTTGAGCCCGTGCAACCCCAGTGTCCATGTTGAGTGGGTGGATGTCCTGAATGCATCTGATGTAATTGACACATTGTCATAGGTACTTTTCAGTGGAAGATGATTGATTTGCACGTTCTGGTCACAGGTTGCTGTCCTCTCAATATGATGTTGAGGTGGCAGGCTCACAGATTACCTTGAGAGAACATCTGAAAGATGAGTGTGTTAATTCATCTGTATGCAGTGAGGGAAGACATGCAAGCTTGAGGCGTTAATGCAACATGTTGTTCTCCTAGACGATGTAGCATCAGCAAGGCTGTGCAATCTGGATGTGTATGTGGTGAATCTTGACATACAGCCAATGTGGTGGCTAGTAATGCAAATGGCTGCATGAAACATGGACCAAATGATGCATCACGTGGTACAGCCAGACTATGAAGCATGATGAGCACATATGAGTTAAGTGTGTGTAAATGGAAACATGTTCATGTAAGGCTGTAGAAGTCATAACACATGTGGATTCTGTAGCAAAGTCAATAAGAGGATCATCCACTGTACACCTCTCTTGTGCAGTCACATTCATTAGTGAAACATCGGTATGTAGAATTTCATTGTCACTTTTTATCAATGATGAAGCACAAGGTACACTGTCTGTTCGTTGGTTGATTCGGAGGAGGGGACCAAACAGCGGGGTCATTGGTCCCATCAGGTTACAGAAGGATGGGGAAGGAAGTCGGCCGTGCCCTTTCAAATGAATCATCCTGGCATTTGCCTAAAGTGATTTAGGGAAACCACGGAAAACCTAAATCAGGATGGCCAGATGTGGGTTTGAACCATTATCCTACCGAATGCGAGTCCAGTGTCCTAACCACTGCACCACCTTGCTCAGTGCCTGTGTTTGCTGTTAGCGAACAACATGGAATAGTGTCACAATTCATAGTGTTCATGACACAGTGGGTACAGGAAGGTCACATTGTTGGCAAGGAATAAATGAATTCACATGAATGAACAGCACATGGCAGCTGGAATCACCAATTCTGGAACTCCCAATATGTAATGGTGATGGATAGTAAATAACACTGTAGTTATGGAGTACAAAATGCATTTACTAAGCACAACATGATACATATAAAAATACACAACACAACAAAGTCACAGGCCAAACTTCTGAGTTGCAGAGAGTCTGCATCATACCTCTCGCTGGTCAACAACATAGTTGTTCCCACAAAAGTAACACTTTTCACAATGAATAATTGTTCATTACTGGAATAATGATCCAATGAGCAAGCACTTAAATGAATCAGAATAGTATGTTACGTTCGCATAAACTTCAAATAAGTCATTGAAAAATATTAAAGTTCCTTCAGTGCAAGTCTACAGTTAAAGTTCCACAATTGCAAACTAACTAAATTCTCAGTGCAGCTCACTCTCAAAGCTAACTACAGAAAAGTTTTAAAGTTCAGACTATATCACACAATGTGAAATATTGAAAGTCCCCAAGTCAAAAACATTCGAGAGTGCTCACTATCGAAACTCGCGAATATCACAAGTCCATGACCAAATATTAGAAATACTCCAATTCGCTCATGAGTTGACCTAATGCCACACATATGTACTGTTTGTTCCAGACCTCAACCCCAGCTGCAGGATAAATGCCAAAAACCCTGCATAAAAATGGCCGCTGCTATTTAAACACTGATCTTGATGTGAATCAAGGGCACACACTTTCAACTTCTGCCATATACTGAAAAATATAAATTTATTGCTAAATACATGTATCATTTATGAATTTGCATGGAAATTTCTTCAGCTTTCTAATGTCATTATTTTCTCTAACTTAAATAGTTCATTCATAAGTAATAGTTTCATTCAAGTAAATGCTAATTTGCATTGTTATGTTACTAATAAATAGAAATGATTAAAACTACATAAACTCGTACATCCCTAATTATGTTTACTTCATTACACTTCCACTACTTTCAATTATTCACATCTTAGTTACACGAAAATTCAGGTTTTTATGCATAGAATGTACATTCTGGCCCATAATTTAAAGCAAGTAATATTTATATTAAAAAAACAAAAACAGTTTTACAGTATGATATGGCTCATTGAGACCTATCTATAGACACTTTGTAAGAATCAGTTGAAGAGTTGTTGAGATATTAATTTTCATAGTTCATAATATATATAAAACATTTAACATAAACTACACCTTGTATCAAGAGAATTTCTTTCTCATGTACTTGTCCTAATTATGTCTTTGTAACCATTGTACTGTCTTCTCTGTCACTAGTTGAGTTTAGTTTTTATTACATTTAGTCTTATCTGATATTTGTTTTGGCCAGTCAATTCGGCATTGGTGGATACCATTCCATGTTTCACATCAACAGCTGGATTTTTCTGACCATGTGGCCAGTCTTCATTTACCTGACCTGCAGTCTAAAATCTGCCAGTCAAAAGGTGGTGACTGTTAATAGCATTTACAACTCTACCTTTTATGCATATATGTATACTGAACTTACTTACTCCTACCATAGTCCATATTTACACACCTGTTATTTAATCTGTCTTTTGTGCTATATTTATTTTACTCCTCTGCACATACTCGCTCACTACAGTAACTCTGAATGCCCCCTTACTATATGGTTCAACAATTGTACCTGCATGGTGGCCCATCGTGTTGACAGTTTACAGCTAAGGGAATACTCCCCTTGATTTCTACCGTCAAAAATAACAGAGTTAACATCCAGCTCCACTTAGAAAAAGGACTATAATACACTTAGAAAAAAGAATATAACACATCTAGATTCTGCAGTCTATTTGATGGACAAAGTTTGTTAATTTCTAGTACTTGCCACATACACGGTGTACCAAACGGCTCAATTTTAGGTCCCTTTCTCTTCTTAATTTTCATAAACGACTTCCCCCTACACGTTCAACACTCCAAACCAGTGCTATTTGCACATGACACGAGCGTATTAATTGAAGGTTAAAACAAAATGGCTCTAAGTTTAAATGCTCAAGTCACAAATGAAAGTGTCACAGAGTGGTTTATAGGAATAAATTACTGATAAACCATCAAAAAACAGTTGTCTTACACTTCTATACACAACAAAATAAAAACCCATTAGAACCAAACATGTCCATGGAAAACTAAAGAATTAACAGTGTCACTGAAACAAAATTTCTTGGCATCTGCTTTCAAGACAATCTTAAATGGAATTCCCACATCACATCATTAAATTCTAAACTACCGAAAATGACTTATGCGATGAGGATTATATGGAACAACACAAGTCTTGAAACAGTTAGAGTGGTGTATTACACTTGCATACACTTCCTATTGAGATATTGCATCATATTCTGGGGAAATTCTCCTCATAGTATAACAACATTCCGGAAACAAATGGATAATGAAAAATGCTAACAGCCAAAAATCATGCAAACCATTCTTTAAAGAACTGGGGATTCTACCCCTACCACGTATCTATATACTAGAAGTTGTCATGTACCTAAAAAAAATGCTAAAAATGGAAATGTATTTATTCAAAATAAATCTGTACATGAACACCTTACAAGGGAAAATAGTGACATACACAGATATCATTGTTATACCACACTGTGCAAGAAGGGTGTATATCACTCAGGTTCACATTTGTTTAATAAGCTACCAAATAACTTGAGGCCATAAGCAAAATCCATAGCTTTAAAAAATCTGTTACTTCATATCTCTTGGAAAACTGTTTCTACTCAGTAACAGAGTATCTTGAAAAATAAGTTAATTTCTGTTGTAACAAGATAAAAATGTAATGTAACAAATAGCAATATAACAATTTATAAATGTAATGTATACAATCAATGTAACAGTATACTAATGTAATGTCATTTTGTCGAACATCTAGAGTATAGTATATGTACCTCAAAGATTCAGGATGTAATAAATAAATACTAATGTAAAACTATCTTAGGAGTAAAGGGATGATTTGTTTTTTAATTTTAAATTGTGTGAATTGTGTTTTAGTCTTCTCAAGACACACATTTGCAATCTATTTGGTTTGCATAAAGGAGACATGTCAAAAATTTATAACACAGTTACAATGATTTTACATTAATAAATAACAGCACTACAATAAATAATAACACTATAAGGATATTTCTTGGAATTTGTAACACATTGTATCCAGCTGAAATTTCCAGTTTGTCCTGCATGAATTCATCCACTGAGTAATAACACTTCAGTGTCAGTACCTCATATAGCTTTCTTTCAAGTGAACCTAAATTCACCTGCATCAACTTGTTCCCTTTTAATTCATTACAAATTTTCATTTCCATGTATTGAGGTCCCTGGGCATACAGTCTGAGCCATTGGGTGGGGAGCAAAAAATTTTCTTTGTTTCTAGTATCACGTGAATGGACAAAATAGTTCCCCTCAAATAATTCACATCTAGTGTACAAAAATACAATAATCTCATATATGTATAATGATGGCAGGTTTAATATTTTAAGTTTTCTAAATAATGGTCAACATGGTTATTTGTAACTTACAGTGCACATATTTTGAATGATTTTTTTCCGTATTTTTAGTATCTGCACTATGTTTGTCAAGTTACGCCAAAAAACAATACCATACCTAATAATGGGTTTGAAGTAGCTTGTATATATTACTTTTCGTGTGTCCATGTCTGTTGCAGTTGATAATATACAAAGCTGCTCAGCTAGTTTTCCAGGTATTCAATGTGTGCCTGCCAGCTCAAATTTTTATCTCCATTTAAACCTAAGAATTCGACTGATTCAACTTCTTCCATATCTTGGTTGTTGTGTACAATCTTAATCTACTCACATTTTGACTTTTTGGTTTTGAACTGCATCACATGAATCTTAGATATGTTTATATTCAACCCATTTAGCTGAAACCAAGTTTCTAAGATACAGATCACAGATTTGAGAATTATTCCCACATCCTGATCTTCAACTAAGACAGAGTATCATCTGTGAACAGAACTGATGCGGAGCTGATATTTAATGGTAAGTCATTAACATAGATGAGAAATAGGACTGAGCCTAATATGGAGCCTTGTGGAACATCCTGAGATATTTTTTTCTAGTCAGAAAAATAATATGTACCATTTGAAGAGATGCTAACTCTTTGATTTCTGTTGGATAAGTGGGATTTAAGCCATTGTAGGGCACTGCTGCTAATGCCATACTTTTCAAGTTTGTAAACAAGCAATGCATGGTTTACAGAATCAAACGCCTTTGTGAGGTCGCAGAAAATTCCTGCCACCTTATTTCTCTTGTCTAATAATGTACTTATTTTCTCAATGAAACTGTTTATTGCAACTATGGTTTTTCTCCCTGCTGAAAACCAAATTGATTGTTTAGAATAACAGACTATTTTTGAAGTTTTTAATATGTGCAACATCAAGTTTTTCAAATATTTTAGATAGGACTGGGAGAATCAAGATAGGACAAAAATTTCCCATGATCGCTCTTGATCCCTTCCTGAAGAGTGGTTTGACTTCAGCATATTTCAGTACCTCTGGGAAATAGCCCTCTTCAAAACGTTGATTTTTTTATTTGAGCTAGTGGGTTTGCAATTCTATTATGAAAAACTTTAATAACTTTTGTGGATATTCCATCCCAACCTGTTTGTTTTTTGTTTCTTAATGTCAGAATAGCATTTTCTACACTCTCCACAGAAACTTTTAAGAATTTTGTAAAGTTTTCAGAGGTTTCACCTAGGCCAAAGGGGTTTACTATGTTGTGATAATCTGTTACATCTACACAGACTTTGCTGCATTTATAAAGAATTCATTAAAATACTCTGATGTTTGAGTTGATTTACAATAGTAGTTCCTTCAGTGACAATTTTTTAAATTTCTTGGTTACAGGCTTTAACGCCTTATTTAATGACAGACCACACAGCCTTTGTTTTATTTTTATGGTTTAAAATCAGCCTGTTATTTACCAGTTGTTTTGTTGGCTTGACAACTCTTTTAAATATGGTTTTATAGAGTCTAACATATTTAATGAAATCAATATCTTTATTATATTTTAGTTCTCTGTGCAGCTGCCTTTTCCTTACACTGAAAATTTTTATGCCCTTTACTTTATTTGTTATTTTATTGCTGCAGAGTCTAGGTTGACATGTTTCATTAAAGACACCAAGAAAACTATTTAGGAAATTCTCAAAGTTTTTGTCACTTGAGTTACAACAATCAAAAGGCCATGTTTTCTCTTTTATCTTCTCACTAAATGTTAGCAAGTTTTCTTTGTTAAAGTTCCTACTCATTTAGGTTCTCATCTGTGAAATGTTCCTGGCTGTATGTGGCAGCTCAATGAACACTGCACAATGATCTGAAATACCTAGATCTAGACAAAATTTATACACATCTTCATATACATAATTAGTTAGAACTTTGTCAATAAATGTTGCTGATTGCCCATTGTCTCTGGTAGATTCAAAGAAATTCAATCTGAAACCGTATTTCTTTACTAAGTCAATGAATCTTGAAGCATGGTTGCTATCACATGTGGTATCAATATTAAAATCAGCAGCTATTACATTTCTTCCCCTACAAAGATATTCTAGAAGAATTTGAAGCTTAGATAACAATAGTTCTGTTGTTGACTTCCCTGGAATTCTGTATATTAAGATTATTATAACATTTGCTAGTGAGTCCACTATATCTACACAACAGCTCTCAGACACACATTCTTCATTTAAATAATTAAAACAGTTTCTGGTCTCATAATTTATATCACTATGTAGAAGTATGCATGAGTCTCCAGGTGAATTGTTTCTTCTGCAAAGGCTACTTGCTAATTTGAAATTCCCTAGTTTGTTTAGAACTTTGTGTGTCCTCAGTAAACCATTGCTCATTTAAACAAACAACTCTAATATTTGCGTACTCTGACAGAATGATTTCCAATTCATCTATTTTGGAGCTTTTATTGTTTAAAGTTTAAGTGTTTAAACAGTTTGGTTTTGTCTTTGTTAATCCTACACAAGTTTTTTCACCCTCATCACTACTTATCAGTTTCCCTTAATTTTGTATGACCGTTTCCCTGATTTTTTTATGACCTGGCAAGTATCTATGAACATCTAACTGAATATTTTTGAGCCCAACCTGTTCAGATGTAGACCATCTTTGGCAAGACACTTTGCAAATAGAAATTTGTTGTGATCAATGAAAACGACTCCTATTTTAGTGCACTGTTCTTTAATACTACCATTTTTTTCTTTGGACATAGCTGTCACTCACCAACCTTTTGTACACTATGCCACTTATTATTATTCTGGAATTCAAGTAAAGTCTTCTGGCCGTTAGGATGAGGTTCCTTGTGTGGTTTACAGTTTCTTCTTCATTGCTGTTTTGAAGAGAATGTGTTCCCACATGGATAAAAACACCTTTTGGATTTCTGCTATACTTATCTGCTGCATTCTCTCCTGAGTTTGAGACATTGTTTAGGTGTATATGCAATTGATGATTCCTGATTCCAGGTCAAACGTCGATATTGGAGTTTGGAACGATTGTTTTTCAACAATGAGTAACCTATAATAAAGAATTCACTTTCTGTCTTGTTATAATGCTTCCTTCTGTCTTTTTTGTGCGTTATGCAGTTCCACTTATATTTGTTTGGTTCTTCCGTATCTTTAGTTTCTTTTTCTTTCATAATGGCGGCTGAATTTTTTTGTGGTTTGTCAGTTGTATAACTCCACATATTTGCCGAAGTAGGTCCATCTAATACCGTATTGGAGTTTTTCACATACACAACACTTTTCATGTTTCAATGCAATATTTTCTTGCTTAAGCAACGTCAGTTCTGCTTTCAGAGCATCAATGTCACTTTAAAGAAGACAAATAATTGTGTCCTTAGAACTTAGTGCGGATATTAACTGCTCATTTTCATCACTTATACAGTCGAGGCATGTCCACTGAATATCATCATTTATAAATTTCATATGTATGTTTATGCACTTCTTGTGTAACCAAATGTTACAGCTAATGCACTGTATTCCTTTGACTACATGATTTTTACACCTTCTGCATGAAGAACCATTTAATTTCAATTGAATTTGGAGCATCCTTTGACCACAGTATCCTACTGGTGCCATCTTTGTCACTGCAACTGTTCCTTATGGCACATATCTTTTGATCATATCTATATTATGGAAAGCTTTTCTTTTCCACTCAAAGGATCTACAAAGAAAACAGCCATTGGATGTAGAATTCCTGTAATTTTGTATGGACCTTCATAATGATGGAAAATCTTGCTTTTTCTTTTCTTTAATTGTGATGAAAGATTTTCATTAGCACCATCATTGAGTTTAAAGTTAGGGACACTCCCTTTTAAGTTATGTTCTTGCACTCTGCACTGTGCATGTCTATTTACAGTCCTCGCTATCTTTTCGTGTAAATCGCTGATTCGTACATCTTCTCTTTCAGGCCGCGAAAAAATTTTAAGTATTGTTCTTCTATGAACTTTTTATTCAACAACTCTACTCCAGAAACTCCAGTTGACAAGTGAAGTAATTCATTAAGGACAACCTGAAACTCCACAACCACCTGTGCCCGAGTTGTGTGTTTCACAGAACATTACACACGAGATAATCTTCCTCTCTCTTTCATAATTCATTCAGAATGGTTGGATTTTGGGTAATATTTTGAAATAAGTACATGTTTTACACATTCCCTTGCTAAAAATTCTCAGAATATATTACTTATAAATTGAGTTCCATTATTGCTGCATAAGCAGTCTGGTTTGCTTGTGTCCATTAACTATAACTTGTGCAACTGATTATGGTTGCATTTGCTAACTTAATGGGATACAGCTTCATATATTTAGACCAACATCCACCTCTGTCATTTGGGAAGGGACCAAAAAAATCTGCAGCTCTTAAATCATGTAATGCTTTAGAAATTACTGGATATAACAAATATCTCTTTTGTCCAGTACTTTCTTTAACGTTCTGATGAAGATCACAATTTCTCAATACCTTTTCATTTCTTTACTTAAATTTTTAAAGTAATGAAACTTTGTCACTTGTTGGCTGCAGTTTTGTATACTGGACACTAATCTCCTCCTCTAACAATAAACAAACAACTGTATAGATAATGCCAGGGCCTTGGGTAAGTAAGTAAGTAAGTAAGAGAATAAAATTGTAAAAATCTCAACCAAAATCGTAAACTAAATAATAATGCTCCCAGTTCAGATTCTGGTTTTTGACAGGCACATGGCATCACATATGTCGTATAGTGCCCTCAGCATAAAATAACTGAATCACCTCCACGATTTTTGCCGACGGATACATGTTAAATTTAGGCTTATGACTTCTTCACTGAACAGTACATTTCTTGCTATTCAGCACGAAGTGTATACACAAATTAGGAGGCCTAAAATTAAACAGGACATGCTATTAATAAACCTTACTGCCTCCACACATAACAGTTTATGTAAAAATGTATATTCCAATTCTTATTGCTTTTCAGGTACTTTTCACAATAACTATAAAAACCTCAATATGCTCTGGTCCATCCACACTCATCTCACCTCTCCTGACACAAACTGCACTCAACACTTAAATCTCCATCAGCATTCTCATTACAGTTTAAGTACCTTTCAAAGCTAGGTTTCCAAGCGTAGTATACTTAAACTGCTACAGACATGTAAATGTTGCCAAAAATATACTGCACAAGAATTTGTTACTTCAAAAACTCCCATCATTAGAGCACTAATAGCCTCCTGTTACTTCCTCAACATATCTATATAGGCCGCAGTATCAACGCTTAGATTATGTGTCTCTTCAGAGATTCCTTCCTTAGTCTTAGTCAATTTGCCCTAAATTTTCTGTACTTCACTCTCCATTCTATCTGTTTCTGCATTTTCATATGACTTCTTAGTTTTATCTCTAAATACTTACACAGTGTGACCCAGGAGGAATGGTCAATATTCAGGATTATGACAGAAACTATCATTTGAAGAACAAACCTTCAAATGGAAATATCCCTATTCCTAATGGTTTCCAAGATAGGACACATTTAATGGATATCATTATTTATTCCCGTATTATTCAATACAGTTTCAAGCTTGCAGATGTACAACAGTTAGTAAACACTACAACATGTGTTTTACAAAATATCAAAGGAAAAATACATATTTTGACACATTAGCTCTAAGGATAACCATACACATTACATTACAGTTGTTGTACTGTTCACAATAAATGTTCAAATATTCCACCATAAACTTCAGTGCATTTGTGCACTCTTGGGAGACTGTGGTGCTTGTCTGAGTGCCTCCACATGTTCCTTAATGATAGCGGCAATGTCCATGATGCAACCAAGCAATTCATGTTGCATATTCAACTTTCATTCAATTGGTTTGTTTAACAGCAGAAAAAGATCTCAAGAAGAAAGGTTGAAAGCATTGAGATAAGTTGGACTAGATCAAAATGTCAAAAGAGATCGGAGGAGGAAGATACAAGAGGTTGAAAGCATCATGATAGGTTGGACTCGATCAAAATGTCACATTGGTTGGATGAGTAAGAAACATATGTGTGCCACTACCCCCAAAACAAATGTACATTAACAGTTGACTAACATGGGGTCGCTGCCAGCCATGTCAGAAACACACACTTGGCACTGTGTGGCTGGCAGTGGCCACAGCAATGCCCCTTGCCTAACACCACATGCCTGCCCTGGCACTGACACAACCATCACTAAGGGTGTGACAGTCATCAGGTTAAGTGTGTTCTATGTCAGTAACCATTCAGAACAGGGCTTATATCTGTATGTAGTTTTTAGCTTCAGATGAGCATTCCTGGGATATCCTTGAATACTGGCAATTCCTCCTGGGACAACATGCTCAAGATATTCACCATTGATCTTGTAAACTGATATCAAGTTCTTTCTCATTGTTACAGGCATTTATCCACATTGAAAGAGATCTGCCATTCATTACATCAAGTGGAAATTTTGTGCAAGGTATTCTGAATTTCCTCACAGTTTTCTAATGAAGATAGTTTGCTGTAGGCAACACCATTATCTGGAAACAATTTGTAAGTGCTGTTGATCTACTCTGATAAATAGTTTCTGTATACTGAGAAAATCAAAGGTCCTATTATGCTTCCTGTGGCGTTACTGATGTTACTTTTGTTTTTGTTGAACATAATGGGTTCTGTGAGTCAACTATTTCACTGAGCCAATCAGATATATATGTAAAGATACACCATTGCAAAGAAGAGGTAGAACAACTTGTTACACAGCAAGATGAAGTGATACATTCCTTGAGATACCAAACAATTTTCATATAGAATTTGTTCTTCACCTAGGGTTAAAGCCCTTAATAAGGAACCTGCAGGTGCAAGGCAAGAGTCTGAGAATAATTGCAAATGTAAAAGTAAGTTACAAGGACATTGGGCTGTATATTCCATGATCTGATTCTACAGATTTGCGAAAAGAAAAGGTGTTTGTTCTATGGTGGTCAACACTATTCGTTTTAAGCAGGTCTTTATTCTTACAAAATGTAAATGTTGTCTAATGATGATTGCCTGTGTAAAAACTATAAGTGCAGCATTGGATAAATTACATGTAAATACAAACTAGGATGGCAACATATTTGTCAGAGTTCTGCAAACTTTTCTGCTGATTGTAGACGATGTTTTTGTATGGGTATAGTAAGCTATGTTGTGCCCCCTCCGGTACTTTTTTGTATATGAGTACAGTATATGCACATAACATCAAAACATACATCACAGATTTTTCTATCATGTAATATATTTATGGTTGGTTGATTGATTTGGGGAAAGGTACCAAACAGCGAGGTCATTGGATTAGGGAAGGATGTGGAAGGAAGTCGACCGTGCCCTGGCAAAGGAACCATCCCGGCGTTTGCCTGAAGCAATTTAGGGAAATCACGGAAAACCTAAATCAGGTTGGCCAGACGTGGATTTTGGAACAATCGTCGTCCTGAATGCGAGTCCAGTGTGCTAACGACTGTGCGACTTCGCTTGGTATATATTTATGAATTACCATTTTAATTTTATATGGTAATGATGAAAAATGCGTTAAATAAAGAAAAAATACCAGTAATTATTGATTCTGTGCGAAATTACAAATAACTCAATCAGTCACATAACAGTATTCACCTCGCATAACAGAAATTTTTTAATATGGAACGAATGTTGCCTATCATGAAACTACACCTTGGGCTATACTACTGATTAGTCTATTACTTCAACCATTAATTCATATTAACAACCAAACTTAAAACTTAAACTAGACCTCTGGCTACACAACTGATATCAGTCTGCCACCACACCCAAGATTTTGAAAGACAGTTGGGGGGGGGGGGGGGATGTGTACACTCACACACATTTTTTTCCCCAAACATCATTAATGATATATAGCATAATGGTGACTACTTCTGTCTGTTAATGTTGTCTACGTAAGTTTCTCCATGTCAATTTGAGCTTTTTATTTTTTTTTAAATTGCAAGCTGGAGTATTCTTTGGTGGTTACACAATTAGCTTCCCACTTTTGTTTGTATTTTTAATGTGTTGCTTGACTTTTGCATATTCCTGAAGATTCTAATCCAGAATGACATATGATCTTCTCACAGCCATCATGAAGATGCTTCAATGTACAATAATGAAATTCATCACAAATAATCAATCATGATTTGAGTGGAACAGCAATACCCACTACCACAAAAAGAAAAAATTATCACTACTCATTATTACAGGTGTCACTGGCACAGAAAGATGTCCGATACATAGCCAGAAAACTGGGAGCATCTGACAGCAAAATATCTGAGTGGTAGCAAACCAGTTCTGAAATAATTTCCCCTGGATCACTGTTCTACTGGTCAATTTATAATAAAAAATTATTAACTTGTATCAAAGATGTTTATTTCTGTTGTTATGTTTGAGTACGTTTCCCATAACACATGACTAATATAAAATACAAACAAATATCAACACATAAGAATACATAGAAATCATAATAGCTTAGTACCTGCCTCATTCTTAAACATATCAATAGAAACTATGTCAACTGTCTATGGAACATGGAATTAGGTAACTGATATCAACTTTTATTGGTCAGTTTTCTGTGTGGTTCAAAGGCTCATAACTTTCATCATCAGTTTGTTTCATTTAACTTAACAGTATATACACAACTGGTACATATGATTGTTTTGGGTAAACTGTGGCACTGTTTGGCAGTTTAAACTGAAAAACATTCTGTATGTGGCTATAGAGCAATATGAATGCTTTGCTTGCATAATGAGTTGTAAAATAAACGTAAATACTTTTCATTAGTCATAAAACTGTTTCTCAGGATAATTCTTATATTACCCATACTTTTCATAAAGAGCTATAAGGACAAATTGTGTACTACAAGGTAACAGTTGGACTACAGAGAACATATCATTGCAATAAAACTGCAGCAGTGGCAAATTGTGTGTAATATTTTATATTATTACTATTTTACTGAATTAAAGTTGTGTCAAATTAATAAAATACTGTCTAGATTTAAAACTAAATCCCCAACACAATGGAAGTATTAACATTTGAATAGATAACTGCTTAGCAGAAGTCCCGAAACATGTGTAATTCCTTGGGATACTAATAGATGCAAACGTAAATTATGATAAGCATGTAGAACATACAGGGTGCTCTAGGAGTAGCCAGTGTTCAGGGATATGACAGAAATAATCATTTGAAGCAGAAAAGCTTCTTATGGACATACATCCTATTATGAATGATTTCTGATAATGGTTTCCAAGATAGGCCACAATGTAATGTACATTGTTATTTATCTTTGTATTATTCAATATTCTGTCAAGTTTACATATGTACAACAGTTACAAATATTATAACATTATAACGTATCAATTGAGAACATGCTGAAAACTCTGGTAAACACTCCATGAACAGGAATTCAACATCTTGGAAAGAGTCAACAGTATTCTGTGAAAACAGCTGGGACACTACTGCCACAGAAGGCTATCTATGTATTCTTCACTAGTGCAGATGTATGACATTTTAGCCAGCATGTGTGCAAACACAGATAACTGCTCTTTGAAACTCTCTCGATTCCTCACACTACTTCACTTAACAAACAACATCCCAAGCAAAGAGGTTGAAAGCAACATAGGTTGGGCTAGAATAAAACCTCAAATGGGTTGTGTAGGTAAGATACATAAATGCGCACCACTGCCCCAAAACCAAATGTACACCAGATGTGTTTTCCCTCAAAAAACCACTCGGAACAGGACGTATGTCCATATGAAGAATTTTGCTTTAAATGAGGTTCCTATCATATCCCTGAATACTGGCCATTCCTCAGGGTACATCCTGTATATGTGGAAAACTCAGTTGAAACTTATATGTTCTGCACAAACTGGGCTACCTTAAAATATATAGGAGTTGAGGTTGGAGAGGAAATTCTGGAGTTGTTCTTCACTGTGAGTCCAGATCATGAAGATGTCATCAATAAATCTGTACCAAACTTTGGGTTGGCAGGCTTGGGTAACCAAGAAGGCTTCCTCTAAGCGACCCATAAATAGGTTGGCATACGAGGGGGCCATCCTGGTACCCATGGCTGTTCCCTTTAATTGTTGGTATGTCTGGCCTTCAAAAGTGAAGAAGTTGTGGGTCAGGATGAAGCTGGCTAAGGTGACGAGGAAAGAGGTTTTAGGTAGAGTGGCAGGTGATCGGCGTGAAAGGAAGTGCTCCATTGCAGCGAGGCCCTGGACGTGCGGGATATTCGTGTATAGGGAAGTGGCATCAATGGTTACAAGGATGGTTTCCGGGGGTAACAGACTGGGTACGGATTCCAGGCGTTCGAGAAAGTGGTTGGTGTCTTTGATGAAGGATGGGAGACTGCATGTAATGGGTTGAAGGTGTTGATCTATATATATATATATATATATATATATATATATATATATATATATATATATATATATATATATTAAAAATAAAGATTCCAAGACTTACCAAGCGGGAAAGCGCCGGCAGACAGGCACATGAACAAAACACACACACAGAATTACAAGCTTTCGCAACTGGCAGTTGCTTCGTCAGGAAGGAAGGAAGGAGAGGGAAAAATGAAAGGGTGTGGGTTTTAAGGGAGAGGGTAAGGAGTCATTCCAATCCCGGGAGCGGAAAGACTTCCCTTAGGGGAAAAAAAGGACAGGTGTACACTCGCACACACACACACACATATCCATCCGCACATACACAGACACAAGCAGACATATTTATATATGTCTGCTTGTGTCTGTGTATGTGCGGATGGATATATGTCTGCTTGTGTCTGTGTATGTGCGGATGGATATGTGTGTGTGTGTGTGCGAGTGTACACCTGTCCTTTTTTTCCCCTAAGGGAAGTCTTTCCGCTCCCGGGATTGGAATGACTCCTTACCCTCTCCCTTAAAACCCACACCCTTTCATTTTTCCCTCTCCTTCCTTCCTTCCTGACGAAGCAACTGCCAGTTGCGAAAGCTTGTAATTCTGTGTGTGTGTTTTGTTCATGTGCCTGTCTGCCGGCGCTTTCCCGCTTGGTAAGTCTTGGAATCTTTATTTTTAATATATTTTTCCCATGTGGAAGTTTCTTTCTGTTTTATTTACATCGTCATATATATATATATATATATATATATATATATATATATATATATATATATATATATGAAAATGATATACTGAACACTAATGCATTTAACATTAAGTTATGACATAATTTTGTGGGGGGATACCTTTAAAATAAATGTTAATAGAGTATTCAAATTACAGAAGAAAGAGCAATTAGAAAGATAATCTACTTTAGAGGGAGAAAATCATGTAGGCCACCATTCAAAATCTTAAGATACTTACACTACCTAGCATATACATCTACAGACTCCTATACAGGTCAGAATTCAAATATACTCCCGATATTAAAGATAACAACACAGAACCCAAGGAAACGGAACCTCTTCCAGAAGCCAATACACAACACCATGAAACGCAAATCAAAGTCATCACAAAAAACTGTAATTTGATATGAAATAGGACTACAATATTATTTCATAAAACCATACAATGATAGCTAGTTAGTAAACAATATATGTAATGTAAATGTAGCAATATTTCATCTAAGCTGTACAATGTGTTTTGTCTACAGATTCAATAAATAAAAAAAGAATGATTCATGAAGCCTTCGGTAACTACTGTAGCAGACTTTTGTAAAAAGGTCTCACAAGAACCCAAGAAATTAAGGTCACATGTTAAGACTGTCAGTGGCACCAGTTTTACTGTCCAACGCACATGGGCAACACAGGAAATGTGGAACTCAATTTTCAACTGTTCCTTCACAAAGTAAGATCCAAGAGCACTACAAAGTTTAATTCCCATACCACTGAAAAGATATGCAACTTAAATATTAGTATCAATGATGTTGAGATTCAGCTAAAATCATTGCAATTGAATAATGTCTCAGAGCCAGATGGAATTCCTGTCACGTTCTTCACAGAATGCCGTGGTGCCCCCTCATTTATCTACAATATGCTCCATGTCCTTGAATAAAAAAACTGCCCCAAGTAGTTCAAAGAAAAAACAGTTTATATCTATCTAAAAATTGTATACCTCGATCAAAATAACTTGCATGATCAAAATTTCAGCGAGTCGAGTCACAGGGGCCAGACGTCAGCCAACTGGGTGTCTGCATGCAAATATGTGCCAAATCTTGCCAAGTGAGACAGGTCAAATGAAGTGAAGACAGGAGAGTAACTGGCAATGTCATCCCCCACCAATGACAAATGTCAGTCACAAAGTTATTTTATTCAAGTCATGGTAGAAGTGATCCACAAAACTACCATCCAATATCACTGACATTCAACTTTATAAAATATTCAGAGATCAAAACATAACAATCTTCTCCATAAGAACCACCACTAATTCCAAAAACATAAACATAAGTCATGTCCAATGCAAGTCACACTTTTTTTCACATTATATTCTGAAAGTCATGCTTTAAGATACTATTTACTGACTTCCGAAAGGCATAGGACTCTGCATCACTTTCACACTAATTGACAATATTATGATCATACGGGATATCAAATGAAATCTGAGACTGGATTTCTTTGTATGGAGAAGGCCAATGTTAATCTGCTGGGAAAGTCATCAACAGATTTACAAGTAAGTTCAGGAGTGCCACAGGAAAGTGTACCGGATCCTTTCTGACAATGGCTTGACAGACAATATTAATAGTATCCTAAGATTATTTGTAGATAATACAGCAACAGTGAAGCATTATCTGAAAATAATTCCACAAATATTCAGTCAGATTATGATCAGATTTCAAAGGGATGCAAATAGTGGAAACTAGCTATAAATCTTCACAAATATCAAGTTGTGCACTTAATAACACATACAAATGTAGTATTTTGTAAATACAATAGCAAAGTAAACCTTGATTTTTATCTGTGCATTTCCTATGCACTTGACACATTCCACATCGTAACAGTTACCACAAGATTGATCAATGTAACATGTAACCAACTGAGTCAAAATGGAATCAGTCAACTCGTATAACTACATGGTTGTAACAATTTGTGGGGACATGAAATCTACTAATTACACAGGTTCAGACAGAGTTTGCACAGTGCATATACATTTGAGCTAAGTTTTCCATGTGTACAGGGTGTCCCAGGAGGAATATTCAGAGATATTACACGTGAGGAGGATGCTCGGGTTGGTGACACCTAACAACACTCCACTTTTACAGTAGTTCATTCATTCATCTCTTTACACAAGGAAGGCTTACACAGAACTGGATGGCAGAACTGCAGAAAGATAATGTTTAGCTTAGTTCAAAGATGATACTCAGATAGATAAGATAGATACTGGTGTCGACCTCATCTGCTCCACATTGCCCCCCCCCCCCTCCCCCCTGCAATACGGAGTACTCTTGAGAGGCCGAGGGGGGGGGGGGGGGGGGTGACTATGGTGTTCGCAGGGGTGGTCCATGGTCAGCTTCGTCGGGGAGCTGTGTTGGTAGATGTCTTGAAGGAAGGTCCGGCCACCGAACCTGGAAGTCGTTGAAGTGCGCCGGGCGTCGTGCTGGTCGTGCAGCTACAGGTAGGCCGGCGGTTTGCGGGTGGATCGGAGCGATGACGACGATGTCTCCGGTGGGCGTGGAGAACACATGAAGCATGTCCAGGTTGACGTCGGGCGTGAGGGGAACACATTTCACCAGATGGCAGGGAATGGCAGAGTTGTGTTATGAGCACTGGATGAAGGGAAACACACGACGAACAGTGTGTCACCGCATAGTATTATAGAGATGTTGTGGATTATGTCTGGGGGGGACAGGCACAAACACTTCGAGCGAGGGAACATTCTAAATGGGAGGGGGGGGGGGGGGGGACCTTGACAGGGCAAGGCAGGCGAAGGGGGAGAGGTCGAAGGGACCGGAGAAGGGCCCGGCGCCCGGCGGCGAGGGCGTGATCGTAGGTAAGCTCGACGTGGGGAGCATGTGATCATTCGACATAGTGCGTGAGACCGGAGTAGAGGGCGAGGTCGGAGGAGAGCTCGACGATTGGATCTGAAAGTCACTCAACTGAGTGTGTAAGTCCGACGTGGAGGGAGTGGTCGGAGCGTCATGAGCCACGACAGTGAGTGGCTTGGTCGTGGCCTGAAGGGGGGTAGAAGCGGACTCGACATGAGTAGGCTTAAGTCTGTTGAGAGAGACTGTAACAGCTGAATCTTTTATCTGGATGTCATAGGTGTTGGCTGAGCACCAGAGAACTCGGTACAGGCCGGTATATGGAGGTTGGAGGGGAGCATGGACAGTGTCATCTTGGAGCATGATGTACTCGCAATTGTTCATAGATTTTGGGACGTGACAGCGGGGATGGCAATCAGGCGGAGGGATGTGGAGGTTGTTAACGTGGCGTCTGACGTGGTCCACGAAGGAAAGTAAGCCAGACTGAGGAAGAGAAGCGGAAGGGCTCACAAGTTCGCCAGGGAGAACAATGTTCTGGCCGTATACGAACTCGGCTATTGTGCCTTTGAGGTCTTCCTCACGAATGCTGAGTAGCTCAAGGGGAAGGGCCTCCGTCCATAGAGAGTCATGGCATCAAAGAGCCGCCTTGATAAGTGTGGTGCCAGCACTCAACTAGCCCGTTACTTTGCGGCTTATATGTTGTGGTATGGATGTGCTGGATGCCGCAAATGTTACAAATCTTGTTGAACAGGGCCGACTCAAATTGTCTGCTCTGGTCAGTCATGATGATAGCTGGACATCCGAAACACGATACCCATGACTTGACGAAAGCTCGAACAACAGTTTCTGCCGTGATACTGGGGAGGGGGACAGCCACGACCCAGCGAGTTGTTCGGTCGATAGACCAGAGAACATAATGAAAGCCATTACAGGGTGGGAGACGGCCGACAATGTCAATATGAATATGCTGGAAATGCCTAGGAGGGAACAAAAAGGCGCCAATGGGGGTGAAGTGTGCTTGTGTACTTTGTAGTGTTGGCACACGTCGCAGGAGCGTGCCCATTGCTGGCAGTCCTTGTTGACATTTATCCACACAAAGCACGAGGTGGGCGGACGCACGAACACCAGGGTGGGCTAAATTATGCAGTGCGTTGAAGACAGCTCGATGGATTGTGGTTGGGATGAGGGGGCGTAATGTGCCCGTACTGTCATTGCACCAGATCTCACCAGAAATGCCAGGGAAGGTGGTGCGGATGAAGTGAAGTGAAGATGTAGAGTCTGAAATCAGGTTTTTTTGTGACCTCGTCGGCAGGTTGGGGGTTAGGCAGTTCAGAGAGGTCTAACAGCGAATGAACGGTGTCGACTGGTGACAGGAAATCAACAACTATATTGTCAGCACCCTTTATGTGTCTGACATGTATCTGAAGCCGCGAGGAGGCAGGTTAGCTGGCAGGTTTGTAATGGCCACAGGCAGGGGTTTGTGGTCTGTGAAAACATAGAAAGAGCATCCCTTAACGCCAGTCTTAAAATGCTTGCTCATTTTGTAGACTGCAAGCAACTCCCTGTCAAACGCGGAATAATTCCATTGTGCATTGGAGAGCTTGCGCGAGAAGAACTGCAGAGGTGATGTTTGGCCGTCGACTGGCTGGCTAAGAACAGCGCCGATGGCAGTATCGCTCACGGCTGTGGTGATGAAAAGCTGCGCATTGGGATGAGGATGCGCAATGGTGCAGGCCTCGGCAAGAAGATTTTTGAGGGCAGTGAAAGAGTCAGTCATAGCACGGGTTCATGGAACAGGCCGAGATCCAGAAGTGTTGGTGCCTGCCAGGCATCCATCATTGGAGCCTGAATGTCCGCAGAACGAGGTAGATAATGGCGATAATAATTAACCATCCCCAGAAAGCGCCAGAGCTCTTTGAATGACGAAGGTCTGGGTAGGTTCAGTATTGTTTGTACTTTCTCAGGTGGCAGTGAAATGCCATCGGCAGAGACCCGAAAACCAAGAAAAGTGACAGTGGATTGATGTAGCTGACCAAAGGACATGAATCGAAACTGAAATAACCCGATTTGGGTGGTGATTGCTGTCTTCTTGATGTCTTCAGGAGCCATGGGGATCTAGTGGTAGGCCCGTTTGCAAACAATGACAGAGAACGTAGTCGCATCTGTGAGGGAACTGGTAAAGTCGGCAATGTTGGGTATGGTGTAGGTGTCCATAATTGTTCTTGCGTTTAGTCGACGGTAGTCTCCACACATGCGCCAGGACCCATCTTTCTTGGGTGTATTATGAATGGGCATAGACCAGCTATTGGCAGAGGATTCAATGACGCCAGAGCTTAGAAGTTCAGAAATCTGCTTATTAAGATCAGAGAGGCGCTTGGGACAAAGTCGACAAGGTTTACTTGAGATCGTGGGGCCTGGCGTAGGGCGAAACTTATGAACCGTGCCATTGGTGGTGATGGAAATGTTGCTGACGGCACGGGAGGCAGTTTGTTTACAATGTGTGACGGGCTGGGCAGACGAGGCGAGGTCGTGATGTTCGGAGCCACTCGGCGGATCCGACAGGAGCCGAGGTGGTGAAGTGTACCAGGAGTCAATTTGACAAGACGGCCACCAGCCTGAAGGAGTGCCACGTGGTCGGGAGAGCTCGTGAAGCGTTAGTGAGTCCATTGTCTGAGGGCGAGGCCTGTGGCAGCACGGTCGCGGGCGAAACGCTTGGCGCGAGTGCACTGTTTGTGTTGTCAGTGGCAGTCGCACGGCGGTGCACAGGACCCGAAGTTGCATTGTTTGAGGTGCTGTCCACGAGGGGTGGGGTGGGAGCTGTCAGTTCGGGAACGCGTGACACTCATCGCGCATGCACACTTGTTTCCGGCCGAGTGTCAAATGCTGCCGTGTTAGGAGGGTGTGGTCCTGTGGAACTGTCAGTACACGTTATGGCAGTTTTGATAGCACAGTTGTGAGGGGTAAACACACGGAAGCTCGATTGCTGGGATTGCAAGCAGATTCGGTGAACTTACTGACCTTGCTTTGTTCTTGCTGTAGTGTCTGTAATTCCTTAGCTGACTCAGAGAGCTGGAGCTGTGTTTCGTGGCGCCGGAGGGAGAGCTCAAAGTTTTCCTTGTGTAGGCGAGCGACGTGTTCAATCTTCAGAAGGCACTTATGCGTGGTTTCATGTAACATCATCGACAGAGACAAGAATGTACGGATGAGATGAGCCCAGACTAATGTGTCACAGGGTGGGTTGCTCGACAGAACAGAGGGGAAGTAAGTCTTGGACGGATGGTGAAGCACAGTGTTCCGCATTAGGTCCGGTGAAAGTTTGTGGTGTCGCAAGAAGTCAATGCCTAGTATAGGTTTGTCAATTTCACATGCTAAAAAAGTCCACTCGAGTTTGCAGTTTGCAGAGAGTGAGATGACGTGTGACGTTGATCCCAAGCACTGAAGTTTAGTGGAATTCACGGCTTGCAGTGAAGTATGATGAGGGTGGATGTTCGACGACGCTAAGGACGTGGACAGCAGAGAAACATTGGCACCTGTGTCCACTAGGAAAAGGTATCCCTACGAAATGTCTTTAATGTAAAGTCGTCCACAATTATCCAGTCATTCCCGGACAGAATGGAGCACTGGGAGGTGCCTGTCATGTTGCTGCCTCAGTTGAGTGTGTAAGCCGACGTAGAACTGTCTCTTTGGCTAGAGTGTACCGGGTAGATCAGTCCCGGGCTTCAATCAGGTCAGCAATCAAGTCCTCCTGGTCATCCAGATGCGTAATGAGGCACAGAAACTTGGTTGACTCGTCGAGTTTGTAATGGTCGAACACTTCATCCACAATATTGAACCAGGTTGTTGCTCTGTAGGGATTAAACGGCGGCAGCGTTGGTAAACGTTGTAGAATGTTCGGAAGAACGGGTTGAGTTGAGTTCGTCAGGGCACTGCCTGAATCGAGCTGTTGTTGCTGTAGTATTCCAGGAAAGTGTGCCTACAGGAGATGTGGCAATGATGGCTGTTTGGGTGGCAGCGTGAAGGTGACACGTTGTGGTTGAGAGCGATCCGTCGCAACGCGGAAGGCCGACGTGGGTGAGACACCATAATGTGTCAATTGCGGTTTCGGAAGCTTAACACGTTGAGAGTGTGCTCGAATTGATGCGTCGCGGAAGCCTGACACACATGAGGCACCGAGATGTGCTGAGAATGATAGCGGAAGCTCGACTGGAGCCGGCACGTTGGTGACAGGCGAGAAAAAGTTCAAAGTTTTAGTCTGCAGAAAGCTCGACGTTTGATCAGAGCCAGGGCCACCTGTGTTGCAGGGAGGCTGCAGTGGTGCGGACTGTCCAGAAGCACAGTGTGGGAAATGATGTCGAACGTAGGACGGAATGTGTAATTGTTCACTGTTCATAGTCACTCCACTCAAAACGGTGTGCGGATAAAGTGAATGTCGTGGGACAAAACAATGAGGCGTAGCAGTGGGAAGGAGGTGGAGGTCAGGCACAGATAACAAGTTATTGTTCGTATCGAAGTAGGAAGGCATGTGCTGATGCTGAACTGAGGCAGGCGGGGGTGTGGTTGGATGCTGAGGAGGTTGACCTGTGAACGAAGCAGTTCCGACCACGTGGCAGATATCTGCGTGGTACGGCATGGATAGCGGCGTAGAAAATCGTTGTCCTGGCGGTGGTAGGTTGTCCAACGAAGCATTTGCAGAAATCGGCATTGGTCCCGCACTGCATGGAGATCCATAAAAGGTAACTGCACAGTCGATGAGGGAGGGCACGTGGAGGGAACAAAGGCGGTTGATAGCTGGAGTCATGTACACTCCTAACCTCACTTATTGTTGCAGGCTCGTAAACGTCCAACGAAATCGGCGAGTGAGAGGCATCGCGTTGCAGTCCTGGCGGGTGTACATCGTCCGCAACACAATGCATGTCGATCACAAAATCTGGCATTAGGCGTTGGGCCGAAGTCATTGTTCGAATGTTGTGTTGATGTAATACAAGCGTAAATAACCAAAGCAGAGGCCGCGGACACAGTAAAACAGCGAAAACGGAAGAGGTTACAACTCGGGGTCACCAGTGAGGAGGATACTCGGGTCAGTTACACCAAACAACGCTCCCTTTTTACAGTTCATTTATTCACCTCTTTACACAAGCAAGGCTTACACAGAACTGGACGGCAGAATTGCACAAAGATAATGTTTAGCTTAGTTCAAAGACGATACTCAGATCGATACTGGTGTCGACCTTATCGGCGCCACACAGGAATGGTCATTTAAAGCACAAAACTTCATATGAACATAGGCTTTATTCCAAATGGTTTTCAAGATGTAAATTTGGTTTTAGGCTAGTGGTAAGCTCATATGTCTCTTACCTACCCCATCCCTTTGAAGTTTATTGTAGCCATAACTGTGTTGTTGCTTTCTACCTCTTTGCTTGGGATGCCTCTCTCGCCTGAAACTAGTCCATTGAACACACAGTTGTCCATGGTTGTTTTATTGTATTTGGTATGTTTTGGGTGAAGTAGTGTCAGGGACTGAGGGTGTTTCAAAGACAAGCATCAGTTAACTGTGTTTGTATTTGTGCTGGCTAGAATGCCACACCTCTACACTAACGAAGAATATCCAAGATATGGTGTATGTTTACGGCTTCTGCGATGGTAGTGTCACTTCTGCTGTTGAACAATACTGTCAGCACTTTCTGACATCAAATTCCTGTTCACAGAGTGTTTACCATAGTTTCCAGCACATTTTTCAACTGATAATTTGTAAAACACGTGTTGTAATGTTTACAACTGTTGTAAAATTATTAAATAATACAAAAAATGACAGTGTACATTCAACAGAATTCTATCTCAGAAACTATTCATAATAGGGCATATGTCCATTTTTAGTTTTTTGCTTCAAATTATCATTTATGTCATATTCCTGAATACTGCCATTCCTCCTGGGGCACCCTGTGTAATTTATGTGAATATCTTAATTTACATTTTCATCCTATATTATTCCAAGGAATTTCGTGTGTTCAAAGTTTTCTGCTAAGCAGTCATCTATGAAAATAATATTTTCATCGTGTTGGATTTTTAGTTTGAAATTTAGACATTGTTTTCGGCAAGCTTGTGTTTGCTGGGAGGGTACTGGGAAAATACAGTCAGTCTACAAATGACACTGCAAACAAATTACTTATGTGGCCCATCAAGGACTAGACCTCAAAGTATGCAGTACTTGTGCTACTAATGGAAGACTGTCATGGAAATGCTGAAAATCCTGAACTGACTGATAATAGAAGATAAATGCCAACTATTCCAGAAGCCTACTTACTTATATCCGTTACTGATAGAATGGGATTGTCAGGATCAGTCAATAATACCCTTGAATATCTTAAACTAGCCTTTACAAATAGCTTCAGATAAATGAATATGTCACTCACTTCACCAAAAGAAATAACTTCCATAATAAAATGTTTAAAAACAAAGAAGCATTCTAGTGGTTGCGATGAAATATCAACAAAGTTAATTAAGGCATGTTCTTGTGAGTTTAGTACAATTCTAAGTTACTTGTGTAACCACACAATTATAACTGGGACATTTCCTGACTGGCTAAAATATGCAGATGTTAAGCCTCTAATCAAGAACGGGGATAAAGAGATACCATCAAACTACACACCGATTTCACTTTTGCCAGCATTCTCAAAATTTTTAGAAAAAGTAATGTACAGGCAGCTTCTCAACCACTTGACCACAAATAACATATTATCAAGAACACAGTTTGGATTTCTGAAAGGTTCTGATATTGAGAAGGCTATTTACACCTACAGGGAAAATGTACTTAATCCATTAAATAACAAATTACAAGCAGCAGGTATTTTCTGTGATTTGTCAAAGGCATTTGATTGTGTGAACCACAACATCCTTTTAAATAAATTAGAATTCTATGGTGTCACGGGCAGTGCTGCAAAATGGTTCAAGTCACCTCGCTTACAGGAAACAAAGGGTGTCAGTGCAAGGGACTAGTGAATTAAATCATCATCAGAATGAAAAGAAATTACATATGGTGTCCCACAGGAATCCAGCTTAGGGCCATTGCTTTTTCTTGTGTACATTAATGATCTCTCATCAGTTACACTGCCAGAAGCAGAGTTCGTTTTGTTTGGAGATGACACAAGTATTGCAATAAATAGTATGTCGAGTGTAGTTCTAGAAAGATATGCTAATGATATTTTCATGGATATTAATAAAATGGTTTAAAGCCAACTCACAGACATTAAACTTCAAAAAGACTCACTATTTTAGTTACAAATAAAGATTAGTTTAAAAGGAGCCTGAAAGACTTACTAGCGGCCAACTCCTTCTACTCAATTGACGAATTTTTTTTAATAGAAACAAATATATTGTATACACTCATACTATTAGTATTGTTATTTCAGCTTTTTCTCCTCAGCACAGATCTATGGAACAAAAAACTAATCTAATCTAAAGGTTCTAGAACCAATTATAGGTATATACTATACTATGCCCCGTATGTACTGTCCTGTAGTGACCACATATACACTATTATAATATGTCCTACAATGAGGAATATCCTCCAGCATAAGCTTCACTGAGGTCTGCAGAGATGATTGTTTATGTATACATCAATCTGATCCAGTTTTGAACGAGAAAAACAACAACATCCAAAATATTATTAACTGTTTTTAACAGTTGACTAAAGTATTAAAATCATGTAACATTTTATGTTCTTATTATTTTATAATAATAAAACATGTCATAACATTTGCCACTGTTTGCAGCATAATTACACAATATTTGTTTACTATGTATCATGTAAATATATAGGGTTATTCATTAATACCACAGTTTCAGAAGTGGACTGCACAAAAATAACAAGACATACAGAAAAACAACAACACAGACTACCAGATAGAACATACCGCCAAGTTTTCACTCTCAGTACTTACCATGTGGTAGTTGCATTAAGGGCAGGCAAGGAAGAACACACAGACAAATCATTTTCTCTGTAATGTCACATCGCATTACGTCATGCCTGCAGGTAGGGCAACCCAATGAACAGCTTTCCAAAGTGAGCTGTTGTTGTGCATCCCAAGCAAATTGTGTAAGTCACTTCAGTGAATTGCACATACATATTGATGTTTGACAAAACTGAAATAGTCCCTATAATGAGCACCTGTAATGTGAGTTAAAAACTGTATGACAGGTAGATCTGCACAGTTGTCTTCTGAAGCTCTGGAGGTATCTATAAATAAAATGGTATTATCCACAAAAGCACCATTGGGTATTTGGAAAATATAGTCTGAAAAGCTTGTAAGGATGTTGTAGAGTGGGTTATGTTCAGAAATAATTGTTAAGATAAAAATTTGACACGTTTGCACTATTTCCAACTTCAGTAGCATTGAAGTTAGCCAATCAGGCCACTGTGATGCAAAATTCCATTGGCCCACCAGATAGTATTAGTCTCAATTATTAATATAGCATAGGTGATAGCACACGAGACTGGTCAGCCTATGGCTCAGGTTCAATTCTTACTACCATTGCATGTCCAATTTTTGTATCTCTCTCTTGTTTGGTTTTTGGAAACCAAACAAAGAACATGTTTGGTGATACCATCTGTGGTGGGCCACTTGAATTTGTGCATGCAACGGTCTGACTGACTAACTTTAATTTTAATTAACTTGGAAATGATGCAATGTATAGAATACTTTTTCTTAACAATTATTTCTCTGCACAGCCTACCCTGCAACACCTTTACAAGCTTCTCAGACTGTTTCTGATCACCCTGTATTGATTCATATTATTCTACAGCTAAATTATGCAAGTGCAGTATATAAATAATGTTGGAGCCATATCCTAAAATAGTTTCCTATCCTCTTGTGACAGACAGTGCCACAAGTAGGTCAACTAAACCTACTGATATCAATCATTGGCTTTCCCCCTTGACCCAATTATATGGTGAGTGTGATGTACAAACAGAAATAGAAGAGAGCACTGATGATATTTAGTTTCTGTATCCTTTTTGGAATGGAGGCTGTGGAGACAGTGATCTGTAGCTTAGCACATGTTGTAGGTTATGAGATGTGAATCGTCGTGAGGTGATGAAGACAACAAACATGGATATAATCTTAGTTGTAACAAACTGATCTGTACTATAATCTGAGGTCCTGGTTAGATTCAAAGTTGACAGGTGGGGAGTTGACAAATGTGATCTCATGAGATTAACAATAATTCTTGCTGTGGTACATACTGCATTTCAATGAATAGCATAATCTATCACATGAATTTCGGAAGCCAACAGAATACCACCATGGTTTATATTCCCTGCATAATGCAGTCTCCATTTCATATGCCACATATGGCATCCTGGCATCCTATCACATGAAATCAATATCTGAAGGTAAAATAGTCCATCACTCAGATGCCTGGTGAGAGGGGCGGCATGGGGGGTTGGGGGGAGAGACAGTGACATCTTGAACAGTGGCACAATATCAAAACAAGGACTGGGATGACTGAACATTGTTACAAGCAGGAAAACTATATTACCTTAAAAGAGACAAGGAAATTAATAATATGAAGCTAGTAGCACTTGCTGAGGTAAGATTCAATGGACAGGGAGAACTGCAGTCTGATGAGTACCTATTGTATAAACTGAAGGAATGAAGTAGAGGCGATTATGACACAGGAATTGGCTAAATGTGTGGAAAATTTATATTTAGTCTAAGGCTGAAAGACTCACAAAAAGATATCTGATGGTGAAGGTACATATTCCCATTTCAGAATGTGATCACCAGCCCATAAGAAGGAACATGAAACATAACAGAGAAAATAATGGACGGTAATCAAGGGTGATATAAAATAGGAAAGGATGATTGGAATACTATTGTGGGAGAACGGAAGGAGGGACACGTAGTATGCTCAGCAAGAATACACAGCTAGGATTCACAAATATGTGGTTCAAAGACTATATGAGGATCTACGATTTGAAATCACCAAGAGGTAAATATAGAAATCAAAATGATTTTATACTGGTAGAAGAAAGGGATGAAAATGAATTCAAGAAGTTGCAAACATTATCCATTATCAGGTGCAGATATTAACAGTTGCTACAGTTTGCTTATTTAAAAAAAAAAGAAGGAGGCTGCTGTTGTGAAGAAGTAGGACCTAGAAAAATAATACCAGGAAAGAAACAATTACAAAAATGCTACCATTGGAGTTTCTACCACATTAAGAGGCACAGAACCACGTGATACTGCCAATGAGTATTGGGATATGCTGAAAGAAGGAGTCCATATCGAAAAAACCTTATGTTACACAGGAAATGATGTCAAAGACTGAGGCGAGGGAAAAAAAAGATGCAAGAAATATGTACTGAGAGCTGAATAACAAACTATGTACAGAAACAATTAAATACAAAAAAATCTAAAAGAGGAATGTGAATTAGCTGAGCTGGAGAGCTATGATATAATGTGCATCAGTAAACACTAAAGAATGGGACCTAGATGAACCAGCAAGTGCTCCTATGAACTTTCTCAGAGAAAAAACGTAGGCTAAAAATTATGTGCGAACGGCTTCCAGAGAGGGGAAGACTATTTTAAAAAACTATATGACACAGATCACAAAGCAACAACTCTGAAACCTGAATTGTGAGGGTGATGAGGAAGTACCAACAACTATAATGGAACAAGTAAAGAACACAATAGCTGCAATGAAAAGTGAGAAAGCAGTACGTACAGATACAATACAAGGAGAAATACTAAAATGTTTGAGGCAAGGAAGAGTAAGAGAAATATTTAAGTCATACATGGCATTGATGAATGGCCATAGGACTTTCTAACAGTAATGCTTCCAGTCACAGAGAAACAAGGAACTAGGAAATGCAGTGAGCATAGGACAATAAGCCTCATTTACATCCATCTAAAGTTATACTAAGGATCATTAATAACAGACTGGAGAAGTTAATGGAAGAAATCTGGGCAAGGAGCAGTTTGGTTAGATGACTTACACATTCATTAAGCTATACTTGGATAAAAAACATCAGTGAAAGTAAGAGGAGTAAGTACCAACTGGATAGAACTAGGGAAAGAATTAAGACAAGGCTCTTGACTGTCTCCTACTCTTTTCAATCTATACTTTACAAAAACATATAATTGACCACTTCCAACTACATGACAAGGGACAAAAACTGTAAGAAGAAAAATCTGTCTGTGGTTTGCAGAAGACATAGTCCTCTTGCAGCAGACGAAAAAGAATTATAGGGTATAGTGGATACAATCAAAGCCAAAGGAAAGATTAATGGAATGGAAAACAAAAGCTTCAGATACCTAGGAAACAGAATACAAAGTGACTGGAAGAACAGCACAGTAGTTAAAACCATGAGAGAGAGAGAGAGAGAGAGAGAGAGAGAGAGAGAGAGAGAGAGAGAGAGAGAGAGAGAGAGAGAGAGAGAGAATATACAAAAAATACATGACAAATATCTAAAATTTAAACATACAAACAAATAGTTATTCGCACACTTAAATTGAAAACTGCCTGAATTCAGTGAAAATGTTCACAGCGGTTAACATGAACAACTTGCAACAGCTATTACAAGTGACAAGACATTTTAATAAAAATAAATAATAAATGAACAAATAACTAACTACCTTTGTTGCTTCTAAGTAAGTACAATGAATACATTACATTACATTAATACTTGTTCGACAGATCATTCATAGACTTTTTGTAATGAGGAGGGACGTGTCAATTTAACATTAAATTTTCTTTACGTTACTACTACATATCGAAAAAAATCATCTATTGAGTAGGAGGAGTTGGCATTCAGAAATTCTTGTAATTTGTTTTTAAATTTAGTATTTTATCCATCTTCAGCAACTGTAGTTGTATTTAATGGAATAATAGGCAACCTTTCTTTGGAATAGGTATAACCTTCTGAAGAAAGGCACTAAGTGCCCAAAACTGGTAAGGAAATTAAATTTCTTTCATGCAACCAGTTGCTTATTATTTAATTATATTGTTTTTAAATGCTGATTGGCTATCTGTCAGAATTTTAATGCTATTTGGTAAATGACCAAAGATTTTCGTGGCAGCATTCACCCCTAATTGTGCCAAAATCAGATCTAACCCAAAGTAGTGACAATCGTCCTTTAGTGTTGTAACTATGCAATTTGCTATTATTTTTGAATTGGGATGGGTTATTAATAACAAATTTCATAAGTGAATATATGTATTGCAAAGGTATTGGGAATATCCAGAGTTCCTTAAATAAATATCTGCTAGGTGATCTTGGGTAGACTCCAGCTATTATTCTGATTACCCAATTTTTGCAATGGATTCTTTTTCTTTTAATGATGAAATACCCCAAAATATAATGCCATGTGAAAGCAGTGAATGAAAATAGCAAATATAATGCCATGTGAAAGCAGTGAATGAAAATAGCACCCGTAGGGTAACTTACTGACATCTTTTATCACCAAAATTTGCAATAACCATAATAGCACAAGTAGCTGAAGCTAAACATTTCAGCAGATTATCAATGTGTTTCTTCCAATTCAATTTCTCGTCAGTGCATACACACAGAAATTTTGAATATTCTGTCCTAACAACATAGTTCTGTTCAAAGTCTATATTTATCAATGGTGTTATGCCATTTACTGTACAGAACTGTATATACCTTGTTTTCTCAAAATTTAGGTAAAGTCCATTTGCAGAGAACCACTAAATAATTTTCTGAAAGACATTATTTACAATTTCCTCAGCTAAAACTTGTTTGTTAGATATGATTACTATACTTGTATTATCAGAAAAAATAACTAGCTTTGCATCTTCATGAATATAGAGTAGCAAATCATTTACATATATGAAGAACAATAAGGTACTGAAGACTGAACCATGTGGGATACGATTCTAGATACCACCTCAGTTGGAGGACTCTGCTGATCTTTGCAGACTATCTGTACTGTTAATTTCAACTTTCTGCATTTTTGCAGCTAAATAGGAATTAAACTGTTTGCACTGTCCCATTCATCTCACAATGCTTAAGCTTATTTATAAGAATTGCATGATTCACACCGTCAAAAACTTTCAAGGGATCACAAAAAATCCCAATGAGTGATGCTCAGTTATTCAGAGCATTTAATATTTGATCAGTGAAATCACATATAGCATTTTCTGTAGAAAAACCTTTCTGAAACCGAAACTGACATTTTGTTAGTACTTCATTTTTACAAATATGTGAAACTAGTCTTGAATATGTTGCTTTTTCAAGAATTTTGGATAAAGCGATCATAAATGATATTGGGAGGTAGTTGTTAGCATCAGACCTATCCACCTTTTCATTCAGTGGTTTAACAGCCATATTTTAGTCTATCCAGATAAATGTGTTTCAGTGAGCTACTACAAATGTGGCTGAGACTTCTACTTATCTGTTGGGAACAAGGCTTTAATACTCTGTTGGATAGGCCATCAATTCCATGTGAGCTTTTTCTTTTGAGTGATTTATTATTTTCTTACTTTCAGAATGAGAGTTCGGTTGAATTTCAATATTATCAAATTGCCACTTCCCTATACAGCCTTGCATTTTTTTTAATTAACAGTTGCATCCTGTCCTCTCTAAAACACTAACAAATGATTATTAAAAAAATTGTATTTCTTTCTGTTATTAAACTCTTCATTGAGTTTGATTATCAAATACGGTCTTCCTGTGCTCTCAGTTGCATTTTTTCCCTTTTAGCAATATTCCAAATTATTTTAGTTTTATTACCAGTGCTGATCATCTCAGATGTAATTCACATACTTCTATACTTTTTAATAACTTTTCTTAATACAGTGCAATAGTTTTTATAATGTTTGACTGTTTCCAGATCTTTCCTTGTAGTTACAAGGTACATTTGCCTTTTCTGTTTACAAGATATTTTTATCTCTTTAGTAAGCCATGGCATTAAAGACAGTTTCTTACTATTACGTCTTCTGTTTTCAGATATCCTCAGAAAGGTATCATGAAATAGGTTAAATACGCATCAGGTTTCCTGTACATCTCATCCCAGTCTAACTGTTGCCGCAAAGTTTTCCTAAAATTTGCAACTGTTAAATCATTAACTGAACACACTATTTTGAGGGCTATTTTGCATTACTGTATGGAGCCATGTTCTATATCTTAACTAGCTGTGCAATATGATCAAAACGACCATTCTTAACAGAAAATTTCTTATTTGATTACACTTATTTTAGTTTCTTAAAACATTATCTATCAGTGTGCTACTTTCCTTTAACTACCTGAGTAAGAAAATCAGTAACTGATGCCAAATTCAAAGATAAAAGTAATACTTCAAGGTCATGGTTTCTATCAGACTCTTTCAGAATATCTACACTGAAATCCCCAACAAACAATAATTTGCTTCCCACTGTTGGAAAGGTAGCACAACAAAGAAGTTTTCTGGAAATAAATGAACATTTCCATGTGAGGACCTATACACAGCTACAATTATAAAAGTGTCATTATTTAGTCTGAGCTTACAGGCATGTGTTTTTATTTGTTACTCTAACCAAAAATTTTTAGTTTCGAAATTTTTCACAGTATGATAAATTTTATCATATATGGCAACTCCTCCTCTCTCCATAATATCTCTACTTACAAGTGCTGAAACCTTATATCCACCTAGCCCTACATTTGCCTTCCCCGTATCTGTGACTGCATGATGTACAGATAGGCATAGTACATCTGTTACAACCTCAGTTCCTAAATCTTCTAAACAAACAGTAGACTGCACTGTAGTATGCAGAACAATATAAAGAATCATTTACCTTCACAAATTCCTCTATCCTCTAGACCTATGTGCGTCTAATAAACATGAAATGAGAAAACATTTGACAAGTACAGGAAAAGAATGTGCTTTGTCCACTTTATATTAAAAAATGAGTTGTGTGTGCTATGAGATATACATTTCACTGTTGTTCAATACTGCTAATCAACCAGTGTGCTCATATGAATAGCCCACATTCATTTTAGATTAGGTGTGCAGAGAAAGGAAATGGTACTGTCTTTCACAACAGGGAACAAATGTGCTTTATCCAATGTTGTTTATAAAGTTTTAAATTCCTTGTAGACTGTCATACAACATTAAATCAAGAGAGAGGGAATTTTCCGTTATTGTGCATTATTGGGTACTAGTGAAAATTGTTGCTTTAGTTTGAGACATCCTGTTTAATAATGCAGGTGTATTCACTCCAGTGTTAATAGGTTATTATCTACACTGAATGATGATATTTCATCTGAGGATGAAGGGCAGAGACCTTCAGATTCTAACAGCACTAGGAAAAGGCAAGTGTAAGGGCGAATGAGTACAGTCATGAAGAAATTAAGGGTTCAGTCGCACAAACTAGATAAAAACGGCAACTGTACATTAAAATGTTTTGAGGAAGTAAGTGCTGAAGACAGATTAAATATCATAAGAAAACTTAATGATATGGAAGACTGGGATGAACAATCGTTGCATTTGAAAGACTCATTACAATATTTCCAGTTCACAGAAGGCGGTCATGGAAGGCTGAGGATCAAGCACAGTGTTAAGAGTGATAGTGAAACATGACGACATTGTACATGAAATTCCTAAATGCAGAAAAGCCTTCATAGCAGTAAATGGGGTAACAAGGCAAAAATTAATGAGAGTTCAGAAATTTTTGAAGTTGGGCAATTCCCTTTGTGGTGGTAGGGGTAAGCATGAAAATAAGCCACAGAAAATTAAGAGGAGATAGATCATGTGGTTTATAATCATACTGATTCATTAAAGGTGGATCAAGCCATTACAGCAATGACAAGACCAAGAATTCTGTCCCAGATGAATTTCCAGTAAAAAAAATGAATGAAACGTTTGAGGAAAAATATAAAAATTTTGACATTTCTTACGACACTTATAGAACAAGGGTCCACTCCAAAGTCAATACAGCTTTTAGTTATCCAAGAAGTGATACACACGCAACCTGCAATAATTCCACTGCTGAGATGAAAGTGTTGAACACACGATTATCTGAAAATTTGGATTTAAATCTCTTTGTGAGAGTGTTATTGGACAAGAAAGTGAACACCTTGAAGTTCTTTGTGCTCAGTTTTCAGGCCAGAACAAGAATTACACTTACCAGGTATCTTAACTAGTTTTTGAGCCACCTGAATCTGTTGGAGACAGTGAAAGTGACTTCCTCTATTGGAGGACACACTTTTATGGAATGTGATAAAAATATGGGGCTGATTAATACAAAATCAGACATTCCAATGGAATGGGTGCAGATCGTGTTTGAAACCAGATGTAAACATAAGCCTTTTGGTGTTGTGGTGGACGGTCAAGAAACGATACTAAATTGGGAGTCATCTCTGGAGATGAAAATTTGAGGAGAGGCCCATTTCTAACAAGGCCCACCAGAGAGGCAGTCATCACTAAAAAACTTCCAGCCTTATTCAACACGAAGAAATTTATAAAGAAACTCGGGTTTCACCAGTGCTGACAGTTTCACAGTAACTTCAAGACCAGCAGCTTGGAGAACACCCTTCTCCTGCTTACAGAATTAAAATATAATAAAATATTATTTAAGATTGATTTTATAAATAATAATGTCTTTGCAGGTCATCTGGCAATATCACAAGAAAAGTATCTGGACCTCCATGTTTTGAAGGAGTATCGCAGACAAGCTAGAGCATTTGACACATCCTTTTACACTATGCTGAGAAGTGTTTGTTGGGATAAGGTGATGTTATATCACATGAAGTTAAAGTTTAAGAGAAACTACTTAACAAGAAGTAATATCGATTCAAACATTTTTTCCATTAAAAAAATTCTAACTATTTTTAAGAAAAAATTACAGTTTTGCTTGCAACATCATTTCTTCTGCAACAAGAAAGTGGTATTTTTCTTCCTTGTGATGCATCACATTACTTTTTAACTATTATGCGCCAACAAAACTACAATTTAAATATTTAAGGCATCAGTTTGTATAAATTACAACGTATATTTCACATGCATCCAAATTACTCTAGTACTCAATTGTATCCATCCATGGAATTCTGTTTCAAACTTTAAAATTACTCTCCTGAACAATCTGATAATGCGGACAAAGCACATTCTTTTCCTGTGCTCTTCATTTAGAAATGGAAGGAATAAATAATGAAAAGAGTTCACAGTGTCGACAACAGTTGAAAATGCACTTTATGTCCTCTACGCAATATAATGGACCAACTCAGTGACACAAAACGCACTAACAGAGCACAAGCATCAGCTGCAATCATTTTATCCCAAATTTTAATACTAACTATATTCAGATTACATTAATCTCTTCACAAACCAAAATTTGAATCTTGCAAGTGTAACAATACAGCTGGCCTACTTAATCACAGAGCTGCAACATTTTGTTAGAGTTTCTTTCAATGAAAGAACTATGGGCAATTAGAGGATTAAGGTCGCATGGTAAGTAAAATGAAACTGAATCCTTGCAGCAGTACAAAAGTTTAATTTTCCACATTACACGAGAACACAGATGACTCTTTTCCATAAATCTGCAATGCTCTCCTGAGCAGTAAATGACACTAATGAAGCATTATAAAGCTTCAACATCACAAGCCAAACACTCACTCCCTTTTGCCACTTTTTCCAATGAAAAATATTACATATCTATGGTAATCAAACCAAAGCCTCAAATCACTGGCAAAATTTAATGTCAATTCACAATACAGGTCTATGATGTAAGGCTCGTCTTAATACAACTTACAAAATGACAGTGGAGTATTACAAACATTTTACTATGTATAAAAATTACTTTTTAGCAAATGAGATTTTCATAGCATGTGACATAGTAATTTTGAAACCCTGCAGTGCGTCCTTTGCTGCTGCACTCTGCAATTCATTTTCAAATTCTACAAAAGCAATATCATGACGATTGGGTACCAGTCGCACTTCCTTGAATCCTGGGAACTGATTGAACAACATCGATAACATCATTTCACTTGTCTCATCAGGCAGGTTGGTCAAGAACAGGATTTGGTTTGGAGGTTGTTCTGGAACGGCAGTAGACACTGACAGCGGCGCAGCGGCAGTAGCTCCGTAACCACCACCACCAGCTGCCCCGGGGACCGCAGTCGCTGCTCCTGGACCCGCTCCCATCAAGCGAGCATTTTCCTTTGCTGCCTTGCGCTTAGCTTTCTTGGAGTCTGGAGTTTCCTCAGCTGCCGGAACACGTTTAGCCTTCTTAGGTCTCTCTGCAAACGTACCTTTCATCTTAGCAATGATATCCGAGTCAGTCTTTGAATACTGAATTCGCATTGGCTTATCGTAAAATGGAAAACCTTGCATAGAACGAAGCGCATTTGTAGCAGAACTAATATCTTTAAATATCACAAATGCTTGTCCTCGCATTTTCAATGTTTTCAATGCAACGATGTCAAGAATCTGTCCAAACTGTGAGAAAATGGCATATAATGACTTCTTCAAATCATCTTTCTTAATCTTCTCGTTCAGATTGTTGATGTAAATAGTGTGACTTGGCCGAATGTCCATCATATCTTAATCGAACGTCAGCTGACTACACTAAACGCCACTTCAACGTATCTCTCACTCGAGCTTCGTGTGCACTTACAGAAAAGGCACTTGGGTGTTTTCTAATGGCACAACTCAAACTCTTAACCAAGCCGAAAACAAATAGCGTCCACACACGCACAGAACCACACTTACAGTTACACTAAGCCAAAGAGTCAATAACTTCAAACCACTTTCAGTCATAGATGGTGTTGTGCTCTCAACAAGAGTTTACACTAGCAAGTTATTGCAGCAATTTACTTGCAGGGAGGAACTTTGAACTTTTTCCGCTTCCAGTGTGAACACCACGCATAAAGTATCTGCAAATAACTTGCAGCTTTTAGGATTTATTTCCTGCAAGTAGGAAGTGCAACTAATAGTAAGTATGTTGTCTGCATAACACTCATATTTAACATTTTAGTTAATGTGGTGGCTTAATTTTATGCAACCATCTTACTTATTATATGCAAACAAATTTCAGAAATGGAGAAGAAATGGAAATGGATGAAGCAGGATACAGAACATTTTATTGTAGCCGTGGAAAGCTACCCCGAAATATGGAACGTGCATAACCGGGACTTTTAAGGACAGAGTGTAGAAGATGAGCGCATTAAATGAAATCTCATCGATATACGACACATCTGTGTAAGAAGTACAGAGAACGTAGCATAACTTGCAGACACCACTCCTTTGCTACCTGCATTCACTCGCTTGTTGTTTTAGGAGTCTAGAAAACGACGATGTGTAATTATTACATGTTCTATTGAAATAGCTTGTCACTTCCCATTTTTTGAGCATTAGAAAATTTTTTTATCAGTATATCATTGTGAAAATGCAGTTTATTTCAATAAAAATTTTATTTCATTTTTGTGGTTTCACATACCTTCAAATAATTTTCCCTTTTCAATGCGTCAAAAATGGCTCTACATACATCGGGAACGATCAGAGAAATCGTACTGATGGGAATATGAAACAGGTACGTTAGAGACTTGTATGAGTCTCCCAAAAGAAAAGATTTCAAAACTCAAACTTTTTTTGGTTGTATGTTTCACATAAATAAATGAAAAGGTCTATTTCATTCATAGCTCACCAGTAACTATAAATCGTAGAGTGATTAGCAAACGTTCCTTTGCTGAAATAGCAGTACGGAAGTTTGTGTCTCTTTTTGATATGACGGGCGCTATTAACGTCAACAAACACTCCAGATCATTTGGCGACATTCTGCAAAATTTTTAAAAAATATGCATGCTCTTGGTACTAACAAAGTTCTTGCAAAACGTTATTGTAGGCACCATTTTGCGACCTTCTCATTATCCACTCTCTAACCCAAATACTTCTCTTTTCCTTTTAAACATTTTTCATTGCAATTACAAGAGCTGCAGCATACCGCACCTGCCTACTTTTCATTTTATACTTCGGCTGACACTCTTAGTGGTACTGAGAACACATGTAAACAGCATCAGCAAGTTGTTGATGCAAGTTTCTTGCCAAAGAACTTGCGGCAAAATCTTGCTTAATTCTTGCACTGCTGTGTAAACACAGTTGCAAGTGGCTCGCAATAACTTGCAGCCAATAACTTCTGCAAGCGACTTGCTAGTGTAAACCCAGTGGGTTCTCTCAGGCACGAATTTCTTAAACGTGCAACCTCTCACCACCACTCGCTTAAATCAGCTTACATATAGAACCAACCTATTTGCATAGTGTCGTGTCAACTTACGCATATTTTACGAAAGTTAAAAAGCATTCTACTTTCTTGCACAAAGTCACATCACCGCCATCTCCGACGAACTAAAGCAACTGTTCATAGTTAGATCTGCTCTCATTCTACTATGGGTGCTTCGAAAGTACATATCTAGAATCGTTTGTTTATGCGTATGTAAAGTTAACGTCGTGCTGAAATAATGGACTCAGTCTTCACATAAGAAAAACAAATAATTTCTAAAACTGCTAAATTATCTTAAACAGTGCGATGGAGATATCATCCTAGAATTCAGGAACTTATTTATAATGAAGGAACACATCGTTTGAACCGATTAAAAGGATTCAAAAGTATTTTATCTGAACGTGTAAACTTGATGATGTTCGTATTACTGCAGAACAGTCAAAACAATAAAAAAAATTATTGCAGTATAACGACAAGATTTTTTTTTATTTTGTCACTGATGGCAACTATTATGAGAAATAACGAAATCTACTTGTGGCTTCACAGATTTAAAACTGCTATTGACACTAATTAAAATACTATGTAAATGTAAGAGTGTTCTAATTGGCGCTAATGTTGAGCAATGACTATTCTACACAGTAGCTCAAAGACTGGTTACAACATAATTACAGAACCTATGTTATAACCTTGGCTAACTCTGAAAGCAAAAAAAGCAAAGCTAAACTGATGAGACAAAGAACGAAGTACCTTCAGTGTACTGTAGATAACATAAAACTTAAGAAATAGTGCTCTTCAGAATGCAACACAGTCAATCACTCGGGGTGTCTTTGTACCACTTTCGTTTCAAATGGCTGCTGCTCCATCTGCTTGTATTATTCTGTGATAAAAGAAATTGTTTTATTATCTCTGTGATTTCTAGTTAGTATTACAGTTGTCTTTCCGACTTCCTACAAATTCTTAGGCTTGTGATTATCCTTTAATTGCATGGGCTGTGAAGTGAGCTTCTGGTGACAGATTTTTAAGTTGAATAATGCCAGATCGATTCAAAATCTTGATATTCCAAAGTAAAGCCTTACAACTTTGTTAGCACTGTTTGCTTTTACTTATTAACATCTGATTTCCTGCATGATCTAAATTTACCCAGAGAATTAGATATAGGAAAAATTATTATTATTATTTTCTTTAAATACTGGTCTAAAGTTATCCTGAATGACAGTGTAACTTTGTACCGGCATTAAAATTGAAGTTTACTTTAATATGGTGTATTTATCATACATTTTCACTTTAACTATAGATGTAAAATGTAAGAATAACTGTTTTGGTGTAAATTATTTCGTGTTCAATATTTTTTTAAATGGTAAGAAGTTACCATGATAGACTGTATATATATTGCAGAGACACCAGTTACCACATAATCATTGCAACTTGTAATTTAATGAACGCTGTCATGGCATCATACTTACTTGTACTAGAATTTTGTGCACAACCAGAAATACAGGGTGTTACAAAAAGGTACAGCCAAACTTTCAGGAAACATTCTTCACACACAAAGAAAGAAAATATGTTATGCGGACTTTCCATGTTAGAGCTCATTTTATTACTTCTATTCGAATCATGTTAATCATGGAATGGAAACACACAACAACAGAACGTACCCGCGTGACTTCAAACATTTTGTGACAGGAAATGTTCAAAATGTCGATCGCTAGCGAGGGTACATGCATCCACCCTCTGTCGCATGGAATCCCTGATGCGCTGATGCAGCCCTGGAGAATTGCGTATTGTATCACAGCCATCCACAATACGAGCACCAAGAGTCTCTACATTTGGTACCAGGGTTGGGTAGACAAGAGCTTTCAAATGCCCCCATAAATGAAAGTCAAGAGAGTTGAGGTCAGGAGAGCGTGGAGGCCATGGAATTGGTCCGCCTCTACCAATCCATTGGTCACCGAATCTGTTGTTGAGAAGCATACGAACACTTCGACTGAAATGTGCAGGAGCTCCATCGTGCATGAACCACATGTTGTGTCGTACTTGTAAAGGCACATATTCTAGCAGCACAGGTAGAGTATCCAGTATGAAATCATGATAACGTGCTCCATTGAGTGTAGGTGGAAGAACATGCTTGATGCTTGATGCTAGTACTACTGAGCAATGAGTCGCATTTCAAACACAAGCACCGAAGTCAACATTACCTTCCTTCAATTGGGCCAACTGGCGGTGAATCGAGGAACTACAGTACATACTGACGAAACTAAAATGAGCCCTAACATATGTCCACATAACATCTTTTCTTTATTTGTGTGTGAGGAATGTTTCCTGAAAGTGTGGCCTTACCTTTTTGTAACACCCTGTATATTTCAAAAAGATTTCAAAACTGATTATACTCATTCGAAATGATTTTCAAAAGAAACGTCTTCCATGTCAGATAACTTCCTTATTAGCGTATTTAATGTTCCCAAAAGATCCCTATGAGATGCCCATTTCCATATTCAACATTTGTGAGCCTGTGTCTTCTTCTCCAGCAACACTGTAAGCTTTTCACATAAAAGCTGCGCAACTCCCTTACGAATGATTTCAGTTGTCGCCATCTTGAAAGTCGTGTATGTAGCGTTTCCAACGGAGCCGTATGGAAACGCTATCGTGCACGTAAGGATAGTGTTGGGGGGATGTAAACTTAGGAAATTCACGCCTGTGGAAACCAGCTTAACTTGTTGAACCTCGAGATAGAGAAGTCAAAGAAAAAGTTTGTTCAATAACCTAAGAGCTTTGAATCTTTCTTTTTAAGCCATCAGTGTGGGGACTGATAGCCACTAATACGAGGGTTGGAACTTCAATAGTGGCAAATATTTAGTTACACCTCGTACAAAATAGACACGTATTTTGGAGTTTTACTGATCTTCAAGGTAGTCACCAGCATTGCGTATAACCCGTTGCCACCGATGTTGAAGTCGTAAGATACTCTTAGCAGTGCCAGTTGTGTTGACAGTTCAGGCAGAGCGGTCTACTGCCCGACGAATCTGTAGCATTTCTGAAGTGAATATCGTGAAGTGTTTCCTTCAGTTTAAAAATCGAGTTGAACTCAAGAGGCATTACGGCAGGGGAGTGCAGTAGGTAGTATAGCACTTACCAGCCCCAACAGCCAAACAAATCAGTAACAGCTTGCACTGTACATGCTTGAGCATTGTCCTGCAAAATGATGGTCAGGTCCAGCAGAAAGTGGCATCACTTGTGTCTCTAAGCTGGTCGTAGGCTGTGTTCCAAAAATGAAAAGCATAATAAATAAATAGTTGCCACTATTAAAGTTCCAACCCTCATAGCTACAAAAATAAATGTCATTTCCTTAATTCTTCCGCGTGCACGTATTTCTGAGCGTATTACAGGTGACAGTTAGGGGTTCAATGACTTGTTATGAACCACCTATGCCATATCTTGCAGAAACTAAGAATGTTCAGGAACCTGTTTTTTGGAAAATATCTGCGAGAAGATGCCCTCCCAGAGACTGTGAAATGATACTACAATTTTTAGGGACTTTTTTGTTATAAAAATTGAAACTACAAAATATAAAAAAGTGTACTTGATTGGTAGATGATAGTTTGGTCAGATAACATTAATAAAAACGTAATAACTGTAATAACTGCATGTTGTGGAACAGTCTGAAACAAGGGTCTACACACAAAGCGACTATTCTTTGTCAGATGTCCACCTGTATTTGAAAATTTGAGTTCATGATGAACACCAAGGCTGTCTGTTTTTTTTTGTTTTTTTTTTACGAATACAAGTAGGTACCTACATCGTTTCCTTGTGTGATAGTAATTCTCTTATTAACTGTAAAAGGAATATAGGTTCTCTCCCTTTCCTGTGACTGCTGTATGCACAATGGCACCATCAACTAGAAAATAGAAAATTCTGTGCCACCACTGTAGTGATCACTGTCAAGCTTCATACCATTCTTGCGTCTGCTCCAAGAGATCAACACTGCCATTACTTTGTTGTACAAACTTCTGGCACTTCGACAGTTATACTGCGCATGGACTAATTGTGGTGTCACCACCAGACACCACACTTACTACGTCGTAGCTTTTAAATCGGCTGTGGTCCGTTAGTATACGTCGGACCCGCGTCTCGCTACTATCAGTGATTGCAGGCCGATCGCCGCCACACGGCAGGTCTAGTCTACAGATACTCCCTAGCACTCGCCCCAGTTCTACAGCCTACTTTGCTAGCGATGGTTCACTGTCTGCATACGCTCTCATTTGCAGAGACGATAGTTTAGCATAGCCTTCAGATACGTTATTTGCTACGACCTAGCAAGGCGCCATATTCAAATTCTATAAGTGCTAAGTTCAAGAATGTCTTCTGAACAGATATTGTGACTCATGTACCATCAAGCGCGACGTTCATCATTAATGGATTAAAGTTAAGTACCAGCCTAATTATGTCTGCTTTCTGAATTCTAATTCCTTGTCATGTTCCAGACCTCACGTCAGTATATTTCTTCCCTCCTCACACCAGCCTGCGTGAGCTAAAACGCGTGCATTTCAGCCTCCATTCGTAACACGGTATTCGCTCTTCTGCAAACACAACACTAATCTTTTCTTTTCTGGAAACGAATGTTACGTCCTTAGGAGATGTTGATGTAGACAGAACTGTTACTGTTGTTGGGTCTTGCCATTTTATCACAACGACTGAATCTTCGATCTGTGTCTTGAACATATTTGTGAAAGTTCATCAATTTCCTTCACCATTTCTGGAAGATCTTTTCTGTTGCCTCTGAGAATTTCTATACAATATAGTCCGCTTACCAGAAGTGATTTCATTAGGAGTATGAAATAGCACAGTTTTCAAACCATTTCATCAAGAGGAATATTGGCATAATATCTTCCCCTTTTCTATAATAGATCTTGAACTTCAGTAGAGAGCCTGTCTAAGCGTCAGCCAGTCTTGTATCTGCTTTTTAAAGCTTCATGTGCATGAGACAAAATTTCTACTTGGTGTGATGAATGGCAGCTAGCTCTAAATGCGAGAAAATATAAGTTAATGTGGATGTGTAGGAAAACACACCTGTAATATTCGGATACAGAATTAATAGTATACTGCTTGTAGATGTAGATGTATTGTTTTATGCGCAATCTTCCCTTGAAAGCTCTTACAGCTTTGCCAACAGATAATATGCCTGAATGATTATATACCTCTAAGAAATTAGTATTAGGGCATCAATTAGCAACCTCACTTTATGTAATTTATCATAATCCTGGAGCACCTTTTTCCCCTGCCTTCGAATAATCGTTGAAATGAAGATTTTATAAAATTTTTTGAACCTTTTTAGATTCGTTTCTTTCTTATACTGATTCACAATGCAAAGAGGATCTGACCTCCAGTAATCTGATAAATGAGACAGTTAGTCGATGTCCAAATGATGAGTAACCCAGCTACATATGTATCAGAACTCAGAACTCAATCGAAAATTTTGTCACTCTTGGGATACGTACAAGTTTGTTTGTTCGGCAGTATTCTGAATGTATTTTCGTTGAAGATACAAAATGGGATGCACCCCTCCTCCTAGTTCTATCTGTATATTGATCAGCTTCCACTTATAAATGACTGTGGTTGGCAATCAGACTCTTTATTATAATGGGTGGACACTAGTGTGCAGTAAGGCCCCAGTGTTGATTTAACTAGTCGCTATAAGCACTGCAGAGCTAAGCTCTCACCACACAGTCTTTAATTTCGAATGGTTGGAACCGATAAGTAAATTCACAAGCAAGCAAAACTGTATTATAATAAAAAAGAATTAATGAAACAAAAAATGAAGGGAAATTTGCACTAAAAAAGGAATATTTTTACAACTGCATTATTATGAAATGTTCTGCGTATACCACATTGTGTTATTGTTCACTCAGTTTACCTTGCATCATTCTTTTTCTGTATCTGTCACTGTATATATTTTAATTATACTTGTCGTCTTCTGAAAGCTTCTCCTTCTTTTAATTTTACGAAAATATGACTGTGGATTTAATTCCCTCCATTTGAATTGTTGACGAAGGCAGCCAACTCCAGGGAACGCCAGTGCCTCTCGAGACGATATAAAATATGAACGAATTCTTCTTAACTTGGTTCTATTTCACTTTAATACAAATGCTTTATATTATTATTAAGTATTCTCTTATTCAGAAACACACATAATACAAAACACTCGTAGCCCATCATACTCCCAGCAATACATCTTAACCGAACTTCTGCAGACAAGAAAGTGAAACAAAATCATGTACAAAAAAGTGAATTACGTTTCATGGTCATTTGTCTACACTTTACTGCTCATTCATAATTAATGCCACTGCCAATGCTTACAGTCTTTCATTCTGTCATTATTGCTGTTCCATTTTTTAATAAGTTTTTACTTTGCCATATCTGGGGGTCTTTCATCATGTACCTACACAGTTCCCCCCACGCTGTACGTTGACATGGTATGGAGATGTAGTTTTTCTGCATGTACATAACTTACATGTACATTTGCCAATAGAGGTCGATGCCCTTTATTTGTCGGCTTCTATTTTATTTAATGCAGGGGATATGTTAGCTTATCCTGTGCATGTTAGCGTCCTACAATAAATTAAAAGATTATATACATAATATATATTTGAATTTAGCGCACTGACAGTAACGTTCAGTTTGCTTTGGCCTTGTAGCCACGTTTTGCGGCTGCGCACTGGTTTGCTTGGTGGCTAAGCACAATCTGGTAATGGTTAAAATGCTAGTTGATACTGTCATAAGTGCGTGCACTCGTTTCTTAGTGTTAATTTCATACTGAGTATCACACTGTCACCTGAGTTTTACAGACTAAAGTATTGCCATGGCGTTTGTCTTCATTCTGGTTGCAGTGTGCTTGTTGTTCAAATGGCCCAGGTGTTACTATTACTGTGCTTACCCGCATATTCAGCGGAGAGAACACTGGCCAACTCATCTGTTGATGAGGTAGGTACTAGAATGAGATTTTCACTCTGCAGCGGAGTGTGTACTGATATTAAACTAAATTGTTTACTCAAGGTGCGCACCGTTTCTTCATTTGATAACTACTATTCTCGACTTACTTCTCTAATTCTGCGCCGTGTCGATTGACTGGTCGCTGAAATAAAAAACTTAAAACTAATAGCATTACATAGCTTGGAGGCCTCTGATGCATTTGGTTATTACACCTGTCCGCAGGTATTTCCATACTTTGTTTAAATTCATAGACATTCGTTTATTCTGTTACCCTTTATGACGACTTACACTGCAAAAAGCATTATTTTACATTTCCTACGGTATTTTATCATTCTTTCTTAGCTTAAACGTTTCTTATATTTCTTCATAATGCTTACTTTTGCTTGTAAATGTGTTGTATATAACTTACTATTTAATTCAATCTCTGTGTACATGTATCAATAAATTCCTTAGTTCTTAGACAGTAGATGTGATTGCATAGTATTTCCGTTTACTTTGTATTTAAGTTAGGTACTTGTACATACCACATTCCTATTTGGTTGCACCTTCTGCGTCTGTCGCGCATGCATATAGGTCAATGCCTCCTCTCCTACTACGGACCTCAAGGTGTATTGTTGAGCGGCCACAGCTGAGGCATAAGCTAATTCTGTTTATACTTTCACTTTGTGAGAAGTGGTGTATTACTCCTAATTCCTGTTGATTTTATGCTTACTTCTGCAAATCAAAGAAATTACTTATACCTATACACATTACTTTATCCTAAAATACTTTCCAGAAAAAGTTACTCTTAGAGTTACGTACCTTTTGTACAATTATCTTTTGATAGAAAGAAAAATGTTTCCTTACTTCATCATTCTATGAAGGCTTTTATATTTTTGTGAGGGTGGAGACCCTTGTCACTCCCTGTTTTCTCACAGACTAATCTGTATATTCCAGGGTAACGTATTTTGGAAATTATTTATGGTCCTGAATAGAGTAATAGGCACTTCTTATTCAGTTTGCCCATTTAGGGTGCATCCCTAAGAGGACTCGTTGCCCTTCAAAAAATTGCGTAACCTGTTTCAGTTTCTAACCATACACTTTCTTTCTATATTTAGCCCTGTTTTCGAGTGTAATCATGGCTTTTGTGATTTTGTCTTGTACTGTCATTTCTGTAAAGGGTACTTTTGGTATGGGCAACTCCTACTCATTTGTTGATTTTGTCTGGAACATCAGTTCGTAAGGCATGAAACCTGTCGAAGAATCTGGAAGGTTCTTGACAACTTGTTCGAAAGGAGTTACGTATTCTACGATTCAGGTGTGTTTGTGAGAGCATATGTCCTAATCAACTGGCGAAATTCCTCAAAGGCTCGTTCAACTGGATTTGCTTTTGGGTAAAAATAGCTTACTAATTGATGTTTCACACATTGGAGATCATACATTGTTTTCACTTTTGCCCACCGAAATCTGAAGCATTATCATTTAGCAGTACCTTTGGGTTACTTATTCTTCTCAAATAGTCTTCCTCAATTCTTTTCCTGATACTTGTGACTGTTGCATTTTTAATGGCATACATTTTGATATGTGCCACTACTTATCTTACGCCTCCCTTACTTTTGATCAGATTTTTCATGTTTCCCATGAAACAAAACGCTCTTGTACTCCTGATACCATTTACTTACCTTTCCACCTTCATCTGGCTTAAGATTCCATCTGAGATCTTGCTGTTGTGTAATTTCCATTTGCTTACAAAATTTATGGTAATCAGACTATTGTGCTGCACCCTGCATTAATAACGTTTTCATTTCAGCGTCTTGCTCTATTAATTCACTAAATTCATTTAAACCTCATGGTAACCCAGACAAGGCATCTGCAATAACATTTTGACTTCCTTTAATATATGTGATCTCAAAATTGAATTCTTATAATTATAGATATCACCTAGCTAATATACATTGCAATAGTTTGCATATTAAAAGAAATTAAAGTGACTGATGGTCACAGCAAACTTTGAGATTCTTTCCCCAGAAAAAATATTCATAGCTTTTAAATGCCATACTGCAGTTAAATGTTCCATTTCTTACACAAGGTAAGACTTTTCTGCTTCTGATAATGATGACCTTAGGTACTTCCTTACATTCTTCCTCTTGCATCCTGAACAAGAATTCCCCCAGCCCCTGAGATAAGGCATCTGTGCTTAGACGAAAATCTTTGGACATGTCAGGCTGGCTAAGAATGTTTGCATTTACTAATCCCTACTTAATGTCATTAAAGTCCTCCTGATATTTATCATCCCATAGCCAAGTCCAATTTTTTTTTTTTTTTTTTTTGCAAGTTGAGTAATGTGTCACTGTTCATCTATTGCTGTGATACGAATTTACGAAAAACGGATGCTAGTCCTAAATAAAGTTTAAGTTGGTTTTTTATTCCTTAGAGCTGTACAAGTTTGTATAGGATCAAGTTTTTTTCAGATAAGGTAACATACCTTGTTCTGACAGAATATGTCCCAAAAATCCGACTTGCTCCTTACCAAAACAAGACTTTCTTAAATTGGCTGTTACTCTGTAATCTGCAAATCGTCGAAGTACCTGTTCAATCACCCTGATATGTTCTAACCACGTGGGTGTGGCAATTACCTTGTCGTCTACATAAACAGTGACTTTCCTAAGCAGTCCGAGTCCTAAGACCCTGCCCAGTGCACATATAAACATGCTTGCCCTAATGTTCAGTCTAAAAGGTAGAACACGGAATTCGTAACTTCTGCCACCACAATCAAATGCTGTACTTTCTTCATAGAGTTGTATTTGCCAGTAGGACTGCTTTAGGTCGAATTTGTTGAAGTATTTGGTATTGTAAAACTTTAACAGCTGTTCGTCCAAGTTGTCTGGTCTTATGTGTACTGGTATTTAATCTCATTGATACCTCTAGCACAGAGAGCTAATATTACAGATCCGTCTGGTTTACTTACTGGTTATATATGACTACAACAGGGTGAAAATAAAGGTTCAAGAATTCCCCATTTAATCATATGGTTGATCTCTTCCCTTACTGCCTCTCGTTTTGCCTATGGAATAGGATATAACATTACAGAAAGGGTCCATGTGGGTAAACAAATTTATATTCAAAGTCTTTGATAATTCCTGGCTCCTTATTGAAAACATTTGCATACTTAAACAACAAAGTTCTTGTCATTGCATATCATTTAGTATCTGTGATGCACTTAGATTCTGTTCTACCATTTTCTAACTAGCATCAGTGTTTGCTTCTTATTCAGTATCATATTTGTTTGTGAAATGTACAGTTGTAAAGGAATATTGTACTATTACATTTGACTCTGGTTTGTTTTTGGCACTTTTATCAGGTGTTTTGACTAAATCAATGGAAAATATCCGACCTTCACATAAAACTGGCATTTACCACTACCTATGTTAATCTGTGTATTGTATATTCAAAATGTGTCCATGCCAATAAGACAATTAACTATAAGTTTGTCAATTATAAGGAAATTGCACTTCACTGTAAAATGTTCAGTTTGTAAGGGAATAAGAATCTAATGTTTTACCAATTGAGTCTTACTGCCTGTAGCAGTTTGCACCTTGCAATTTTCGACAGGAAATGTTGGAAATTTGACTCTCTTCTTAAATTCACAGAAAAATGCATTTGACATTAGTCGGTAGTTGAACCTGTATCTAAAATTAACTGTGTGTCAATGTTAAATATTTTCACCCTAATGATTTCTTATACTTGTTCTTCCTAGATATTATTCATTGTATCTAACTAATGCTGATAAAAATCATGCTTATTTGTAAAATTTTATGAAACATGTTTGTAGATTTGCTTTGATCCCACTCCGTGAGAGGTCAATAGTATGGGACTTAACTATGACCTGTTAGGATTTTCTAATGGCGTAGTGTGACTTAATTCACTGCTTGGAGTAATTTCAATTAGTTGCACAGTGCGGGTACTTCGCCAATTTGTGTCGTAAGCTGCTCATGACATTCCATTGTGAGTGCTCGTATTGTTACTAGTAAAAGCTGGTGTGCCGTTCTTTTGCTGCCCAAAGCTCGGATGCCATAGAGCGTAAGGCATGGAATTGTGGCTGTGCATTGGCCACTTCTGTGGCTGCTTGTTTCTGTTTATGTTCGGCATATGGCCTTGTGATAGTGGATTGTAATTCGCCCGTGCATTGAAATTACTGCAGTTGTTTCGAAAATTTCTTTTAAATCGTTTGCTTTTTCTGTTCCCGTTACCATACTTGTTATCTCTGGGTATGTAACTTTGCTGTTGGATGCACCATCCCTGCTGTGTATTTAGATCATGTTCCACTGACTGACTTACACAACTATTTTGTTGCTGTCCCTGATTTTCTGTTCTATTTGGTACAGGTCTGTCCTCATGGATTAAGTCGATGGAATCAAGCACTGACTGAAAGTACTCAGTGTTTTGCTTTGGCCTTGTGACTAATTTTTTTGTAATGTGCGATCGTAACCGACTTTTCAAAATTTTTAATACATATATCTGTGCTATTGGGTTCGTCCAGTAGGGTGTCTTGTCGAAGAATTTTCCAAAGTATACTACAGTATTTGGCAGTGAGTGGAGTGGGGTTTAAAACCACACGTCTGAGTCTTTCTTGTACTGTCTCAAACCAGTATTTGTCAAGGAAAGCTCGTCCAAATTATACATAAATGCTGCAGCGTTCGGCCACTTCAGTTGCCCATAATAGAACGTCACATTGCGTATATCCCACGATAAATCTGATTTTCTGTGCTTCCATCCATTTGCATGGAAATACATTACGAAAAACACTGACAAATACTACTGGGTTCATTCTTTTACCTTTGGTGCTGCATGTAGGAAACTGTCGATGTCTCAGCAAACCTTCGTCTGCAGAAATAGTTGATAGACTAGATTAGATTAATACTTGTTCCATAGATCATGAATACAACACTTTTTAATGGTGTGGAACGTGTCAGGTTAATAAAAGATGTCTGTACAAGATATTACATTACACATTTTCTGTCGTATTTATGTTGTTATTGTAGTTACCTGTAATTCCGTTTGGTAATTGCTCTGGCATAGGAGTTGTGGGTAAGTTTATATTTTGCATTCTATAACTGTCATTGGTATCTGCCGTAGGACTCGTGACAATTTGTGGATAAATACCGACAGGTTGTGGTTTGTTCACTGTAGCCTGTGTATTATTTACATGCATATGTCGAGATCCGTTAGTATTTTCTTCTAAAAGATTGCGGATCCTACCTTCTGTGGCCTGTAGACTAATGTTTACCTTCTTCATTATATCATTTTATTTTTCTGAATAGCATTATCTGCTACATCTGTGTATAACTTACAATCGGTTACTAACTTCTATGTAATGGTATTAGTCTTATTTAACATACCTGCTTCAGCTTGACTAATGGTATAACTTAGATTTTCATTAATCTTCTCTCTCTCCTTCTTAGCACATGCTAAATCAACTCCTAACGTTAATGCCCTTAAAGTAAGCTATTCTACAGCTAGATGTACACCTTCATAGTCTTTGTTTAGTTTGTTAACGAGAGTGGTTGCCTTTTTTACTGTCAAACACAGCTGGTACTTTGTGGCTTCAATGTTTGTATTCATGTCTGTGATTTTATTTATCTGTTGCTCTACTATATCATGATGTCATTAAAAGAATGTACCTTCTGTATTAACTCTGTAATGTTACTGTTAATTTCAGAAAGTACTTCATGCTTTACTTGCTTTTTCGCACCATTCCAATTTTCGTCAATTTGAATACGCAAAAAATAAAAATGGAAAAATCTTGTATGCCTATTATTACACTTGACATCAGAAACTGTTTTACAGCTACTATGCCACTAGAACTATTGTGTTGCAATTCTTTATGTTTTACTGATTATGTGAATCACACTGAAAAATTCCTGTGAATTTTCCACAATAAAATTCAAGTAAGGGAGTAATGAGAAAAGGTCTCTATCTACATCAAAAGAGACCCTACCAAGAATAACCGTACAAGCAACTTGTCTAGTCGTCCTACCTTCGCTGCGCCCAACAAACCAGTTTACTATTGAAAATTTTACATATCCTGGGACCAACTCTTATTACTTACCAAAATTTTTCCTCAGTTTTTGCCTTTTTGCTTTACTTTCTCGATGTACTGATTCATGCAAACAGAAAATACATGTAATGAGTTTTTATGACTAATAACAATTTCATACAAAGTTCTTACTACAACAGTAGTTAACAAACCCTACTTACAACTGGTGTCCTGAAGTCCTGTCACGGGTCACCACCCGTTTTGTAATAAAAAATAATTAATCAAAGGAAAATGAATATTAGTACAATTAAATTGTTACAAAACGTTCTGTATGTATGAAATTGTGTTATTGTTCATTCACTTTACTTTGCTTTGTTTCTTTTTCTGCATCCATCACTATATATATTTTAATTGTTTGTCATCTTCTAAAATCTTATCCTTCTGTTAATTTTACAAAAATATGACCATGGACTTCTTTTCCTACATTTCAATTGTATATAGGCAGACGACTCCTAGGAAAACCAGTGCCTTTGAAGATGATATAAAATATGAACAAATTCTTCTTAACTTAGTTTTATTTCACTTTAATACAAATACTTAATGCTGTTATTAAGTCTTCTCTTGTGCAAAACACATATAATACAAATCACTCATAGCCCATCATGTTGTTGTGGTCTTCAGTCCAGAGACTGGTTTGATGCAGCTCTCCATGCTACTCTATCCTGTGCAAGCTTCTTCATCTCCCAGTACCTACTGCAATCTACAACCTTTTGAATCTATTTAGTGTCTGCATCTCTTGGTCTCCGTCTATGATTTTTACCCTCCACACTGCTTTCCGGTACTACATTCCATTATCCTCGTTTTGCTTCTGTTGATGTTCACCTTATATCCTCCTTTCAAGACACTGTCCATTCCGTTCAAGTGCTCTTCCAGGTCCTTTGCTGTCCCTGACAGAATTACAATGTCATCGGCAAACTGCAAAGTTTTTATTTCTTCTCCATGGATTTTAATTCCTATTCTGAATTGTTCTTTTGTTCCCTTTACTGCTTGCTCATTATACAGACTGAATAACATCGAAGATAGGCTAAACCCCTGTCTCACTCCCTTCCCAACCACGGCTTCCCTTTCATGTCCCTCAACTCGTCAACTGCCATCTGGTTTCTGTACAAACTGTAAATAGCCTTTCGCTCCCTGTATTTTACCCCTGCAACCTTCAGAATTTGAAAGAGAGTATTCCAGTCAACATTGTAAAAAGTTTTCTCTAAGCCCAGCGATACATCTTAACCGAACTTCTACATACGCGAGAGTGAAACAAAATCATGTATAAAAAAGTGAATGTTATTTTATCATCATCTGTCTGCGCTTTACTGCTCATATATAAGTAATTTTATTGCCGACACTTATAGTCAGTCTTTGATTCCGTCGTTATTGCTGTTTCACTTTTTAATAAATTTTAACTTTACCATATCTGGGGGCTCTTTCATCATGTATCCACACAAGAGGGAGGAGGGCACACAATATAAGTCATAACCACTTTGAAATGCCGACATACACTGCATATGGACAATATAGATCCTATTCATGTATTACATTCATTACTGCAGGAACAGACATTTTCATCAGTACAGAATCAATCTGTTTTAAACTTGACACATTTTTATGGTAAACAACGATGAAATATTGAGTGAATATATCTTGCAACACATGGAAGATACGTAGCTACTGTGATGGTGATATTTGTAATTTTTTGTAACTAATGAACATTTCTTTAACATTATCTTTCTTCAGTATTGACCATTGAATGAAAATGATTTATTTACACTGATAATTGTCGATGTGGAGAATTTTTAAAATGATGCAACTTGACACAAACACTTTCTTGCACTTTTGTTGAAACATAAATTTAGCTTGTTTCACGCCATGAGTAAGTAAAATCGTATGTTCTAAAGACCACACTAACGACTTTTTTTGTAGTAATGAAAATGTGCGTAATACCATTTTGATGTCTTCTTCTACAACTGCTTTTATTATGCTTGAAACGTGAAAAATATCTTGTATTTTGTACACAATCTGATGCTTTGTGTAAAATGGCAACAATAATGTTAAGAATTTTATATGGGCCTATGTATACCCATCTTATGATCTGTAAATGTTGCTGATTTAGTATCACAGTTTGAGAAAAGGACACTTTAAACTTCTACTGAAGTAACAAGATTGTGATAATGCTTCTTATATTTAAACACTTAACTTGTATTCACTTGTACAAGAGGACAACAAATCATGACTTTTATAATATGTCCATTACTATAAAAAAAACACTAAACTTCACCATATAAATATATATTTTAGTCTTTTTGTAGCGTTGAGCAATGTATAGCAGCCTCTGTCGAGATTTTGCTACTGATGGTTAGTCTAGCAGCTTTTACATAGTAACTTCCAAGTCGTAATTCACATTATAATACACTCCTGGAAATGGAAAAAAGAACACATTGACAACGGTGTGTCAGACCCACCATACTTGCTCCGGACACTGCGAGAGGGCTGTACAAGCAATGATCACACGCACGACACAGCGGACACACCAGGAACCGCGTTGTTGGCCGTCGAATGGCGCTGGCTGCGCAGCATTTGTGCACCGCCGCCGTCAGTGTCAGCCAGTTTGCCGTGGCATACGGAGCTCCATCGCAGTCTTTAACACTGGTAGCATGCCGCGACAGCGTGGACGTGAACCGTATGTGCAGTTGACGGACTTTGAGCGAGGGCGTATAGTGGGCATGCGGGAGGCCGGGTGGACGTACCGCCGAATTGCTCAACACGTGGGGCGTGAGGTCTCCACAGTACATCGATGTTGTCGCCAGTGGTCGGCGGAAGGTGCACATGCCCGTCGACCTGGGACCCGACCGCAGCGACGCACGGATGCACGCCAAGACCGTAGGATCCTACGCAGTGCCGTAGGGGACCGCACCGCCACTTCCCAGCAAATTAGGGACACTGTTGCTCCTGGGGTATCAGCGAGGACCATTCGCAACTGTCTCCATGAAGCTGGGCTACGGTCCCGCACACCGTTGGGCCGTCTTCCGCTCACGCCCCAACATCGTGCAGCCCGCCTCCAGTGGTGTCGCGACAGGCGTGAATGGAGGGACGAATGGAGAGGTGTCGTCTTCAGCGATGAGAGTCGCTTCTGCCTTGGTCCCAATGATGGTCGTATGCGTGTTCGGCGCCGTGCAGGTGAGCGCCACAATCAGGACTGCATACGACTGAGGCACACAGGGCCAACACCCGGCATCATGGTGTGGGGAGCGATCTCCTACACTGGCCGTACACCTGTGGTGATCGTCGAGGGGACACTGAATAGTGCACGGTACATCCAAACCGTCATCGAACCCATCGTTCTACCATTCCTAGACCGGCAAGGGAACTTGCTGTTCCAACAGGACAATGCACGTCCGCATGTATCCCGTGCCACCCAACGTGCTCTAGAAGGTGTAAGTCAACTACCCTGGCCAGCAAGATCTCCGGATCTGTCCCCCATTGAGCATGTTTGGGACTGGATGAAGTGTCGTCTCACGCGGTCTGCACGTCCAGCACGAACGCTGGTCCAACTGAGGCGCCAGGTGGAAATGGCATGGCAAGCCGTTCCACAGGACTACATCCAGCATCTCTACGATCGTGTCCATGGGAGAATAGCAGCCTGCATTGTTGCGAAAGGTGGATATACACTGTACTAGTGCCGACATTGTGCATGCGCTGTTGCCTGTGTCTATGTGCCTGTGGTTCTGTCAGTGTGATCATGTGATGTATCTGACCCCAGGAATGTGTCAATAAAGTTTCCCCTTCCTGGGACAATGAATTCACGGTGTTCTTATTTCAATTTCCAGGAGTGTATTTTGCCAGTACAATGGGTAATGTTGCAGTATAATATCTCCTACTTCACAGCAAACAACGACTTCTCACTGGTCTTCCTAATAACATTTCCACTTCTGCTTGGCTGTCAAACAGCTGCTTAATTCTGTGGAATTATGAGTTGCGATAATTTCCCATCCATGCGAGTCCATTTAGCAATGATTACACTCACTTCAATCACCACACGATACAGTACTTGGGCATCGTACAACACTCTACTTCTCAGTCCTTCCGACTCACAATGCAGACTGTTCTGGAACTTTTTGTCGCAACGTTCCTCCTGCTCCGCCCTTCTCATTTTAACTTAAGGTTAAAGCAATGACACATTACACCTTTGATTACAAAGGTTGGCAATACTTTTAAAATTAAGAACTACTTAATAATATTTAAAGATTAATACAGAAGAACATTATTTACAGCTATACACTTATAACACATTTAAAGATTATTGATTGCGTACTTCGCAAGCTAATGGCAGCACCTCAGTGGCGAGCTGCCTTTGTTTACCCCACAACCATTGGATGGCGTATGTGCCCTCAGTACTCTATCATATCACTCTCTGCTTTATACAGGTCCTTACATCTGCCATGCTACTGATCGTAATTTACGTTACGACAGAGAGTAAAGAAATAACTTCTATAAAATTAAGTGGGACTGTGTGACACATATTTGTGCCGTTACAAAAGTAAATACTCATTGTTTTAGAGAATGCTATCTTCAACAATGTTAAGCGTTCCCTAACTGAATGAATGCTTAAATAATGATTCAGTGTTTCATCACAATCAGTTTTAGAACTTTCGTCATTATCACTCAGACTTTGAATATCTGTTGAATCTGTAGGAGAACCTAACCTGCATAGGCTAAACATACTAACTTAACTGAAACACTACCTACTACTGAAGGCACTTATTTTTGAAAAGCAGCAGGAGAATGTGGGTGGATTTTCAATATATTATGTTCCTAATTTGCTGAAAGAATGTCGGATTTAATTTCGGAAACTGTCTCATCCACAGGAAGTTAGAAAAAATACTATAACACGTCTTCCTCTCTCATTAAGTAATTCTGTAATGAAAGATACCAAACCTAAGTGGATATGCCCAATAACATTGCAATAGACAGTCATATTGTTTATACTAAATAGTGTGAAACAATTGTGCGTGTGAAGCGAAACTGGACTGTGGAAGAAATATTACCGTAAATACACAACATATTTTTGCTGTGCTAGAATTTACTATGAATTTTCTTTCATGTATTAACATTAAGAAAGTTGCATAACATTTCAAATAAGTACTGTGGAGCTGATACTTCCTGGCATATTAAAACTGTATGCCAGACTGAGGCTCAAACTCTGGACCGAGTTCGATTCTCAGTCTGGCACACAGTTTTATCAGTCAGGAAGTTTCTTATCAGCACACACTTAGCTGTAGAGTGAAAATTTGATACTGGAAGCCTCCCCTAAACTTTTGCTAAAACGTGTCTCCGCAATATACTTTCCTCCAGGAATGTAGTTCTTGAAAATTCACAGAAGAGCTTCTGTGAAGTTTGAAGTTTGGATGGTAGGAGACGAGGTACTGGCTGTGAGGATGGGTCGCAAGTTGTGCTTGGGTAGCTCAGTCGATAGAGCACTTGCCTGCTGAAGGCAAAGTTCCTGAGTTAGAGTATATATAAATATATATATATATATATATATATATATATATATATATATATATATATATATATATATATATATATAAACAGATGGCAGTACCAGCTAGACATGGGAATGTCAAGTCCCTGGAGGACATGGGAAGGGAAGGTTTTCACTGCCCATGAAACGGTTTCGTAGAGATGAACATACTACAATGGAAAGCGAAACTTCTAAGCACAGAATTACATTTTTCTGAACAAATTAAGTTTTACAATCACTCTCTTTAAAAATAGTAATTTCACCTTCTCTACTGTTTGGTGGTTATATTTGAAATAGCTAACTGAAAACCATCCTATCAGACATCTATGAACAGCTCTATCGTTCTTTGTTAGAAGACTAGTAATGCTTCTTGGGAATGGGACCCTAAGATTTCTATTTTAGAGCGGAAGTGTTCTCTATGTTGATGGAAGTTAATACAAGCGAAGATGAAATGGTTAACTTCTCCAACATCTGAATTATTGCAATCACAGTTGTCTGAATTGCTGATCTGTAGACAAAACAAATAAGAAGGAAAGCTGCTTTGATTGAATCTGATCCATGTGACTGCAGAGGTAGCTCTGCAGAGTACTGACATTTTGTGAAACTAAGGAAAGCAGGGCATAAAGCTTGCTTCCGAACGTAACATTTTCCTTCGTTTACAATTGATATTGCAAAATTACCTTTCCCACTTGGATCTGACGTCCATTTGTACTTGATGTAAGGAGTGGGTGGGAGATAACTGGGTATCTAGGTAAGTTCCAGATATAGCAGTTTCCTTGGCAAACTGGTCTACAGTTTCGTTATGCAAATTACATGCATGTGATTGTATCCAGTGCATTCAAATATATTTCTTCCAAAGAATTCCATTATTTGGCTAGCTTTATCGATAACAAGTTTACTGTTGTGTTTATACCAGTTACTGATTTCTGTGGCATTGAGAATGCTTTTGACTGGGAAATTATCTAAATCTTTTCGTTGTTTTGAGTTAAAGAGCAGTCAATGGCCTTCATGACTGCCACTGCTCTCAATGGATAAGAAGAGGCTGATGATGGATGCTCATACTGTTTGTAGTGACCCATTCTTGGACACAAGAATTCACGCCCAGTGTTATGTTTGGAAGCAATTCTTTAAATATCAGTGTGTATATGGAGAGCTTCACTCCATTTTTCACATAAATATGTGTTGGCTATCAATTTAATGTTGCAGCGACTGTGCACACGAAATTCCAAGTAGTATTTACCGCTATCCTTTGCAGTATCTATTTGCCGGAATGCCATTGGCACCTAAAATGAAGAGACATTTCCAGTTCCTCTACTATTTTCATGAAGTTGACTTCATCAGCTACAATACAAGTCCAGATACAGCTGAATTGTAAAGGATTCATTTTACAGATTTCCTTTATGCTACCATTCCCATGTACCATGTAAACATACTCGATTATGGTTCTAATAAATGCCTGATAAATGGTCAATAAAACTTTGAGGTTTGGCAACTCACTAGGCTCTGGTTATAGATCTATTGATGTTCATGACTGGGAGACAAGCGTAAATAATGGACTGAATGTGAGGAATCCAACTAAGCCTGATATCAAACAATAGTCTCAACAGTTTGGTAGAAGTTTTAACAATGAATGAATTATTCCTTGCATAAATGTTATTATGGTACACATGTCGGCTTGAAAAAGTAACTGAAGACTTTGCAGTAGCGTTTTCCAGGCTTTTGTTTCAAAACAATCATCTTTTTCGTTAATTCCTTATCATATTTCCAGTTGCGGAGTTCTCCATTGAAGCCGATGAGTATAAGCAATGTCATCAGCATACTTCAGTATATCAACATTTGGTGGAATAATTTCTGCCAGATCCCAAGAGTGAAGTATGTGTAACAAGGGATTAAGAATAGCTATGTATAACAAGGGGTTAAGAATTGATCCCTGGGTTATGTCTCTGAGGAAGACCAAAGATTCTATAAATTCGTTCTGATACCTTCATGGGGAAGGTGCCAATGCCATATCTCCAGCTGACTGAAAGTCTAATTTGAGTCAGCGCTTCTTAAAAGATTGAGACTTGAAAATTATCCAATGCTGACATCATGTATAGGAATAGTGATATTAAGAATTTATTTTCTTGGAAAATATCAATGCATTGAATATTTATGTTGTCCATCACCCTCAGCCATTAATAAAGCCAAATTCAGACAATTGTACCAGTTCATTAGTTTCTAACCATAGCTCAAGACGATTTTTGACAAATATTTTAAGAGTTTTCACCAAGGGGAAAAGGTAATTTATATATATGATGTATGAATTTTGGTGTCTTTCTCAAGTTTCAATACAGCCAAGATAGTTTGCGTAATCCATTCCTGTATAAGTTCCCCTTTCCCACACCTTTCATTTAATTTCCAAGAAGTAGAACTAAAGTGCCCTATGGTATGATTTTTGTGATATCATAATAAACAATGGTCAGTTCCTGGATACTTGTTCAGAGAAAGTTTCATAACTACTTCCAACACATGACTGGTGAATGGAGCTTGGGATTTCAGTCAGATCAGAGGAGACACTAGTATCACAAATTCTTCTAACTACAGGCGGTCCGCTACTGGAGAGACAACTTCTTTAAGATTTTTTAGAGATGCGACTGTCTTCCAGACCTCCGAAATGTTAGAGACCTTATCCAAGCTAGTATAGAGTTAATCCAAGCATTCTTTTTATTTTCTTAAAAAAATCTCCTATTGAAGGCAGCTATTTCTCTGTATTCCAGAAATCATTCCAGCATCTGTTTCCTTTGCTATTTGGCTAGGGCTAACAATCATTTAGCCACAGCTTTGGAGCACTCACACATGATTTCGCAAAGTAAAACTCTGTTCACTATGGGGGTACTGCAGTTTCTTTTGTACACTGGATCTAAGGGTGTCATAAGTACAGCTTAAGCTTTTCTTGGCAACCCATAATGCAGGCTGTTTTCCAAGCCCTTCCTGTGTAGTATTTAGTATTTCTCCAACAAGTTTCCTTTATTATCCATGGGCTGTTCGAGTAACAACTCTTTCTCACACTTAGTTTGAGATCCAATACCAATTTAATGGAGTAACAGTCTCATTCCACAGGATGCCTTAAAATCTCCCACTTAGAAATGGTATGGAGATCAGGAGACAGCGAACTCAAGTCGATTAAAGATGATTGTTTAAAAGGAGAAACTATCACTGCCAGCGATCCATCCCTCACTCAGAACGATCAGACCTAGATCTCCAGTTGCACTAAAGATGAGACAACATCTTACATTGTCAAGTGAATTGGCCTAAGCAGAGTGGTGTGAGTTCAAGTTTCCACAGAAAAGGAAGGGGGATGAAGCCCATTAAATAATTGGTGCCTGATTTTGCTACTGGTCATGGCCCAATCAGATTTGATACATGTACATTATAATGAAGTTGCCATTTGAGGTTTCTATTTCTGCCATAACCGCTTCAAACATCTGATTTTTAAGTGAAAATTTATTTTGTTGTAACTGATGTTGTTATTAATTAAGAGTGGTGCTCTTGTCTTAACTAAACTGAATCCATTGAAATGAATGGGTGTTTGTGGCTTGAATAGCGTTTGTTAATAGACACAGTGACGATATTATGATTATTCAGTTCTTTTTCCAGGATTTCCGCATTCAAAATTATTTACCTAAATTTCGTCATAGCATATTAAGGGCCATCTTGAGATGTGTAAATGCATCTCTCTGACTGTGGTCCAGTTTTAGTTTTTGCATAAAGCTGGTGGAACAATATTCTAGTTATCTGCACACTCTATATTGTCTTTATTAGAAGTAGTTAACTGTGTTGTTAAATTTAATATATCTGTTGGTGATGCATGAACAATTTATTTCGTATGCGTATGTGCGTGCAGTAAAGCATACTCCACAGAATCCAATGGACCTCTATGACTGTGTTTTGTATAATCTGGGATATTATCTTAACTGCCTTGTTCCTTTATTTTCGTACTGCGAATTAATTATTTCATTGCGCTATTTCCAAGAACAGCAGCTTTTCGATCGGTGCTGTTGACTAAATGTTTTTGACTCTTGAGATATAGAGACAAGTGACCATAGAGCATAAGGATTCTCTGAAACTGGAGAAGCGGACACATTTACGAGAGTTGGGACTTAAATAGTGTCAACTATTTATTCACAACCGAAAGAAAAGAGTCACATGTTTGCACCTGTTGCTGTTCTTGAATGTAGTCACACACGTTGTGTAGAACCCGTTGCCAGATGTGGAAGGCATAGTATACTGTTAGGAGAGCCTGTTCTGTTGATAGTGAGAATGGAGTGGTCTACTACCTGTCGAATCTCTGGAACAGTTCTGAAGCGAATGCCACGAAGTGGTTCCTTCATCTTTGGAATCAAATCAAAGTCATAAGGACTTAAGTACAGGGAGTATGGTGGATAGTGCAGTACTTCCCAGTCCTGTCGACTGAACAGAGCAGCCACAGCTTGCACTTTAGGCGCCCACACGTTGTTGTGCAAAATGATGGGTGGGATGGGTAGAAAGTGTCACTGCTTCTTTCGCAAGTAGGTGATGCTCCAAAAACGAACAGTAATACTCTGCATTGATGGTCTGCGATAGAGGAATATAATACATTAGGATAACACCATCATAGTCATACACAAGAACCACTACAACCTTAGACCGCACCATTCAAACCAACAACAGAACAAGCTCTACTAATGGTGTACCGAGCCTTCAACGTCACTGGCAATGGGTTCTACACTACGCTGGTGACTACTTTGAAGGATAATAACAGGTGCAAAGACGTAACTCTTTGGCATCAGTTGTGAATAAATAGTTGCCACTATTTAAGTTCCAACCTTCGTACATAGATAAAGACAAGCTTTGTAGGTTTTTTTCTATTAGACTGTGAAACTTTGATGTGTGTAGTGAGGGAGAGAAAATTCCTTGTCCCAGGCCAATCTACTCCAACGGTGGTTTCCTGCCATTACATTACATGGTCTGTGATGTACATATTCTTCAGCTCCCTTGAATGAGTTGTTGAGGGTAGCTGAAATTTTTTCAACCTACTGCTATTTAAAGTACATGGGACAGATTTTGTACTCTGAAGTATGATTTCCTTTATAACCAACACAACGGGTTATTTGAATTATAAATTGTATTGCCTCATGGTTACCTACACATAATACTGATTAAATAAGTGATCGTATCGAAAATATGCAAGCACTATCTCTTTAGTCGAATGTATCATGTAACTGTACATTGCATACCATAAGTTGTACCATAATATAACAAGAAATATGATGCAAACGTGAGAACACACGTTTGTCATGGATTGTTACTCATTGTCCCTGAGTGATTTAGTCCTTTGGTTATCCCATACAAAACTACATATGTAACTGAAGTTGTAGACTGTATAGCTTCCTTCAGCTCTTATTCTGACAAATCAGTGTCTATATTTCTCATAGCTCCCTGGCTGTGACTCCTGTTGTTTGGTGTATACGCTATCATCTGTTTGTGATGTAGTGTGTTGTCTTCCACAAATCTATTTCAAGCCTCCCTTGTTGACAGATTGCTTCTGATCCTATTCTTTTAATTCGTGATTTTTGTGTTTATTTCAGAGCTTGAGGTGAACATTAATTTCCCCAAAGCAGTGGGATGGAATTTACTTACATTGGCATTGATTCCACTGATAAACACATAAAAGGGACATCTTCTTCAATCTGATACCTGTTAGTATCCTAGATTATATTCATATTTCAGTTGTGATTTTTACTTTGCACAGTTTGTATTTCTTTCAGATGTTGTTCACTTGCTGAATTAACACCCTTCAATGGCACTAATGTAAACATGATTTGATTTTTTATTTGGTCCTGTTGATTACATATTGTACAAGTGTACTAGTTATATAGTATAGTCAAGTGAAATAATGCAGTATTACACATTCACATACTTTATATCCCATTTTATTTTTTAAGAGCAATTATTTATTGTAATATTAGAATCCAAAATTTATTAACATACGTTTAAGTGAATGATTTAAGTAATAAAACTACGCATTTTTATCCTAATGGCATATATAAATAAATAAGTCTACATTTTTTAAATTAGAAATACAAAATTTATCTTGTGACTATTTATTTTGAGCCTAATGACATAAACAAATTTACATTTATCATCATAATTTGAATTAAAGTAAAATATTTGGTCTTCATGATACAAGTATCACATTTTTTTTAATTTTATGACTGTTGTTTTATCTAAGTGTTTTTTCTCTACTATTACATTAAAGGATGCCATATTACTCTAATAATTCATCCATTTTATAAAATATTTTTCTATGAGGAACATTTTTAATTTCCTATTGAATACAAATATTTATTAATTTCCTTTCTTATATTGATAGGAACGTGATTGTGTACTTTTATACTTGACTCAAAACTGTGTACTTTCGTGAGAGTAGAAGAGCCTCCTTGGAAATTTTCTCTTGTCTTGTGCTGTTGTAGTGAACGTCACAATTTTTCTGAAATAATTTCCTGCTGTTGGCTATAAGCATAATTAGTGAACATATATATTGATTTGTAACAGTAAATATCCTGACAGACCTAAAGAAATCCCTGCAGGATGTCCTGTTAGGGGCCAACTGCACAGTTGAAATGCCTTAGGAAGATAACAGAAGATCGTCATTGGGTATCTTCTGAAATTTAGTTCACCTGAAATTTCATCTGTTAGGCTAAAGAGAGATCTCTTTGTGGCGAATCGATTATGAAAGCCAAACTGTCTGGGTATCAGTAAACCATTTTTCGCTATAAATTCTATCATACACTATTCTCGGAAATAAACTGGCACCAGAGAGATGGGCCGATAGCTGGATACATTCCTTGTTCCATTTTTGTGGTCCGGTATCACTATTACATGTTCTAGTCTGTCTGGAAATAACCAAATTTTCATTGGTTGGTTACTGAGCACAATGTAATTAAGTCTTCACATGATTTTAGAATTCTACTTTGTTGCAGCATTATTTCCAGAAGGTATAGAGCTTTTAAGTAATTTTATGATTTTTTTCAGTTTCTTTATGAGCTGTGCTTTTGAAATGAATCACTACATTTGGAGTGATTTGCATGTGATTAAGCGGCTCTATAGCTTGTGTGGGAGACTGTTAACTGTGGTTCCCAGTTTTTTCAGCTACAATGAAAAAAAATGTACTGAACTCTGAGGCTTCAACTTATTCCTTTCCATATCATCTCACTTTTTATGACGTTCCATATTGTTTTTACTTTATTGTTTGAATTTCTAATTTTCTGTACATAATTCATGTGCCTGACCTTCCTTATTGTACATGTTAGAATTTTACAGTATTTTTGTAATGTAATTTCCCTGCTGGGTTTGTAATAGTCCTCTGTTCTATATGGAGATCCCTCTTTTTGGCACATATGTTAATGGCTGTTGTTGACATTCTTTCATTCTGCTACCAGTTGGTTTGATTTTAACCTGTCTTCAGGGGAAGCAAGCTTTAAAATATTTGATGAATACCTTCAGGAATGAATTGAATTTTTCATTGTTCTGACTGCCTGCTAAACTTTCTCCTATAGTTCACGATGTAAGCAATACCTGAACAAGCTAGTAGATTCAGTTTTTATTGTTCTAACGTGTTTAAAGTGAGTGTGGCCATTTCCTGTTTTCCTGCTGATTATTTCTTAGGTTATCTTTTGACCATCATGATCACACAGACCATTTATTACATACTGAGTTTTTACTTCACAATAATTTGTGGAGCCAAAAAACTACTAGATATTGACTATTTAGCCCTCTGTGAGATTATAAAGTTGACCTTTTAATCAAATACGCAATACACCACATTGCCAGGAACACACATTTTTAGAGACCATTTATTCAGCGATGTACATAACGAAGATCAGGGAGAAAACATAATCTACCATACATTTAACACATCAAAGAGTAAAATATGAATTTCCCAACACCCCTACAAGTTCTCAAGACGTCAATTCATGAACTGTGAAAGTCCACAGCTTGACAGCACCACTGATGTTTACGTTTAAGCAATACCTTTGTCAAAACATCAGCTTGCTGCTTATCGGTTTTTACATATTTCACACTGAATTTTCGTGTTTTAATTAAATCACGAATATAGTGGTGCCTCACATCAATGTGTTTTGTTCAAAGGTGATGCACACCATTGTGACACAGTGCAGTGGCATCTCTATTATCACAGCATACACATACTGGTTTTTCACTATGTGTAACACACTATTCACGAAGCAATCCTTGAAGGTAATCCGCTTCTTGCGCTGCTGCTAATGGAGCCATATACTCAGCTTCTGCAGTTGATAGAGCGACGGTTTGTTGTCGTTTTGAAGTCCAGGAAACTGCTGTCGCAGCTAACTTGAAGATATAGCCGGTTGTTGATCGCCACTGATGGAGGTCTGATGCATAATCAGCATCACAGAAACTTTCAATTTCAGTTATTCCACTTTTTCGGAAAGTTAGTCCTACATTGACTGTGCCTTTAATACATAGCATAATTCGTTTCACCGCTTCCCAGTGGACTTTCCGATAATTAGAATTGAATCTGTTAGAACCCCCACAGCATATGCAATGTCCGGTCTTGTGCTTTGAGCTAAATACAGTAGTGATCCTACAGCTTGCTGATAAGGAATGCGATGTAACACAAGGTTTTCCTCATCTGTCAATTTATTTTCACATTTTTGCAGCTTTGAACCAGGTTCAAATGGATATGCAACCAGATTACGATGTTCCATACCAAATTTCTTGAGTATGTTTGCTGCATACTTGATTTGATCAATACTAATCGTCCCTTGTCACCTGTTTCGTTTTATTCTCATGCCAAGACACCAACTAAGTGCACCAAGATCTTTCATATTAAACTGATTCATTAATTCTTTCTTCAATTCTTTCTTCCACCTATTATATCTATTAGAGAAAATGATCAGTCGTCTACATAAACAGCTATAATGAGTATATTTTGTTTCTCAATTCTGAAGTAAATGAAAGAATCATATTCTGACTTCTGTAGGTTCATTTTATGTAATGTCACATCTAATTTCATATTCGAAACGCGTGACGCCTGTTTTAGACCATAAACTGCCTTCTTCAGCTTGCAAACTTCATCTCCTCCCCCTTCTTCAGGTAGCCTTCAGGTTGATGAATGTAAACTTCTTCATTGAGATCACCATACAGGAATGCAGTTTGAACATCCATATGTTCAATATCAAGATCAAATTCAGTGATAGAACTGACAGGAAGCGAAGTGAAGAATGATGAACGACAGGCGAGAACGTTTCTTGAAAGTTTATTCCTGGTATTTGGGAATAACCTTTCACTACAAAACGAGCCTTATAACGTTCAATTTCACCATTTGGCGTTGTATGGTAAGTGAGTGGGGTTCACCTTGTGAGAAAGGATTTTTGTATAGATATCGACCACGTGTAACTGAATGGTGGCAAATCAGACTTACACCCACTCTGTAATAAGCAAGTTCGAAATGCAATTACACTTCAGGATGGACCAAAAGCAACACTGAAGATGCTACCAATTTGATGATAATAATACAGTCACCAGCCTAATTAGGCATTAACTGAGTTTCTTCCCTGCACAAGTTGGTAGATATTCATGCAAAACAACAAGTAGTAACACTTCGCAATATAGTAGAATTTTAGAACCAGAAAAGCTATTGAACTCATAGTTTCACGTTCTGTTCTGATATGGAAAAACCATGAATACATAACATTACACTATAATGTATAGTAAAAAACTTTATACTGTCTATTAATCTGATTAAAATCGAGCATAGGTTACCCTAGAAATTGCACTTTCAAGCCACACGCACAAAATGTCAGTTTTGATAAAGATAAAACACTTATAAATTTTGACTTTTATATTGACTTTAACGTTTGCTGGTCAAACCAATTTAGAACACTTTAGAATACACATGAATAAAAAAGGGGGTGACCCTGAAACTGTTATTATAGCTATATTTTAAAAAGTGATTACTGAATTTATTGTGCGTTCAAGATTTCCAGTATATAAGTTACTACTCTTTTCATCTTATTTACTGCTCACTTAAATGACTTTAAATCTGTCTTGAAATAATAAACTTCATTACTATATCAATACTAAAGTTATCTTTCAACTTCGTTAGACCTTTGTTATTCATTTACTGGTTCATTAACAAAACATTTCTTTAAACACCATTCTAACATAGCTAGTACTGCAAATAATTATTATTAACACAAATTTTGATTTTCATTTTGGGACACTCGGATTGCACAACATTTGGAAAGGACCCTGTCTAGGTTAGTTGTGAGGATAATTAAATGATGGGAAAGTTCTGGTAAAATTTAGGTTATTGTTGCACAGTTTGCTCTCTGCTCTCTGATCCATACGAATGCAGTACTAAAGGTTTCAACCTGCTAGTATCGATGCTGCGGTTGGTGGGCGGCGAGATGGCAAGGCACAGAGCACACTTACAACCACAGCTATGGCTCTTGATGTATCAGCACTTTAATTCTTCTTAGTTTCACAACACTTTTCCATTAAGTGCCTATGGAATTTTGCCATGCTGTGTGGGCATTGGAACAGCATACCTGAGGCTCAGTGAAGCTATGTCTTCCAGGAGAGCCTCATCGCTCCAGAAGGTTTTGCTCAAACCAGTGCCAAACTCCAACTACAACTGCTGAGCCCATTGTGCTGTATAGTGCCCATGCGCATTTTCCTGGGCTCGCCTGCCATCCACCTTTTACCGCTCCCTGACAGACCGGGTATTCACCTGAGGTTTTGCATTCTACATATCCTAACACATTGCCTATGTATGGACCAGACACACAGTAACAATTTTAAACATCTTACAATAGTCTCAACATTTGTTACATGTCAATTCTATTTCAATATTACTTGACATATGACATCAACATTAATATTCACATTGAAACTTGTTTACAGTTTTCTTAACAGTGGCATGAAACAAAAAAAGAAATGAAATCAGAATATCAATTACACAAGTTTATCGAAAAATCAGAAGAAAAAATATTATTTATATGTACAATAGTACAGCATCGTTGTTGTTACAAACATCCATTTCGAATTATTTACCTTCCTGTATGTTGGTAAATCAGTCAAAATCTATGTTTCATTTTCAAGTAAAGATTTATATTCATTATCTAAGGCTTCCTTCCATTTTTCACAGTCATCACAATTCATTGCTTCTTCATACGAATTTGGTTCAGAAATACAAGCAAGACAAGTAGTAGTAGTAGTAGTAGTTTTATTCATCCGTAGATCTCTTTTTACAAGGATATAGGACATGTCAAAATATTTACAAGCTTTTGCCCTTTCATACAATGATAATACTACGTGTTGGATTTCTGTGTCTCTACACCAGTGCTCAGTAATACAAACTACTGTGCAGTTCAAAGATTGGAGCTCAGCTTCTAATGCTTGTATTTTATTTTTTATTGATTGCATGTTTTGATGGAGGATTGTTAAGTCTGTGAAATGCCCCATGTTACTCTTTCCGATGGTTTGTTTTTCTTTGTGACATCTGGTATGTGTGATTTTTGAAGTGTTATAATCTGTCTTGTGAGTGATTGTTTCAGTATTTTTTGAACTACTAGAGATACTCTTTAGGCAGGGGAACCTGTTGTCTGGATTTATCCTAAAAAAGACCTACTTTTCCTACCTATGACAACACGTATTTGACCATGTGTGGCCCGAGATCCACCCCCTATACTTTCATGAATCAGCTGTACCAATCTTCCCTTCCCAGTCCTGTTTAGGTGTAGGCCATGCCTAGTGAAACCCCATCTGTTGATAGTCCCGACGGGCACCAGAGAAACATGAGCAAAGTTGGCCGTCCTTAGAGCCATCCCCAGCCCCACATTGATTCGCCTCACAGCTCCATCAAGGCATGGCTGATCATGACGCCGGAACAGCTCAACAAAGTGTACATTGGTGCCATGAGTCAGGGAATCTATCTTGTCCAGGTCACCACCTATTTCATATGCCCCATCCCTGTCCAAACTGTTTCCCGCCCCACCCACTATCACTACATGGTCCTCTTTTGTAAAATCCTTACATAAAGACCCTAGGTCCTCTATCACATGACTTAGCCCTGCATTTGGTTTGAAGATACTGGTGGCCTGGTACGCTGCCCCTAAACTTTCCTGTAACTGAGGGCCTACACCTCGCCCATGGCTACTACCTAGCAGCAGCACTTTCTTTTTCCTAACACTTTGTACATTCCTAGGCTTCTTGGCCTCGGTTGAAGTGTGCTGCACATTTCCTGCTCCTCGTTCTACCTGAGGCTCTTCTCCACTTAACTCTGGCAGTGGCAGATACCTGTTTTTGGTGTTGATGATAAAACTATCAGATCGCATTCTCTTTCTTCCTATCCTCCTACCAGCTGCCAGTTCCCAACCACCCTCCTCCCCCCTCTTTCCCTTGATCCTTATCAGTTCCTTCCTTGCTTCCTCCAACTGTGCCTGAAGGGCACAGATTTTCCTTTCCTGCTCCCCAATCAAAATGTTCCTACTGCATACTCTGCAGTTCCAGGAGAGAGCCTCTTCTGTTCTCCCAACATTCTCCCCACTGCATCCCCCCCAGTGAAAATATTTCCTACAAGATTGGCAACAAATCCCTCTACTCACTACCCTATAACAGCTCCCACATTTCTCACTCATGGTCAGTTTCGAAAGAATAGTTAAGTTTAAAGAATGTTTTAAATTTGTCAAGGTCGCGAGATTGTATGTCTGCAAGCAAAAAAAACGACACAAAGATCTTATGTGCGGTGGTTGTTGTTTTTCTACTGATTTAGAGATGCAAAAACAGAAGAATGAATTTGTAATTACTTTGCTTTTAGAGAATTTAAGTTATCAGGCGTGTTTGGTCAGGTTTTTAAACGTTTATAACTCGGAAAATTTAGACCTAGATCGCGTCTATGTAACTAGTAAACAATACGAAATGTGTTAGTTAAATACGTTTTAGAAATGTTTAATTACACTTTTATTGCGACAATAGACACTGATGAAACTAGTAGCTGTCTTTTTTAAACGATTTTTGCACTATCAAGAAAACTTGAATAGAATTTGTTGTGTTTATGTCACGCAAAATTACGGGTTATGTCGCGATTATCGGGACCTCAGCTAAAGAACAAGTTTTTTCAAGAACAAGCTCTGCTTGGACGCTAGTATTCAGTTGTGTGACAAGAACGGACACTACAGCAAGTAATAAAAACAAAGAATATTTAAACTTGGCACTATTTCCTCTTAAATAAGTTATTTTAGCGGACGAAGAAAATACCTGTGATCTCACTCGGCGGCCATCTTGGACAGACTGTGTCTGTTGTTACAGTAAAATTTCCTTGTCACAAAGTTGTGGTATCATGGTAACAGCTCTAACACTTTGACATGTCACACCCGAAACACGTTTCTTCAGATGATAGAATGTTTCTGTATCATAAATGTAAAACCACAGCTACAGCTTCACAGTCATCCAGAGAGTATTAATACACAGCCCAATGTTACCTTTTTATTTCTATAAACTTCGGCTAACTCACTAGCTTCTTAACTTTTCAAATTGCGACAACTCATCGATACCTTCAGCAAGGCAGGTACTTTCGTTCTTGTAATCATCATTAAAATATTTAGTATCAGGTTTTCTTTCAAGTGATGATTTTCTAAAATCTGGGTGCATTTCTGGCTACACAAATTCCGTGTGACGATGTATGTTGCTATTTACAGTTTTCTCGGTGTCACTTTGCGCTAATTAAGATAAACTGCATTTCTGTCAACTTCAGCAGGTTGTGTCAGTTCAGTTGCCTCTTCAATGATGTCAGGTGGTGGCGCTAGATGACGACTGTCTATACAATTATCGTCAATTAGGTTACTGTTTGGAATACTGTTTCCACAAGTGCACTTTGAGTTTTTGATGAATTGCACATCATGGGGTTTCATAGTTGTCTTTGGTGAATTTGGATCAATCAGACGATATGTTTTAGAATATTCACAATATCCAACAAAGATAAGTTCCTTAGATTTGTCTTCTAATTTCATACTTTTTTCTTTTGGTATTTGTACAAATGCTCGACATCCAAAGATCCCTAACTGACTCAGATTTATCCGACGACCACTCCATAATTCCTCAGGAGTGACATTCTTAACAGCCTTTGTTGGAGATCGATTCTTAAAATAAATTGTGTATTTACAGCTTCAGCCCAAAATTTTCTACTTAGACCTGCATCTGTTAACATTGATCTTGCTTTTTCAATGATTGTCCGATTTAAGTGTTCTGCAACATCATTCTGTTCTGGTGTGTCAGGAGCTGTTGTTTCATGTTGAATTCAATTCGTCTTTAAAAATAACTTAATGCGCCAATTGATGAAGTCTTTTCCATTGTCTGTTCGAAGTATTTTGATTTTTCGACCAGTTTCATTTTCTACTCATGCTTTGAATTCGATGAATGTGTCACAGACTTCTGTTGTTGATTTTAGGATATAACCAAAAGATTTTCTTGACAGATCATCTGTAAAAGTGAGAAGATATCGTGTTCCTCCCCATGAAGCCATGCTCATTGGTCCACAAACATCAGAATACACAATGTCAAGCAGATCTTTTGCTCTTCTACTTGATGTTTTAGGAAAAGGTTGTAGAGACTGTTCACCTTTTATGCAGGGAATACACGGATATAAATTGACGTTCGTCCAGTTCAGTCCATCAGCCATTTTTTCTTTTAATAAATGCATGCTTACACGATTCAAACGTCCAAATCTTCGAAGCCACAATTCATAACTGTCAATTTCTGCAACATTTGCGTAATGATGCACTTCATCTAATCGATACATACCATTTATTTGAATTGCAGTTGCTACTACTGTTCCAGAAACAATTACATCACTTTTATTGTATACACTGCACTGCACATTGTCAAACAATACACACAATCTACGTCTTGTCATCTGACTAACAGACAGTAGGTTGCAAGCAAGGCTTGGAACATACGCAACATCATTAGCAGTTATCTATTTATTCTTGTCGTCACAAGTAACTCGAAGATGAACATCGCCTGAAGACTGCTATTATCTACTAATGTCGCTTTAGCAGCTGTGGTCGATTGGAAAGTGTTGAACGAGTGTCTTTGATTCGTCATGTGTCATGAACACCCGGAATCTAATTTGTTTTCTTCTTTGTTCTACACTCATTCGCCTTGTGACCATGTTTCTGACATTTATAACACTTAAAAGGCTTGATATTTCGCACAGCACGTTGGATATTCGTCTTCTGGTGTTTACTGTCCTGCTTACTAGCTGCCAGCGACGAATCTGTGGTCTCGTTTGTGGATGCAAACTGACGTTTCGTCGATTCTTGAATTAAACGCTGACTTACTAAATCACTAGTAATCTTGACACCCAAATTCTCAATTGCCATAATCGAAGGGTTGGAAATCTGCTGGGAGTCCAATTAGCATAACTGCAGCTTGAAATCATCGTCTATTTTCTTACCAATGCTTCGAATTTGTTGATCAAGTGACATAAGATCCGACAAATACGCCTCCATATTTTTCTCAGAAGCCAATCGTACATTCATTAAGCATTGTAACAGCCCAATATAACTAGATAAACTCTTATCTTCAAATGCAGATTGTAAATTTTGCCATGCTTCTGTAGCAATCGTTGCTCCACGAAGTTTTGGATGCACAGATGATTTTACAGATAAACATATTTTCGATAATGCTTTCTGTACATTCTTCTCATCTTCGTCAGTGCCAGCAATTGTGTCTCATAGTCCCTCATGTTTCAGGAAAATTTCCATTATGAATTTCCAGTCGTTGTAGTTTGTCATACCGGTCAACTTTTCAAAATTAAACAGTGATTGTCCACCAAAAGCCATCTTGAATACGTTCAGATAGTTAAACAAATAAATCCTGAAAGTTTCTTGGCAAAATAATAATAATTATTATTATGTAACCTTGATTTATCAGTTTATTTCTTTGGTATGGAAAGTTCACTAATCTCCACTAGGACCATAAACTATTAGATATTGACACTAATTAGTCCTCTGTGAGATTATAATGTTGACCTTTTAATCAAATACGCACTAGACCATATTAGCAGGAACACACATTTTTAGAGACCATTTATTCAGCGATGTACATAACGAATATCAAGGAGAAAACATCAACTACCATACATATAAGACATCAAAGAGTAAAATATGAATGTTCCCAACAAAAACATTTTACTACCACCCGTCTAGGAAAAGAAAAGTGATAGTCGTATCTGTGTCGATAGATGCCTGATTCGTCACCTAGTTTCTTTATCATTGAGGTATTACCTCTAGTCTTCCCTGCTTTAGTTAGTCATTCCTTTCTAACATATGTATTGCCGTGAATCTCGTAGATTGATCGACCTACATAGCCGTGTTCGGAAGAGCTTCAGCACACTGTAAATCACGAGTGTGTAACAAACGTCAGGGGAGCAACCACCTCCTTTCACGAAAGGTCCACTGTCCATATCTAGTGCCCCACCAATTAGTAAACTTTTGTTCTTTGTATAAAATTGCACTTCTGTAATTTGTTTCTTAAGTGACCTTTCTTCTGTATTTACTACTAACTAAACTTGGGAATTCATCTATGGTGATCCTGTTTCTTCAGTCGATAATCAAAGATCTCCTGAATATATTTTATTTTAATGCTACATGCGTTTTGCTCTGTTTGAAGAACAAACAATACGGTTGTTCAAAGATCATTCCGCCAGTTTCACTGAATTACACTAGAAGATTCTAACTGAACTTCTTTGGTAATGTGTAATACAGAACACTGTGCTAATAATGACACAGTTGGAATCCATCAGTTTAGCCATCAAAATAGCTGCGAGTAGTGTGAAATGGCAGGAATGTTGTATGAATCTTGTCATAACCTTAGCTAATTAACTCCGGGTACATTTCAGTTGATGTTAGAACGACTACTGGCATTTCATATATGTCGCTATTAGAAATATTATCCTCGGAGATGCAACAAAGTACATTGTACTTCGCCACAGCACTCTTTAAGTAAAATGTTAACAACATGCGTTTTTAAGTATGAAGTAATATGTAAACTGAATACTGAAGGTTAAATTCGAAGCTTAATTTCTTGTGCTGCTCACTTAATAGAATAAGTGTACAGCCTTGTAATAAAACAAAAAATATACATGATATGACAGATTTGTTTATTCCTCTCCTGTACAAAATAGTCCTATTGGGGAAAGTGTGAGTATGCTAATCCAAGTTTTATGTGAGATTTGGAAAACTGCTCGATTTCACCAGCTACAGCATGTGTATAATATATGAAGACATGCAGATCGAAAAGGTTGACAGTTTTACATTTCTGGGACTACAACTCGATGATAAATTCAATTGGGAAGGGCATACGACAGAACTGATGAAGCTCCTAAACAAGTCTGTATTTGCAGTGAGAATGATGTCAGATGTAGGAGACATAAATATAAAAAAGCTTACATACTTTCATTCTATTATTTAATAAGGGATCATATTCTGGGGTAACTCATCAAACGGTGCGAAAGTTTTTTACATGTGAAAGTGTGTAGTAAAAGTCGTTTGTGGTATAAATTCAATAACATCATGTAGGAGCCTGTTCGAGGAACTTCGTATTCCTACCACTGCTTCCTAGTATATTTCTTTCTTAATGAAATTTGTTGCAAGTTTTTCCAAACAATACCTCAATACATAATATCAACATTAGAAATAGGAACATCAATCTACATAAAGACCTAAAGTCACTTACCTTGGTCCAAAAAGGGGTCCAATGTTAAGGAACAGTCATTTTCAATAAACTGCCAGCAAGTCAGCAACCATTAAAAACTTGGTTTTAGATAAAGCGCGGTTTACAGAGAGTTTGAAAGACTTTTTGATACAGAAGTGTCCGATTCTACCCATCTACTTTCACCTATGACATCAACAATATAGCGGAATTGGCTATTCTTAAGTGTCCCCTATGACGTCACTACAAACACAAGGTAACAAAAACGCAGATACATATAAATAAGACAATAACATCACCCTCCAAAAATGCAATCAAATTAATGGGACAACTGCAGGAAGTTGGGGGTTTTAGCACGAGGACAAGCTAAATATAATTTTTCAAAAAAACACACCTCGATCTCAAAACACAAAATGACAAACAAAATGAAAAAAAATTAAAACATTTCACCACATCAACAAAATCTGCAGGAATTGGACACTTCCTTTGAACTACATAGGCCAATCATAGATGACGATACCAAAACACCAATACCTACAACTAAAGCTACGAAAATTGGAATTGGACATTTCCCTTGACCTATAAAGGTCAACCACAGAAGACAATTCCAAAACACCAACACCTAAAACTACGAAAAGTGGAATCGGTCAATTCCGGTGACCTATATAGGTCCACCAGAACTATTGATGCCAAAAAACCAACACATAAAACTGCGAAAAATAAGACCAAAACCACAACCTAAAAAAATCCACAAATCAAACATCCCTACATAAATTAAAACACATTCAATAGTCCATAAATACGCAAAACATCACAACTAGAAAAACAAGTTCATTACCACCAGCAAATTCCGGCGGTGCAAACTAGATCGGCTAGTCCAACCGCCCCCTTTCCCCTTCACCCCCCCCCCCCACACAAACATACACACATTAAACGTCTTACCACACTACAGACAACAAACGAAAAACACCTAACGAAAACGCAAAAAAACCTTGATAATTCATTGGAAATACTTCCAAATACTACGTTTGGAATTACAAAGACGGCCGTCAATGACTTCATAGATCCAACAACAAGGCTCAAATAACAAACACACACACACACGCAAAGAAGCCAGAAGGCACCATGAAACACAACAAGGCGACATGCACGAACACAACATACTCATAAACACCATTTCGTAATGACATTCATGCACGACAACACCTTTACGTCAAAGCAGATGAGTGGAGTCGGATGCTTCCATTGACCCCTCCTCCTACTCTGTAGATGAATATCTTAACAGAGACTGTTAGACCAGCTTAAATAAAAATTTTGCTACATTACAGTTTCGACAGCAATTGGTCACAACAGTCAAGATCAGGTACCCTGTGTATGATAAATTTATTAAAAGTGCATAACTATATTTTACTCTGAAAGTGTATAAATTCTGTAAGTATTAGCAGTTACTGTAATATATTCACATGTTTGGCACTCTACTGACGAATGATGAGAATAATAATTATTATATTCAAATGTTTTACGTTATAATTTATGATATGTTATTTGTCATTCGCGATGGCCTGCGGCTATTTATGAAGCAGTACGAAAATATATGTTCGCTCCAGTAACTATCCTCTCTGGAAATATCACTGGGGTCTATGACCTTTACCTGCAGTCACCGAGTCAGGAACACAGACACGGTTATTCCTTTACCAACTTGCAGGTTACCTGTAGAGAGAGCGAGAACTGTGAGCCAATAACGATAACTGCCACAGAAAAATACCAATTTCTCACAATTATTTCTATAGTCGATCGAATTCCTTATCGTAACTCTCTTTGTTCTATCTGTCCAAGCTAAATTGATGTATAAGGATCTGGCTTCTTAATGCCTGTACTGCAGCTCCTATTAGCCCCTGCTCTGACATTAACTTTAATTGATTGTGCATAAGTAACGAAGGCTCACGAAATAGTACACAGTTCGTATCAACAGATGGCGTGCAGTCTCACAATTATTCCCATGACCTATAGAAAGTCTTCTAAATGGTATAGCTCTCCCTTCTTAGTAGCCTGATCTCCAGTAAGTTGAAGCGAAAGAATAGTTCGATATTCGGTCAACAGATGGCGCGAGACACTGTTGTTGTTGTTGTTGTCTTCAGTCCTGAGACTGGTTTGATGCAGCTCTCCATGCTACTCTATCCTGTGCAAGCGTCTTCATCTTCCAGTACCTACTGCAACCTACATCCTTCTGAATCTCTTGGTCTCCCTCTACGATTTTTACCCTCCACGCTGCCCTCCATTACTAAATTGGTGATCCCTTGATGCCTCAGAACATGTCCTACCAACCGATCCCTTCTTCTGGTCAACTTGTGCCACAAACTTCTCTTCTCCCCAATCCTATTCAATACTTCCTCATTAGTTACGTGATCTACCCATCTAATCTTCAGCGTTCTTCTGTAGCGCCACATTTCGAAAGCTTCTATTCTCTTCTTGTCCAAACTATTTATTGTCCATGTATCACTTCCATACATGGCTACACTCCATACAAATACTTTCAGATTTGACTTCCTGACACATCTATACTCGATGTTAACAAATTTCTCTTCTTCAGAAACGCTTTCCTTGCCAATGCCAGTCTACATTTTATATCCTCTCTACTTCGACCATCATCACTTATTTTGCTCCCCAAATAGCAAAACTCCTTTACTACTTTAAGTGTCTCATTTCCTAATCTAATTCCCTCAGCATCATAAGGTCAGTATTGCCTCTCGTGTTCCAGTATTTCTATGGAATCCAAAGTGATCTTCCCTGAGGTCGGCTTCTACTAGTTTTTCCATTCGTCTGTAAAGAATTTGAGTTAGTATTTTGCAGCTGTGGCTTATTAAACTGATAGTTTGGTAATTTTCACATCTGCCAACACCTGCTTTCTTTAGGATTGGAATTATTATATTCTTCTTGAAGTCTGAGGGTATTTCGCCTGTTTCATACCTCTTGCTCACCAGATGGTACAGTTTTGTCAGGACTGACTCTCCCAAGGCCGTCAGTAGTTCCAATGGAATGTTGTCTACTCCGGGGGGCTAGTTTCGACTCAGGTCTTTCAGTGCTCTGTCAACTCTTCACGCAGTATCATATCTCCCATTTCAGCTTCATCTACATCCTCTTCCATTTCCATAATATTGTCCTCAAGTACATCGCCCTTGTATAGACCCTCTATATACTCCTTCCACCTTTCTGCTTTCCCTTCTTTGCTTGGAACTGGGTTTCCTTCTGAGCTCCTGAAATTCATACAAGTGGCTCTTTTCTCCAAAGGTCTCTCTAATTTTCCTGTAGGCAGTATCTATCTTACCCCTAGTGAGATAAGCCTCTACATCCTTACATTTGTCCTCTAGCCATCCCTGCTTAGCTATTTTGCACTTCATGTCGATCTCATTTTTTAGACATTTGTATTCCTTTTTGGCTGCTTCATTTACTGCATTTGTATATTTTCTCCTTTCATCAATTAAATTCAATATTTCTTCTGTCACCCTAGGATTACAATTAGCCCTCGTCTTTTTACCTACTTGATCCTCTGCTGACTTCACTACTTCATCCCTCAAAGCTACTCATTCTTCTTCTACTGTGTTTCTTTCCCGGATTCTTGTCAATTGTTCCCTTATGTTCTCCCTGAAACTCTGTACATCCTCTGGTTCTTTCAGTTTATCCAGGTCTCATCTCCTTAAATTCCCACCTTTTTGCAGTTTCTTGTTTTAATCTACAGTTCATAACCACTAGATTGTGGTCAGAGTCCACATCTGCCCCTGGAAATGTCTTACAATTTAAAACCTGGTTCCTAAATCTCTGTCTTACCATTATATAATCTATCTGATACCTTTTAGTATCTCCAGGGTTCTTCCATGTATACAACCTTCTTTCATGATTATTAAACCAAGTGTTAGCTATGATTAAGTTGTGCTCTGTGCAAAATCCTACCAGGCAGCTTCCTCTTTTATTTCTTAGCCCCAATCCATATTCACCTAGTATGTTTCCTTCTCTCCCTTTTCCTACTGCCGAATTCCAGTCACCCACGACTATTAAATTTTCATCTCCCTTCACTATCTGAATAATTTCTTTTATTTCATCATACATTTCTTCAATTCCTTCGTCATCTGCAGAGCTAGTTGGCATATAGACTTGTACTACTGTCGTAGGCGTGGGCTTTGTGTCTATCTTGGCCACAACAATGCGTTCGCTGTCCTGTTTGTAGTAGCTTACCCGCGTTCCTATCCATTATTAAACCTACTCCTGCATTACCCCTATTTGCTTTGGTGTTTATAACCCTGTATTACCTGACCAGAAGTCTTGTTCCTCCTACCACCGAACTTCACTAATTCCCACTATATCTAACTTCAACCTATCCATTCCCCTTTTTAAATTTTCTAACCTACCTACCCGATTAAGGGATCTGACATCCCACGCTCCAATCCATAGAACGCCAGTTTTCTTTCTCCTGATAACGGCATCCTCTTGAGTAGTCCCTACCCGGAGATCCGAATGGGGGACCATTTTACCTCCGGAAAATTTTCCCAAGAGGACGCCATCATCATTTAATCATACAGTAAAGCTGCATGCCCTCGGGAAAAATTACGGCCACAGTTTCTCCTTGCTTTCAGCCGTTCACAGTACCAGCGCAGCAAGGCCGTTTTGGTTATTGTTACAAGGCCAGATCAGTCAATCATCCAGACTGTTGCTCTTGCAACTACTGAAAAGGCTGCTGCCCCTCTTCAGGAACGACACGTTTTTCTGGCCTCTCAACAGATACCCCTCCGTTGTGGTTGTACCTACGGTACCTGAGGCACGCAAGCCTCCCCACCAACGACATAGTCCATGGTTCATGGGGGGGCGCGAGACACTGTTGGCAGTTATTGAAATAACTGCCAGTATCAGATGAACGGTTATCGCAGTAACCTTTACCTCTCAGTAACCGGTGATTTCTATCAGGTACGTTGTTTTTTGCAACCTCTACCACAGTCTAATATAACAGTCGCGACACTCACTTCTGTAAAAGTTGTTGCCGTTTGCTATATGGAACGACACTAGCGCTCCAAGCGGCAGATAAGGTGAACGTGAGACGCGTCGTAAGCATAATGTTTGTTTGCATCCATTTCCTAAGTAATTTCCGAATTATTTGAGTTATTTTCTTGCCTCCAAAGGTTTGTGTAGTATCAGAAGGCATATATGTTTCTAAAAATGATTCTAAAATAAGCGCAAGTATGGACAAAAATCATGAATGGAGTGGCAAGCTACAACACATTCGTGAAGAAACACTTATGAAATTGGACAGAACTGCAGCTTACCACGTTTATATCAAAAGAATATAAACACACAGATTCACATGTAAGAAGCTCAGACATGTACCTCTACATACAAAAACGATCGACAGCTCGTTTATCTTTTTGTAGGCCTACTGCGTTTGTCATTGTCGCCTGTTGCCACAAGTACGACCTTCATCTTTGTATTATTCTAAGTGGGCGGAGAAACTGCCAAATAGTGGGAGAAATATGCTGAAAACATTATAATGAGCTGATTACACTACATTTCACGAAAAACCAAATATTTTAATAATTTTCAAGCAATCTGTCAGTGAACAAGGTGCAGACAAAATAATGCCATTACACGAAAGAAGTAAGGAAAATTAAATGACTAATAACATAAGTGAACGATATACATACCAAAGAAATCAGCAGCCCAAATGAGCCAACTTTTTCAGTTTCTTATTTGCTTTCTTGTTGTTAGAAGGTAAGTCTTGATTCCAAAATTTGAGCCGGTAAATGAGTCTCACTTTAACAAATATCTTGATCAACAGCAGCTTAGTTTCTTCACAACATCCAGGAGGAAAACTTGGGACAGCCATCAACAAGTCCACATATAATTCACTACAGTTTTTCTTGTGAGAAATTTCATCAAAAAATTGAAGCCATCTGATTTTCACAATCCCTCAAAAATAAACAAACATTTTCATTGCAAATAACCTAAAAATGTCTTCATAACTTGTGAAATGGCAATAAAATTTGTCATTTGCAACTAAGTCCTGGCTGTTGTCTACAAGTAGATTCCTGCACTTGACACAATTATGTAAAGAAAAAAGTTTCTTCAGGATGTAACCAAACACATATCTCATACTGTTTTGTTCTCCAAGGTCTGCTGGAACTTCCACATTTGGTAGCTTTGTTGCAGAACTTGTATCACTACTGCATAACTATGGTGAGACCTTTAATGTTTGAGCAGATTTCATGTCCAATATTGCCTGACCCCAGTCATTTCCTTCACAATTACTGCTTGCCACATTAGAAGAGTTTATCAGTTTGCTAATGTACAGTTGTCAAATGCAGCACATAACTGCCTTGGAGATGGGTTGCTGCAAAAACCACCTCTCTGCCTTATAGTTGAAAAGAAGTTTTCCAATGTGTCTTGGTTAATTTTACGTGACAATAAGTACAATTTTGTTCCAGTCAGTACCTCGTTAGCAAGCATTTCCAAAGCACATATATTGCTTAGAAGCCTCTTTACAAATTTTATCCTCAGGGAGTAATTTTTCCCATCACAGCCTACAAATTTCAAGACTGAATCCATGGCTTCATCACATGTAGAACATCCAGATGATCTGAATCACTCCTAATACAGTTCCTTAGATGCACAGGCCCTTTCACACTGTATGTTTTAAAGATATCAAAAATATCATTAACTTTCTGACAAAAGTCTGAAGTGCAAATTGCAGATAATGGCATACTACCATAAAATACAAGTGTGTCAATACCAGCTGCCACTGTGTGGCTTAACACACGAGCTGGAGTACCTACTTTCATTTTTGAAAAAGCTGGCAGTTCGACAGGTTTGTTAGTCAGCTTGGGAGCTAACTTGTATTTTCTATGCAAGTGATTTGAATAGAGCTGCGAAATGTCCTTCCAAGAAGCAGTACCAACCAAACCATCATTTGATGTATGAATTATGTCATACCTAAACAGGTTGTTTCTGATACTCTTAAACAAATGTGGGGTGTCATAGAAGAAATAGGTCTTCTGCTCCTCCTATACCAAACTTGGATTCTCTTGTGTAATTCCCAGTCTCTTTCTCCAGTCCCCAAAATTGACCCTGATCGGTCACATAGGTCTTCACAACCAAGCCAGTTTCGTTAAGTCTTTTGACTACTTCATAAAATATAGCAGTCAAATGCATAGCTCCCACTGTTCCTTTACAAAAACAGTACAGCAATGGTTGTTTTAAACATGAAAAAATGCCATTAATCATTATCACCAACACACTGTTGGCAATTTTAGCAAGTCCTCAAAACCAATAACAGTGTCAGAAGTGCTGTCATATGTCAAATTTGCCATTAGAGACATTTCATCCAATGGCATATTCACAAGTTTATCATTATCAGAAAAATGTTGCACCTTTTGCTTTAAAAGATGAAATATATTGTCACTTATCCCACATTTTATTTGTATGCATTCCACATACCTTTGTAATGTACGCACTGTTGAAAGCATAAAACATTCTGACAAAAACCTGCATGCCTCAGTGCTGTAATATAATAAATTTATAGGAAACAAGTTATTTTCGTCTTTGCATTTGCAGCACGTTTCTCTTACAATGGCATGTTAATCTGGCTTAACAACAAGTCAAGGGCATCTTTTTTTAAATATCGGGATTTTGTAGTCTTCAACATTCGTTTGTCCTTGTTCACTTATCCTTCTGATACAGTTTCTGTCGCTGTCTGTAGGCACTTTCCTTGTCCCGTACTAGTTTCGCTCGACGTCTAGCGATTTGCACATTCTGACACTTCACACGCTTTTGTAAGAGACAAACAGCTGCACTTAATCTAACCACTTCATCGTCAAAGCAGGTGTGTTGATGATTCACACAAGTCTGGCACTGATACATGGATAGTTGAACTGGCTGCTTCTGTGTCATAGGTATGTTTTACTACTTTAGATTGCCTGTCGAATCTTTGTGGCAGTTTCCTCTTCATCGTCAGTTTAGGTGGCTTATTTGGAATGTCAAACAGTTTGGGTACTGCATTCGACACGAGTTTGTTGTTGTCTGCGTTTATGAGCTGGTTTTGTTCGAAATTTAGCGAACAAAACCTAGTTTATTATTCATGTAAACTGGGTCTTTCTTTATAAGGTCTTCTCGTCTGCTATTAACAAGCCATTTCCTGCTCCTAAAAGTGGTGTCTTCTTCCTGTTGTTGCTGCAATTTATTGCGCTACAAACGCTCCCGCCAGTAAAAACCCGCCCGCATCTCGTGGTCGTGCGGTAGCTTTCTCGCTTCCCACGCCCGGGTTCCCGGGTTCGATTCCCGACGGGGTCAGGGATTTTCTCTGCCTCGTGATGGCTGGGTGTTGTGTGCTGTCCTTAGGTTAGTTAGGTTTAAGTAGTTCTAAGTTCTAGGGGACTGATGACCATAGATGTTTAGTCCCATAGTGCTCAGAGCCATTTGAACAATTTGAGCCAGTAAAAACCATTATATAAATCAAAATAAACAACCACTATTCTCTTTCACGATCGCGCCGAACTCAAAGTGACGCAGTGTAACCTACCGGCCGCTTGGGGCGCTGTAGGCAACAAAATCGAGGCGAAGTGTCGCGACTCGCGAGTGTTATGTTAGACTGTGCGTCTAATGTGATTGACTGCTTGTATAAGTGGCTTCAGTGATGGAAGTCTATCTTTGGTAACCTGAGTGTTCAGAATGTGAATTCATTTGCGCTCTTAGTTAAATAAAATAAATAAGTTGTGGTATACTAACAGTACGACTAAGTGTTAGAAGTTCTTTCATCCATCCACCCATCCAAGTTTGAAACCTTGCGAGTTAGTCTGTTTTTTTAGTATCCTAGATTGTTATATGATCCGGGATAGTATCTAGAATGCTCTACGTTGTTGGTTTGGGGCTGAGTGATGTGAAAGATATCACAGTAAAAGGATTAGAAGTGGTCAGAAGGGCTGATAGAGTGTACCTCGAAGCGTACACATCTATTTTGTGTGATGGGAAGGAGGCGTTAGTACGTTCAAGTTAATTGTGTTTTGAATGAAACCAGATTTTGTTTTCTTTGTAAGTAATTGATAAAAATTTGCAGGAACAATTTTACGGCCGAGACCTGATTATTGCGGATCGTGATTTAGTTGAACAACGGTCGTCCGAGATTTTGGAAGCAGCCGATGTTAAAGACGTTGCTTTTCTGGTCGTGGGCGATCCGTTCGGCGCTACAACACACACAGATTTAGTACTTCGAGCGAAAGAAGCAGGGGTTGAATGTAAAGTAATTCACAATGCTTCTATACTGTCAGCGATAGGATGCTGCGGTCTACAGGTACAGCTGTAGTAATTTCTATTTTTCACGTATATAATGCCCTTATATCAGGATTTTCAGTGGCTCAGGTGGAGAGGAGGTTAAATGATCCTGCGTATATTAATTATAAGCAAGTTGGCAATAATAGCATACAACATATGTGGGAGTAAAACAGTTTGTCAATGAACATAAAGATTTGTTCTGTGGTATTTTCAAAAGGCAAAAAAGAAATGCAAGGAGGTTGTGAACGATACATATTTGACACCTTGTGTGCACAGCTGCATGTAATGTGATTTTCACGTGACAAATTTTTTGTTGTTATTGTTGTGGTGGTGGTGGTTGTCAGTCCTGAGACTGGTTTGATGCACCTCTCCATGCTACTTTATCCTGTGCAATCCTCTTAATCTCCCAGTTCCTACTGCAGCCTACATCCTTCTGAATCTGCTTAGTGAATTCCTCTCTTGGTCTCCCTCTATGATTTTTACCCTCCATGCTGCCCTACAATGCTAAATTTGTGATCTCTTGATGCCTCAGAACATGTCCTACCAATCGATCCCTTCTTCTGGTCAAGTTGTGCCACAAACTTCTCTTCTCCCCAATCCTATTCAATACTTCCTCATTAGTTATGTGATCTACCCATCTAATCTTCAGCATTCTTCTGTAGCACATTTTGAAAGCTTCTATTCTCTTCTTGTCCAAACTATTTATCGTCCATGTTTCACTTCCATACATGGCTACACTCCATACAAATACTTTCAGAAAAGACTTCCTGCCACTTAAATCCATACTCGATGTTAACAAATTTCTCTTCTTCAGAAACGCTTTCCTTGCCATTGCCAGTCTACATTTTATATCCTCTCTACTTCGACCATCATCAGTTATTTTGCTCCCCAAATAGCATAAGTCCTTTACTACCTTAAGTGTCTTATTTGCTAATCTTATTCCCTCAGCATCACCCAACTTAATTAGACTGCATTCCATTATCCGCATTTTGCTTTTGTTGATGTTTATCTTATACACTCCTTTCAAGACACTACCCATTCGGTTCAACTGCTCTTCCAGGTCCTACGCTGCCTTGGACAGAATTGCAATGTCATTGGCAAACCTCAAAGTTTTTATTTCTTCCCCATGGAAGTTTAATACCTACTCCGAATTTTTCTTTTGTTTCCTTTACTGCTTGCTCAATATACAGGTTGAACAACAACGGAGAGAGGCTACAACCCTGTCTCACTCCCTTCTCAACCACTGCTTCCCTTTCATCTCCCTCGACTCTTATAACTGCCATCTGATTTCTGTACAAATTGTAAATAGCCTTTCGCTATCTGTATTTTACCCCCGCCACCTTTAGAATTTGAAAGAGAGTATTCCAGTCAACATTGTCAAAAGCTAGAAACGTAGGTTTGCCTTTCCTTAATCTATTTTCTAAGATAAGTCGTAGGGTCGGTATTGCCTCACGTGTTCCAACATTTCTACGGAATCCAAACTGATCGTCCCTGAGGTCGGCTTCTACCAGTTTTTCCATTTGTCTGTAAAGAAGTCGTGTTAGTATTTTGCAGCTGATAGATATTACACTAAGGTCACATATACTATCAAGAGGATGGGGCTATTTTCATACTCTATTCACTGGGTTTCTGATGTGGAAAAAAATCATTTCACATAAACGTGACTGAAGTCTTCTTGAGCAGTATCAACATGCTACATTCAACACGTTATAACCAATTCAATACTCATTCTTGCCTTAACTGAACCAGTACTTCATGGTTGAGGGTTCATTAAACTGCTGTTAATTAACTGCAAGTACTGTAGTGTAATTATCAAATTACAAATGTTGGTGCTGGATAATAATTGTAGGTTAGTACACATGGTAGTAATAAGATTCACAATTTCCTCTCAAGATGATGAGGAGGTGGCGGCTTGCTGGGTCATACCCAATGTTTCGATCATGGCACAGACAGCCATCAGGCACCTTGATGTACTCCCGTAGTTGTGAATGGCAATAAGGCTTATTCTGTGATCAAAGTATTGCCTATGTGTGGCTTGGTGATCAGTATATGAATTAAAATAACATTGAGTGGAGTAGCATTTGCTCATAATGAATTACTTTCCACAAAAATATGTGGGCGCTGTAAAGAACAAAGTGTGGCAAGTTCTTCTTGCAAAGGTAATGATCTTTCATACCAAAAGATATCAATTTTCTTTTAACATAACTACTGTGTACAAATTTTATATGATCAAGATGATACAATTGTGTTGATTTATGAAGTAATGTAGTGAGGTTACTTGAATCGGTTGATATTTTATTATGTTGACTACTACAAATGCAGTGATTGATGTTTCGCCACCAGGCCCGGCCATAGTGCCAAATGTGAGACCCTGATGGGGCAAGTGATGGCAGTGAAGATGTTAAGTAAAAGTGTTTCCCATGACTAGGCTAAATACTTATCCTAGCACATTTTCCTTCTTCATGATTTGTCTTCCCTTCTCCATCCCTTTGTCTTGATCTAGCCAGCCCAGCTCTCTGCTGGTTATTTGTTTAATTTAATTTTTTGGCTTCTCCTATTTTCTTTTCCATAACACTGGGTTACATCCAGCTGCTCAACTAGGTGTACATTGCTTATTGTACTGTTATTCCTCAATAACCTAGAACAACTGAATTTAACTTATATGGTGTGGCAATTCCATGTTGAGTAATGTAAGGATTTTAGCTTGATCATCATCAGTTTTGATAGATTTTGCACTGAATATATCTAAAAGACTTGCATGAACTTGGGCTGATTTTCAGGTCCATTTAAATTGTAAGACATTTCCAGGGGCAGATGTGGACTCTGACCACAATCTATTGGTTATGACCTGTACATTAAAACTGAAGAAACTGCAAAAAGGCGGGAATTTAAGGAGATGGGACCTGGATAAACTGACTGAATCAGAGGTTGTACAGAGTTTCAGGGACAGCATAAGGGAACAATTGACAGGAATGAGGGAAAGAAATAAAGTAGAAGAAGAATGGGTAGCTTTGAGGGATGAAGTGGTGAAGACAGCAGAGGATCAAGTAGGTAAAAAGACAAAGGCTAGTAGAAATCCTTGGGTAACAGAATAAATATTGAATTTAATTGATGAAAGAAGAAAATATAAAAATGCAGTAAATGTAGCAGGCAAAAAGGAATACAAATGTCTCAAAAATGAGATAGACAGGAAGTGCAAAATGGCTAAGCAGGCATGGCTTGAGGACAAATGTAAGGATGTAGAGGCTTATCTCACTAGGGGTAAGGTAGATACTGCCTACAGGAAAATTAAAGAGAGACAACCATCTGGTGAGCAAGATGTATGAGGCAGGGGAAATACCCCCAGACTTCAAGAAGAATATAGTAATTCCAATCCCAAAGAAAGCAGGTGTTGACAGATGTGAAAATTACCAAACTATCAGTTTAATAAGTCACAGCTGCAAAATACTAACACGAATTATTTACAGACGAATGGAAAAACTGGTAGAAGCCGACCTCGGGGAAGATCAGTTTGGATTCTGTAGAAATGTTGGAACACGTGAGGCAATACTGACCTTACGACTTAGCTTAGCAAATAGATTAAGGAAAGGCAAACCTACGTTTCTAGCATTTGTAGACTTAGAGAAAACTTTTGACAATGTTGACTGGAATACTCTCTTTCAAATTCTAAAGGTGGCAGGGTTAAAATACAGGGACTAAAGGCTATTTACAATTTGTACAGAAACCAGATGGCAGTTATAACAGTCGAGGGACATGAAAGAGAAGCAGTGGTTGGGAAGGGAGTCAGACAGGGTTGTAGCCTATCCCCGATTTTATTCAATCTGTATATTGAGCAAGCAGTAAACGAAACAAAAGAAAAATTTGGAGTAGGTATTAAAATCCATGGAGAAGAAATAAAAACTTTGAGGTTCGCTGATGAGGCAATACTGAACTTACGACTTATCTTAGAAGAAAGATTAAGCAAGTTGACTGGAATACTCTCTTTCAAATTCTGAAGGTGGCAGGGGTAAAATACAGGGAGCGAAAGGCTATTTTCAATTTGTACAGAAACCAGATGGCAGTTATAAGAGTCGAGGGACATGACAGGGAAGCAGTGGTTGGGAAGGGAGTGAGACAGGGTTGTAGTCTCTCCCCGATGTTATTCAATCTTTATATTGAGCAAGCAGTAAAGGAAACAAAAGAAAAATTTGGAATAGGTATTAAAATCCATGGAGAAGAAATAAAAGCTTTGAGGCTCGCCGATGATATTGTAATTCTGTCAGAGACACCAAAGGACTTGGAAGAGCAGTTGAACGGAATGGACAGTGTCCTGAAAGGAGGGTATAAGATGAACATCAACAAAAGCAAAACGGGGATAATGGAATGTAGTCGAATTAAGTCAGGTGATGCTGGGGAAGTTAGATTAGGAAATGAGACAATTAAAGTAGTAAAGGAGTTTTGATATTTGGGGAGCAAAATAACTGATGATGGTCAAAGTAGAGAGGATATCAAATGTAGACTGGCAATGGCAAGGAAAGCGTTTGTGAAGAAGAGAAATTTGTTAACATCGAGTATAGATTTAAGTATCAGGAAGTCTTTTCTTGAAAGTATTTGTATGGAGTGTAGCCATGTATGGAAGTGAAACATGGACAATAAATAGTTTGGACAAGAAGAGAATAGAAGCTTTCAAAATGTGGTGCTACAGAAGAATGCTGAAGATTAGATGGGTAGATCACATAACTAATAAGGAAGTATTGAATAGGATAGGGGAGAAGAGAAGTTTGTGGCACAACTTGACCAGAAGAAGGGATCGATTGGTAGGACATGTTCTGAGGCATCAAGAGATCACAAATTTAGCATTGTAGGGCAGCATGGAGGGTAGTAGGAACTGGGAGATTAAGAGGATTGCACAGGATAAAGTAGCATGAGAGGTGCATCAAACCAGTCTCAGGACTGAAGACCACAACAACAACAACAACAACATGTAAATTGGTGATCATCTTCTGCTGAAGCATTACAGTCCTTGGAGAGCCTTGACTTTATCTATTTTCCACCATACTTCTCAGTTTTTTTCAACTGTTTTCTAGCCTTGGACTCCCAGACTGGTGAGGTTTTCTATTGCATCATCAATCAACTTTCTTCAAGGCCTCCCTTTTCACTAAGCTGCATGGGTCACACTTCACATCAGTTTCTTAAATTGTATTCTATCTTCCACCATTCCTTTCACGTTCCCTGGCCATCATATTCATTATAATTGGACAAATTTTACTATATTTCTTCCTTGTATTAATGCCTATAGCTCAGTGCTATGATGTATCCTCCAGCCTTCTTCCTCCTTTATTGGACAAGAAATTTTATGTAATACCTTTAGTGCAAAGGTTCTTAACGTATTCCTGTCATCTTTTGACCCATATGTGACAACTGTGTGAACTTGTTTGTTAATTATGTACTAAGAGTTTCATCGTATTGGAACAAGACTGGTTCCGAAGGGATGTAGATAAGCAAAGTAAGCTCTGTTCGCTGTTTGCAAGATATTAAGGATCCCAAGTAATTAAAAAATGACAGTCCTTTGAAACACACCTTATTTATATTTATCATCATCAAATCATCCTGAATTCTTTTGTTTCTTCTCATATCTATTATTTCTTCTGTAGCATCATTGTTTTTATCAATCCCGCTCCAGCTTGCACCTAATCCTGCTTGAGGCTCTTCATTGCTCAGTTTAGTGTTAGTTGGTATTATTTTTATTTCATTGTGAGTTTTAAGTTTTTCTATATTACATTTCATCCTCTTTTTCTGGTTCTGTTTTTGTTTAGTAATGGTAGTTTCTTTCTCAACCACAAAGTGATTGGAGTTACAATTTGGCCCTTTGCATTTCTGTATGTCAATCATTCAGGTGGATTGGCTGGCATTCACTAAAGTATGGCAAAGCTGGTTGACTATTTCAATGACTACAGACTTTCATGCACACAGATAAATCCTTTTGTGTGGGAAGCAGGTGCTCTTAATTATTGTGTTATTCTTTGCTGCAAATTGTCACTGTAGAACTCCATTCTCATTGTTTTCTTTGTGCTATGATTGTTTTCCTTGTTGTTGCTCATTATTCCTTATTTTTATATTGAAATGACCTACTACTAACATCAAATCATTCATAGGTACTACATAACACACTTTTTTCAGGTCTACATAGAGCTGCTTTTTTTATATATCACCCTTTTCCTTCATTGGTGCATGTGATACGTTCCCAAATTTTCATTTTATTGGCTGACCACACATGAAGAAATTTAGCAGTGGGCTAAATATATTTTCAATGGATTCTTGAACACTTGCAGTGCCTAACTCTGTGTTAGTGGAGACACGACCCTCCAACCACTTAGCCACAGACTCTGTTGCAACTTCTTAAATCCGTTGGCGACGGCCTCTAGCCTGTTGAACATGCACCACAGTCATGGGTCCACGGGTAAATTGTGGAAATCTGCCAATTTGCCGCCACACACACATGGACCTGGCCTGCGGGTGGATTGGTGAGGCTAGATCCGACAGGCAGGACCTGTACATTAGTGGGTAATAACGGGCTTCAGATTGTGTGGCCAAAGCCATCAGAGATACCAGCATTACAGGCCCACAGTTCTGACGCATCATAGAAATCCACTTGTGTGTGGCCAGCTGCACCAAGTCTACACATTCTTTTATTTATGGGTTCAATTTCTAATAAGCCTTTCCTAGTTTTCTTCATTATTATAAACCCTGTTCCAAACTGGCCGATTCTTTACTCTGGCCCACTAGATACTAGTGAGTTTTCAGGTTTGTCAGTCTGCCCGATCCCATGACTTTTTATTCCTTGTAGCTGTACATCATACACACAACTTGAATGTGAACCAACTGCACGTACAGTTACACATTACTTGGAATATAATTCACAAAATTATGATATCCAATTTCAGTCAATTTATTTTTTAACCAATAAACACTTTTTCATATAGCTCAGTTGCAAGTAATGTTCTCTCAGAAATTTTTCTCTGTCTGTTCTAATCGGAATAGCTCTTTCTCTGTGGGCAAATTTGACTAAGTTATTGAGCTTAATAAATTTCCAAAATTCAATGCCAAATGTTTTAAGCCCACTTCTTTTCATGCTTTCCCTTTGCACTGTCTGTCAGTATTGCTTTTTTTCTGTTTCACTCCTTTGTGAAACACAAAATTCATCTAGTCTTTTTCATGGACCAGTCCTGGGGAATTATGGTCAAAATAGGATCCTTTATGATTTGTATAGAACTTTTCATTTTTTTATCAGCTTGTAATTAAAATAATTAAAAATTGATTCCTTGCAATCGGTTGCTACAATTCACTATGATCAGGTCCATGAAGTACATCAGTATTCTTCATAATTGCATTTTCAACATGATGCATATTTTACTTTTTAGTGAAGATCATAATAATAGAATTTTAAACATGATGCAGATTTTGCATTTTAGGGAAGACTAGTGCTGCTTGATAAAAGCATATATGAGCATATCCAAACATAAATCACATTGTCCATTAAGCAGCTGTTGTTCTTCTAAAGAAAATTCTTTTAAGGTTTTGTACACAGTTAAGTAGCAAACAGAATTTACATTTTCAAAACTACAAGAATTTAACTGGTCTAATTTAATTTCATACCACAAGTTTGCTTCTGACATTGCAATGACAAGTTTCAAGTCACTACAGGCAGTAACCTTATTTTGGAATCTTAAACTCAATGTATAGAATAACTCATGACATCAATGAAGTCGTAAGGCAACACTGCTTCAAACACATTTTGCAAAAGAAACAGGAGATAGGCAAAATTGGTACATTTTGGCATTTTTGGTTATATTTGGTATCTGTTAACAAAATGGTAACATGTGTAGGAAAGTTCATAATTCATTAACTTCCGTACTGGCAGAGAGACACTACTCTAACAGATGGTCACATTTCCGGTGCCCTTTAATCACTACTTAGCTGTTGTTAAAATATGGGGAAAATTTTTAAGCAAGCCTCAAAGGAGATTTGCCATCAGTATTGCTTTCTGATCTTCATGTGTGTCTGCAGAATGAATTTTCACTCTGCAGTGGAGTGTGCGGTGAATGAAATTTCATGGCAGATTAAAACTCTTGTGCCAGATGAGACTCAAACCCTGGATCTTTGCCTTTTCCATGCAAGTGCTCTACCAAGTGAGCTATGCAAGCATGACTCGTGTTCCATCCTCACAGCTTTACATCCACCAGTACCTTTTTCCTGTCTTCGAAACTTTGTGGACGTTCTCGTGCATATCTGTGGGACTAACAATTCCGAAAGAAAGGAGTTCTCATCCATTTCAGAAATGTAGACGTGAGGCTATGCTAATGCTAAATCTATTACCACAACCTTAATTTTGTATTCTGCAACTCACAACCAAACTGTCACTTCCGAACCTAACCTTGACTTGTATCAGGTTATCACTACAACAAAATTCCCCCCCATAAATCATGGACCTTGCCGTTGGTGGGAAGGCTTGCTTGCCTCAGCGATACAGATAGCCCTACCATAGGTACAACCACAACACGGGTATCTGTTGAGAGGCCAGACAAATGTGTGGTTCCTGAAGAGGGGCAGCAGCCTTTTCAGTAGTTGCAAGGGCAACAGTCTGGATGATAGACTGATCTGGCCTTGTAACAATAACCAAAATGGCCTTGCTGTGCTGGTACTGCGAACGGCTGAAAGCAAGGAGAAACTATGGCCGTAATTTTTCCTGAGGGCATGCAGCTTTACTGTATGATTAAATGATGATGGTGTCATCTTGGGTAAAATATTCCGGAGGTAAAATAGTTCCCCATTCGGACCTCCGGGCAGGGAGTACTCAAGAGGATGCCATTATCAGGAGAAAGAAAACTGACGTCCTACGGATCGGAGCGTTGAATGCAGATCCCTTAATCGGGCAGGTAGGTTAGAAAATTTAAAAAGGGGAATGGATAGGTTGAAGTTAGATATAGTGGGAATTAGTGAAGTTCGGTGGTAGGAGGAACAAGACTTCTGGTCAGGTAATACAGGGTTATAAACACCAAAGCAAATAGGGGTAATGCAGGAGTAGGTTTAATAATGGATAGGAACGCGGGTAAGCTACTACAAACAGGACAGCGAACGCATTGTTGTGGCCAAGATAGACACAAAGCCCACGCCTACGACAGTAGTACAAGTCTATATGCCAACTAGCTCTGCAGATGACGAAGGAATTGAAGAAATGTATGATGAAATAAAAGAAATTATTCAGATAGTGAAGGGAGATGAAAATTTAATAGTCGTGGGTGACTGGAATTCGGCAGTAGGAAAAGGGAGAGAAGGAAACATACTAGGTGAATATGGATTGGGGCTAAGAAATAAAAGAGGAAGCTGCCTGGTAGGATTTTGCACAGAGCACAACTTAATCATAGCTAACACTTGGTTTAATAATCATGAAAGAAGGTTGTATACATGGAAGAACCCTGGAGATACTAAAAGGTATCAGATAGATTATATAATGGTAAGACAGAGATTTAGGAACCAGGTTTTAAATTGTAAGACATTTCCAGGGGCAGATGTGGACTCTGACCACAATCTAGTGGTTATGAACTGTAGATTAAAACAAGAAACTGCAAAAAGGTGGGAATTTAAGGAGATGAGACCTGGATAAACTGAAAGAACCAGAGGATGTACAGAGTTTCAGGGAGAACATAAGGGAACAACTGACAAGAATCCGGGAAAGAAACACAGTAGAAGAAGAATGAGTAGCTTTGAGGGATGAAGTAGTGAAGTCAGCAGAGGATCAAGTAGGTAAAAAGACGAGGGCTAATTGTAATCCTAGGGTGACAGAAGAAATATTGAATTTAATTGATGAAAGGAGAAAATATACAAATGCAGTAAATGAAGCAGCCAAAACGGAATACAAATGTCTAAAAAATGAGATCGACATGAAGTGCAAAATAGCTAAGCAGGGATGGCTAGAGGACAAATGTAAGGATGTAGAGGCTTATCTCACTAGGGGTAAGATAGATACTGCCTACAGGAAAATTAGAGAGACCTTTGGAGAAAAGAGCCACTTGTATGAATTTCAGGAGCTCAGACGGAAACCCAGTTCCAGGCAAAGAAGGGAAAGCAGAAAGGTGGAAGGAATATATAGAGGGTCTATACAAGGGTGATGTACTTGAGGGCAATATTGTGGAACTGGAAGAGGATGTAGATGAAGCTGAAATGGGAGATATGATACTGCGTGAAGAGTTTGACAGAGCACTGAAAGACCTGAGTCGAAACAAGGCCCCGGGAGTAGACAACATTCCATTAGAACTACTGACAGCCTTGGGAGAGCCAGTCCTGACAAAACTCTACCATCTGGTGAGCAAGATGTATGAGACAGGCGAAATACCCTCAGACTTCCAGAAGAATATAAAAATTCCAATTCCAAAGAAAGCAGGTGTTGACAGATGTGAAAATTACCAAACTATCAGTTTAATAAGTCACAGCTGCAAAATACTAACACGAATTCTTTACAGACGAATGGAAAAACTGGTAGAAGCCGACCTCGGGGAAGATCAGTTTGGATTCCGTAGAAATACTGGAACACGTGAGGCAATACTGAACTTACGACTTATCTTAGAAGAAAGATTAAGCAAGTTGACTGGAATACTCTCTTTCAAATTCTGAAGGTGGCAGGGGTAAAATACAGGGAGCGAAAGGCTATTTTCAATTTGTACAGAAACCAGATGGCAGTTATAAGAGTCGAGGGACATGACAGGGAAGCAGTGGTTGGGAAGGGAGTGAGACAGGGTTGTAGTCTCTCCCCGATGTTATTCAATCTTTATATTGAGCAAGCAGTAAAGGAAACAAAAGAAAAATTTGGAATAGGTATTAAAATCCATGGAGAAGAAATAAAAGCTTTGAGGCTCGCCGATGATATTGTAATTCTGTCAGAGACAGCAAAGGACTTGGAAGAGCAGTTGAATGGAATGGACAGTGTCTTAAAAGGAGGATATAAGATGAACATCAACAAAAGCAGAACGGGGATAATGGAATGTAGTCGAATTAAGTCAGGTGATGCTGAGGGAGTTAGATTAGGAAATGAGACACTTTAGGTAGTAAAGGAGTTTTGCTATTTGGGGAGCAAAATAACTGATGATGGTCGAAGTAGAGAGGATATAAAATGTAGACTGGCAATGGCAAGGAAAGCGTTTCTGAAGAAGAGAAATTTGTTAACATAGAGTATAGATTTAAATGTCAGGAAGTCATTTCTGAAAGTATATGTATGGAGTGTAGTCATGTATGGAAGTGAAACATGGACGATAAATAGTTTGGACAAGAAGAGAATAGAAGCTTTCGAAATGTGGTGTTACAGAAGAATGCTGAACATTAGATGGGTAGATCACATAACTAATGATGAGGTATTGAATAGGATTGGGGAGAAGAGGAGTTTGTGGCACAACTTGACGAGAAGAAGGGATCGGTTGGTAGGACATGATCAGAGGCATCAAGGGGTCACAAATTTAGCATTGGAGGCCCAGCGTGGAGAGTAAAAATCGTAGAGGGAGATCAAGAGATGAATACATTAAGCAGATTCAGAAGGATGTAGGCTGCAGTACGTACTGAGTGATGAAGAAGCTTGCACAGGATAGAGTAGTTTGGAGACCTGTATTAAACCAGTCTCAGGACTGAAGACCACAACAACAAGGTTTGCCACATGGTGTACAAAATGATGCTAAAAGATAGAATACAGGTGTATAGAAGTATCTAATACATAACATCTTACAGAAAATGTAAGAAAAATATCTACTAAAGAAGTCATAATCTGTACATATATGAGGACATGGCATTCAGATTTTCACATGTTTCCAATATTCTGTCTCAAGACAAATGATATAAAGTCAAACCATCAACATTACTGTGCTAAGATATTCGAAATAAGTGCAGAGGAATTGTAAATTACTAGAATTACAAATTGCAGGTTTATGTCTATAAACTCACATCTTCAATATCATCAAAAGAGAGAGAGAGAAAAAAAAAAGAGAAATACAGAGCCGAAGTGTATGACGAGTGAACTGCTTTTCAAAACTCATGGTAACCTGTACAGACCAGAAGAGTATAACCAGTCGCAAGTAGGAGTACAGCACAAAATAAATCTGCCACATAAACCAGAATATGTAAGGATATGTTGACTCATGAAAGGAGAAAATAATGAAAAAATATTAGAGCCTATGTTTACGACGTGGGGACCGACTCATGAATCCAAACTCATTTACAATTAAAAACATACGAGTGTTGAGATGAGAACATTCAGTGAAATGAATGACTACTAACTGATTAACTGAACAGTGCCTCATTTTATCATATTCTGGCAATTATTTACAACATGGTTCATAGAATATATTCCTGAAATTTTTAAGTTTTCACATTTCTGTGTTGAACATAACAAATCATCAGTCATAGGACATCAACCTTCCACAGCATTATTTAAAGTTACATAATGTATTGGGAAGCTAATCCCCCTGCTTGAAAAAAAAACATACAATTATCTGGAATAGCACTGTCCATAGCAGTGAATTCTTTTCTTAAAAAATAGTTCCTTGAAATTTATATAAATACAGGAATTTTGCATATAGGATAATTTCTTTGCTAACTATTTACAAATTTCAGGCACAAGACTGATTTATTTGACAAATGCTTGAGTACATTACCCAGCTCTACGATCTCTTGTAAGTTGAATGGACCAGCAAGGGTGCAGCTATACATGAGTGTGGGAGTGGATCCACCCACATCTTTCAGTTTCCTCCCTAGATTTCTTTTCACACAGTCCAACAGATACTTAACATACTGTCTAGCTTTCACATCGAATCCTGAACATTGTTTTGTGTACTGAGTATGCAGTTCAGTACCTCCCTCACATCAAGCAGCATGTGTTTTGCCTACCTACATTGAAAAAAAAAAAAAAAAAAAAAAAAAAAAAAAAAAAAAAAAAAGAAGCCTCACTTCAGAATGGATTAAAAACTGTTCACATATATGACACATTAATAAACAGAGCTAAATGCAATGAACTATTAAGGTAATATACAGAGAGATACTAAAGGTGTCTCAAAGTAACATCTATTTATCTATTAGCAGATTAGAAGAAATATGTACACAAGCAAGGCAAGTTGGACTGTGCTGATGCAGCATCCGACAAATGCCTACAAAATGAGGTATGGACCATAGTCTACAATGTACTGACATAAGAATTCTGTGTTTAACATATATATGTGTTCGGTTTGCGTATAAGAAACTTTAAGATTACTGTTTCTAATATGTACAGTACACATGAATAAAACAATTTTTCACTCAAGTTACCACGACACTCATGACTTTATCCAAAAGAGTTCATGACAATTAAATTTCATTGTTCTCTGCAGAGTACACAGAAAATCTACCCACTTAGTCACATGACATATATGTATCAATTTATAATGCACAAATCTATTACAAAATGGAATTATATAGCTGTATGAACCTGCAAATATACCGTACATTTTCTTTCAGACTAGTGATCACTAAGCATCCATGTTCAATGGTCTTGTCTTCTATATTAAAAGTTAAAAGTAACCTGAGATTTTACCAGTTTGCTTTGCTTACCTGCAGCTCCTCTTTACCTTTACACCCACAATGGGCATTTCCACAAAATTCTTGCTTTACTGGTTCTTGTCTCTAAATTGTTCACATATGCCACAAATTGGGCTACCTGTATCAATCAAACAGTTACCTTCCCACTGATCAACCGTAATTTAAACGTGAGGACACCCAAAATCTGAATCATCCTCACTGTTGTCAGACACTTAATACAAAAGATCACTTTAAATTTCATCAAATGCTACATCCACACTGTCTTTAAAAGCTTTTATCATCTTTACAGGTATCATAACATTACTTTGATTGCTCATGTTATTGGTTAAAGATTGAACACAATGAGTAGATTCCATGGCACAACTAACATCACTTGTTACAAAAGGAACACAAAGCACATTAATGTCGAAATTACGCTTCCTGCTTAGGTCCTCTTTCACTTCATTCCACCAATTAGGATACAAATTCTGCCTAACCACAGCTAACTTATTCCAGAATGCACCTTTACGTATATTATCAACAATTTGTGGTTCTAAACTATCTTCACAGAGTTTTCACCTTTATTCTCCAGGCTCACTGATACCTGACATTTACTGTTTGGGTCATTACTCTGCATGACATTAATGAAAAACTGTTTTGAATGGACTGGTATTCCATGACCCTCACTTACATACATCACTTACCTTACCTCTATTGTCAACATCATTTACAAATAACTCTGTAACTTCATTATTCTTAAACATCATAAATAGCTGATACTCGTCATCATAATATTCCTCCAAAATTACTTCATCACCAACATCAATAAGCCACCATTCTCAAACTTCCCAAACTTAGTTACTTCGAAGCTCTCGTTCATATCTTTATCGAAAATATCACCTAGTTCAGATCCAATACAGTCATCACGTGATTTACGTATATTTGTTTCCTGACCAAGAGAAGAAATAATTAGTACATACTACATCAAAATCCTCACTACTATCATATTCTGGTCTGTGATTATCACTTACATCACCATAATTAAACATGGTATCCGAAAACTTTCGATCAAAATGTACATGAGAAATCTGATATTCCTCCTGTTCAATTTCAGATACATGTGCCATACGATTGACACTTTTATTATTGTCTAATTGCAAGTGTAACTTAGGGGTCCTGTGCTTGTTACATTTCCTCACCCAAAACCATTGGACCTTCATTGATTGGAACTGCTGTTTCCTGAGTAGTTACTTCTGTGACTGTTTCTTCTATTAAAATACCCATGGTTGTCTCCTTTATTCCTACCCTACTGATGTTCAGAATTTCTCTCTCTAATGAAGTTTTGATCCTGCTAGAAGTTACCATTATCTCTGTTTGTGTGATTACTCTCATTGTGATTACAAGAAAGAAGAATGAAGTACGGAGCATACCCCACCGACTGGCAATGCTAGAAAAAGGACCCCAGTACTTTGGTATCAGACTACTAAGAAGTCTGCCCAAAACCCTGAAAGATAGTGTACTTCACAATGACTTTCCAAAGAAACTTAAAGACTATCTCATTGAAAAAGAGTTTTACAGTGTTGCAGAATACTTTTGCCATTAAATTTGTATATATTGTTACTCATTAACAGTAATATAAAAATGTAAGCTAAAGGTGTAGAAAAATAAGTGATAAGAAGTGTTAACACTTTGACATGTCCTATATTACACATACATTTACTGTACACGATGTAATCTTACAGGATCAAATAAAATTCAATTCAATTCAATATTATGGCACATACTTCTTTCTACTGCTCTATTCAGCCTGTCAACATATCATAAAAATTGTTCAAGACAATCATCAGGTCCGTGTTCTAAATCCCGTTGCGATCTTTCTGGTAATGAACTTTTAAGTGCATCAGTCAAGGTCATTTCGTCAAATGGTTTGTCAAGGTGTGCTGATTTGTTAAGTTAGTTTGTACAATACTCTTTCAAAATGCCATCCCTATTTCTATTATTAGGGCCATTTTAAAAATCCACTTTTGATTCTCCTCTGTTCAGCTTCAGACCAAAATTTGTTTAAAAAACGTTTCTCAAAACTCTGATATGTTTGCCCACTGACTTAAATTTAAATTTACCCATGATGGAAAATCACCTTCATGAAATCTTCCAACAAGTTTAATTTTTTAATTGTCATCAGTGCCTGACACACAACTATTTCTGCAGTGGTGCATAAAATCTGCTGAATGTAAATTATCTGAGGGAAAACTTTTGATAGGAGTGTTAGACTTTTGTGAATGCAAATTTACTGAACTGCTGAAATTTATTTTTTTTTTTCTCCCCCAGCCCACTACAGCCCTCTGTTCAACTCTGATGTTATCAGCATTCTTTGACTGTTTCACTGACTCAGCTACAAACTCATTTTACAAAACAATAAATTTATTTTCTAAAACATCAACTTTTTCATTTACACTTTTGAACCCCTCTGATAACCAATATGTTAACTCTGAAACTTGATTACTAAGTTGACTTATCTGATCTTCTACTCTGTACATTTTGCTGTTGTTTTCAGTGCTTATTTCAGTTAAATGACCCTAACTGCTGTAAATTTGGTATTCTTATCTGTCTTCATTTCTCCTAGTTTTGCCAAAATTAACTGCAAAATATCAGTTTTTATTGTTTCTTTGCTATGACTTCACTCGACTCAAACATGACCTAACTGGATCCTCCAGCTATCATTTCTAGCTCACTTTTCCTTTCATCCTTGTTCATTATGTTAACAAGCACATGAGTCCACAAACTAACTAACTTCACAAATAGTTTGTACTTTTCTTTCCTTTTTGATGTCCCTGGTTGTAGTTGTAAAGTCCTTCACTTTCATTCAATTCAGTCCATCATTATTGGTAGTAGGGGAACCTGGCCTAAAATAACACACCTTAAGCAAAACTGACTCTGTACTCGATTTTTATTTATATTTGTTTTTACAAAGTTTCAAACACAAAGATAACTAACAAATACATATTTTAGTACATAAGATATTTTAAAAAAGAAAATATTTTTTGCACAAAATTAGCATTGCAAAATTACTTCAGTGTTTCATTTTACCCTAGTTACTGGGGGTAAACTGAAACACGTGTAGGTCATTTTACCCTAGTAAAAAATCATGGTATAAAGTATTCAGTCTTTGCATATGTCACATGCAAATCTCTTAGCTGCCCTAGGAAGACCTGCACATTCAGCATGTGCCCACATGGCACATTTTACTCAACGCAGCCAAGTCTCCCTAGGCTTAGAACGACTAAAAAGGTCACTGCAGTAAATACAAGGAGCATCATCCTCATCAGCATCTCCAACCAAAATATGTGCTTCGTCTTCACTTTCATTCTTGAATGTCAGCTGTCTTTTCGCATTTCTTCCCGCTTTTCTCTCTTCTAATGCTCACTTTCCCGCAACCTTTGCTTGTAAATTTAATAGATATGGACTACTGGTTAAAATTTGGGAACCATCCCGTTTTCTTTTGCTTCAAACATAAGATGATGGGACTGGTAATATATCCTGTGGTGAAACTCGGATATGTTGGGTTTTGGAACAGTATGTTTCCCTTAGACCTGGTAGAGGGGAATCTGGACTATTCTCACTATTTTCATTAGAACCACATGGAAGTGTAACGTCTTCTTTTGAAGTAGAGTCATTCTGGATACATTGTTCTTCTACATCTACATCTACATCTACATCCGTACTCCGCAAGCCACCTGACGGTGTGTGGCGGAGGGTACCCTGAGTACCTCTATCGGTTCTCCCCTCTATTCCAGTCTCGTATTGTACGTGGAAAGAAGGACTGTCGGTATGCTTCTGTGTGGGCTCTAATCTCTCTGATTTTATCCTCATGGTCTCTTCGCGAGATATACGTAGGAGGGAGCAATATACTGCTTGAGTCTTCGGTGAAGGTATGTTCTCGAAACTTCAACAAAAGCCCGTACCGAGCTACTGAGCGTCTCTCCTGCAGAGTCTTCCACTGGAGTTTATCTATCATCTCCGTAACGCTTTCGCAATTACTAAATGATCCTGTAACGAAGCGCGCTGCTCTCCGTTGGATCTTCTCTATCTCCTCTATCAACCCCACCTGGTGCGGATCCCACACTGCTGAGCAGTACTCAAGCATTGGGCGAACAAGCGTACTGTAACCTACTTCCTTTGTTGTCGGATTGCATTTCCTTAGGATTCTTCCAATGAATCTCAGTCTGGCATCTGCTTTACCGACGATCAACTTTATATGATCATTCCATTTTAAATCACTCCTAATGCGTACTCCCAGATAATTTATGGAATTAACTGCTTCCAGTTGCTGACCTGCTATTTTGTAGCTAAATGATAAGGGACCTATCTTTCTATGTATTCGCATCACATTACACTTCGCTACATTGAGATTCAATTGCCATTCCGTGCACCATGCGTCAATTCGCTGCAGATCCTCCTGCATTTCAGTACAATTTTCCATTGTTGCAACCTCTCGATACACCACAGCATCATCTGCAAAAAGCCTCAGTGAACTTCCGATGTCATCCACCAGGTCATTTATGTATATTGTGAATAGCAACGGTCCTATGACACTCCCCTGCGGCACACCTGAAATCACTCTTACTTCGGAAGACTTCTCTCCATTGAGAATGACGTGCTGCGTTCTGTTATCTAGGAACTCCTCAATCCAATCACACAATTGATCTGATAGTCCGTATGCTCTTACTTTGTTCATTAAACGACTATGGGGAACTGTGTCAAACGCCTTGCGGAAGTCAAGAAACACGGCATCTACCTGTGAACCCGTGTCTAAGGCCCTCTGAGTCTCGTGGACGAATAGCGCGAGCTGGGTTTCACACGATCGTCTTTTTCGAAACCCATGCTGATTCCTACAGAGTAGATTTCTAGTCTCCAGAAAAGACATTATACTCGAACATAATACGTGTTCCAAAATTCTACAGCTGATCGACGTTAGAGATATAGGTCTATAGTTCTGCACATCTGTTCGACGTCCCTTCTTGAGAACGGGGATGACCTGTGCCCTTTTCCAATCCTTTGGAACGCTTCGCTCTTCTAGAGACCTACGGTACACCGCTGCAAGAAGGGGGGCAAGTTCCTTCGCGTACTCTGTGTAAAATCGAACTGGTATCCCATCAGGACCAGCGGCCTTTCCTCTTTTGAGCGATTTTAATTGTTTCTCTATCCCTCTGTCGTCTACTTCGATATCTACCATTTTGTCAACTGTGCGACAATCTAGAGAAGGAAGCACAGTGCAGTCTTCCTCTGTGAAACAGCTTTGGAAGAAGACATTTAGTAATTCGGCCTTTAGTCTGTCATCCTCTGTTTCAGTACCATTTTGGTCACAGAGTGTCTGGACATTTTGTTTTGATCCACCTACCGCTTTGACATAGGACCAAAATTTCTTAGGATTTTCTGCCAAGTCAGTACATAGAACGTTACTTTCGAATTCATTGAAAGCCTCTCGCATAGCCCTCCTCACACTACATTTCGCTTCGCGTAATTTTTGTTTGTCTGCAAGGCTTTGGCTATGTTTATGTTTGCTGTGAAGTTCCCTTTGCTTCCGCAGCAGTTTTCTAACTCGGTTGTTGTACCACGGTGGCTCTTTTCCATCTCTTACGATCTTGCTTGGCACATACTCATCTAACGCATATTGTACCATGGTTTTGAACTTTGTCCACTGATCCTCAACACTATCTGCACTTGAGACAAAACTTTTGTGTTGAGCCATCAGGTACTCTGTAATCTGCTTTTTGTCACTTTTGCTAAACAGAAAAATCTTCCTACCTTTTTTAATATTTCTATTTACGGCTGAAATCATCGACGCAGTAACCGCTTTATGATCGCTGATTCCCTGTTCTGCATTAACTGATTCAAATAGTTCGGGTCTGTTTGTCACCAGAAGGTCTAATATATTATCGCCACGAGTCGGTTTTCTGTTTAACTGCTCAAGGTAGTTTTCAGATAAAGCACTTAAAAATATTTTACTGGATTCTTTGTCCCTGCCACCCGTGATGAACGTTTGAGTCTCCCAGTCTATATCCGGCAAATTAAAATCTCCACCCAGAACTATAACATGGTGGGGAAATCTACTCGAAATATTTTCCAAATTATTCTTCAGGTGCTGAGCCACAACAGCTGCTGAGCCCGGGGGCCTATAGAGACATCCAATTACCATGTCTGAGCCTGCTTTAACCGTGACCTTCACCCAAATCATTTCACAATTCTGAATGTGTTGGCTCAACTATATTCTCCATTGTAACTTCTCCATTGCCAGTCTCTTCATGCTCTTCATCAATGTTTGTTACTAAAGAAAGCAAAAATGTAAATGTAAATATTTGTGGGTTGAATGGCCAAATTCCGGTTTTCCTGAAACCACTTACGGCATTACTAATAGTAGCAGCTTTCCCACATGCCTCACAAAATATTTCAGCTACCTGAAATTGAGTTATGACTGTTCCAGGATGATTTTTAACCACATTGTGGCAGACTGATCATAGTAAGTCTTCAGGGGACCATAGAAACATATGTCTAGAGCTTGCAGCTTGTGTGTGCAATGAGGAGGAAAAGAAATCATAATTACGCCGTTTTTTCTCTCGTAAGAGACTACTTCTAAGCCTTTATGCATACTATGTCCATCTAATAGTAATAAAACCTTGTTATCTTTGCTTCCATTTGCATACTTTTGATAATGTTGAAGCCAAGTGAGAAATGAATCTCCCGCCATGCAGCTAGACTCACTAGAGAGCCCTAGTGATCCTGTAGGTGCGCCATCTAAAAGCTCGTGCTTCCATCTTTGGCAGGATAAAGTTTCCTGATGAACTCGTGCGACATACAACAGTAACATGCTGTCCTCTCACTGCATTGGTGATTGTCCCTACTTGGTTTTTACCAGTTGCCGCAAACACTTTTTGAGGTTTCTGCACTGTTGAAAGTGCTGATTCGTCAACATTCCATACTCTAGCGAGCTCAATATTTTTTTTATGTAATGTTTGTTCAAGAATGTTAAAAACCTTTTCTACTTGCGGTTTGTTAGAAGACTGGGCTCTAGCTGCTGAATTGAACTCTGGCTTTCTGAGAGAAATGTCTGGATTTCTCTTTCGAAATCCCCTAAGCCAATCCCAGCCTGCCATTTCAGCTTTTTTGCTGAATCTGTGAGGTACTCTTATTTTGCTCTGCTAACTGAAAAGATAATTTTCGTGTATTGTTACATGTAAGACCAGACATTAGAGTTTCTAAATCTTTGATGTGATCGACCAGCAATGTTCCAAGTCTCTTAGAAAATGTAGGGATGAATCATCCCAAGCCTTTGTCTGCTCCACTGATACGTTTGTTTTTGTCCTTAACTCTTCGACATAATGTAGCTTTTGGAACACCAGATGTCTTTGAAGCTTTTAGACATCCCATATCTTTCTTTCAGTAGCTTGAATAGCTTGTTTCATTGAGTCTCAGTTCCATGACTGACGATCTGTCTCTCTCTTGTAGGTCCCAACCATTTGTGCTGAAAAGAAGCTGAGTATTATGCATCTATTGTTTTATGATCCTACATAGACCACATACTTAAAGTTAGGCATATGATATTATGTTGCATCAATTACTATCAGCCAGCAGCTATAGCCCAAGCCTACAAATATTTCTGTATATAAAACATTTACGATATATAATTTCATTATCTTATTAACACTTTTTTTGTTTTTAGTATTATAATTAATTATAATATGTAAACCCAACAATAAACATTCAAAATATACGATTTATTTGCCAGGGTAAAATGGCATACTATATATGGGTAAAATGACCCACAGTTTCATTATACCCAAGTAACTGGTGTATCATTTTACCCTGGACAGCCATTTTGTACTCGGAACAACAGACACATGACCAGCTTATGTCTATCAACAAAACTTTGTAGTCAACAAACAAGAAATACAGTTCCATGACCTTAACTTACATTTTTGATAACAATATAATAAAGCATATGTTTAGAGCATTATGTGACTTACCAATGTTAGATCAGCACCTGTTGATTATGATTTTGAGCTCTAGCGCAGAAAATAAACACAAGAGATGCACACCATTAACACAGTATCAACTTATGAATTGCGCACTACACTAGATTTAAAGCTGAGTATTATGGTATTCGAGAAACAAGTGATGTGTCATTTTATCCTAGTATTTCATTTTAGGCCAGGTTCCCCTACATTGTCACTGTTGGGCAGCCTTCAGTTTTTGCTCCATGCGATTGAAAATTTATTGGTACGTAAATTTCAAAATTCAATGAAATAAAGCACTTTCTGCAACAGAATTTTTTAGGCAATTTATCACAGCCCTACTAGTAATTTCCCCCCTCGTTCCTATTTTCAGCTACTGTCCACAATAAGCAAAGTCTTTTCTGGAGATTTGAGAAGAGTAAGAGTACAATAAATTTTTTAGCTCACTTATCTTTCCTTGTAGAGTTGGCTTCAGTTCTTGTTTAGGGGTCTGATTCCTGAAGATGAGATTCTCACATTTTAGGTGCTCGATTGAACTGATCTAAATCATGTTGAAGATCGTTGTTGCAGAATTTTTGTTTTTATGGTAGTGTATTTTGTTACATTTTAGTATATCATACAGTCTTTCGAATTTTCACATGAACAAAGCCAAAAGTACATTGTTTGCCCAGAATACAAAAAATTGTCTGATTACATCAGAGTCATGCTTACAGCTACTTCACTATGTGGCAGTAACCGTTTTCCAAAGGGTTTACAGTTTTTCTTGACAAATGAATTTCTATTAATTTTGATTATTATTTTATAAATGAATCCAGAAATAAACATAGTAAATGGTACTAGATTGCATAATTAATAAAAGAAATTTTAAGTATGGCAAACAATTCGTAATTTCTGAAACAAAAAAAAGACTGCAAATTCAGAGCTAGTACTTATCGATTGTAATATCTGAAAATAAAGTAATTCCTTTTCATAAATTTTAGCTTGATATATAATGTGTGTAAAATTATATGAAAGTTTTCAGACAAGCAGCTGAGGTAATATTGATCTGTCCAAAATTCGAGAAATAATACTGGTATCAACAACTATTGTTGAGGAGAAGTAATGCTAGAGGAGGATGTCTCATTACAATTGGTTCAGTTGGACCAGAGAACCCACTCCATTCCAAGTAAACACAGCCCAAACCATTATGAAGCACCACCAGCTTGCATAGTGTCTTGTTGAAACCCTGGGTCCACGGCCACACTCAGCCAGTATCATTGGCTCTTACCAAATGAAATCGTGACTCATCTGATCAGGCCACAGTTTTCCAGGTCTAACTGATATGGTCGTGAGCCCAGAAGAGGCATTGCAGGTGATGTATTGTTAGCAATGGCACTCACATCTGTTATCTGCTGCCATAGCCCATTAATGCCAACTTTCACCACACTGTCCTAATGGATATGTTCATCATATGTTCCACATTGATTTCTGTGGTTATTTCACTCAGTGTTGCTTCTTTGTTAGGACTGACAACTCTACACAAACGCTGCTGCTCTCGTCACTAAGTAAAGGCCCTTGCCCACTATGTTGTCAATTGTGAGAGGACATTAAGAAAAGTTATTAAAAATCCAGAAGTATGTGTATCATGTCTGAAATCAGCAACTCTGATAATAAAATTAAAACAATTTGGAATATTATTAAAAGAGAAACAGGTCAACCAAGAGCACAGGAAGACAGTATTACCATCAAATTGAATGAAAACTTTACAAACAAAAAGTCAGAAGTTTAAAATATTTTTAATTATCATTTTCTAGATGTTGTGGATATAGTAGGATCCAGGTGTTCATTAGAAGAAGCTAGGCTGTTAATGGAAGAGGCCATACCTATGCAATTTGATACAATTGAAATCTCACCCACTTCTCCCTCTGAAATTAGGAAAATAATAAACTTGCTTAAAAGCAAAAACTCACATGGAACTGATGCCATTTCCCGCCAAATACTAAAAGCTTGTTCTCAACAGATAAGTAAGATTCTCAGCCACCTCTGTAATAGCTCTCTGGAACAGGGCATTTTCCCTAATAGATTGAAATATGCTATTGTTATACCTTTGCATAAAAAAGGGGATAAATCTGATGTCAACAATTACTGTCCAATCTCCCTTCTAACAGTTTTATCCAAAATTTTTGAGATAGTAATGTATTCAAGAGTAGCTTCACATATCTATAAAATGAAGTACTAACAAAATGTCAGTTGGGTTTACAGAAAGGTTTTTCAACAGAAAATGCCATATATACTTTCACCAATCAAATTTTGAATGACCTGAATAATCGAACACCACCCATTGGGATTTTTTGTGATCTCTCAAAGGCTTTTGATTGTGTAAATCATGAAATTCTGCTAGACAAGCTCAAGTATTGTGGCATGAGTGGGACAGTGCACAAATGGTTTAATTCGTACCTAACTGGAAGAGTGCAGAAAGTTGAAATAAGCAGTTCTCATAATATGCAAAGATCAGCACATAACTGGGGACCTATCAAGAATGGGGTTCAACAAGGGTCTGTCTTGGGTCTTTTGTTGTTTTTAATATATATTAATGACTTGCCATTCTATATTAATGAAGAGAGAAAGTTAGTTCTGACATCTTGGGTTGTCGGGTGTTCTGCCGGATATCAGCGTCATACTTGCACAATATTTCGGTCACGTAACTCGTAACCTTCATCAGGTGCGACCTGAGACTGCTACTCGAGTGGACCTGGTCCAGTATTTGTGCCTATGGCCTTCCCCCTCCACCAATGGCTGCAGGCGCTTCCTCTGTGGTCCGCGCCCATTCCTTGCGACCTGCTGGAGCGTTGCTGCTCCGTTTTCTGTCCGCTGCGGTTCTAGGTGTTCACTCTGCGGTCCGCGCCCACCAAACCCGCTCCTGGGGGTTTCATCTGCGGTCTGACGTACCAAGCGTTCCCCCTGCGGTCCGCTCACCACGACCTGTTGGAGCGTTGCCGCTCCATTTTTCGGCCGCTGCAGCTTTGGATGTTCCCTCTGCGGTCCGCGCCCACCAGTCCCACTGCTGGGTGTTCCATCTTCGGTCTGGTGCGCCTGGAAGTCCACCAGGGGCTTGTTTTCCATCTCCATGTCTCTGGTTCTTCTGTTTGTGTAGTGTTGCAGCTGGCCCCATTGCTCCTTTAACAATTCTAGAGCCTGATCCCAGGCTCTGCTTAGCTGGTATGCTGTGTAATGGTTCATAAGATTGTCAGCCATTTTTATTTCTATCGATTCTCTTATAACACTGTCCCAAAATCTTGGTGTTTGTGCTAGAATCTTGGTATCCTCATACTTCATGGCATGATCTAGTTCTAGACAGTGTTCAGCAATGGCTGACTTAATCTAGTGTGCCTCTGATGTTCTTTGCACCTGATCTCCACAGTTCTTGTCGTCTGGCCAATGTAGGACATGCAACATTGACAAGGTATATTGTAAATCCCTGGTTTTCGTAACCCCAGGTCGTCTTTGACACTCCCCAGCAGTCCCCCAATCTTGTTGGATGGACAGAAGACACACTTGATATTGTGTTTACAGAGGACCCTACTGATTTTGGCAGAAATAGAGCCAGCATAGGGCAGATAGGCCACCTTCTTTGCTCCATCTTGGTCTTCTTCAGGAACCTGTGGTTGGAGTGCCCTCTCAATTTGTCTGTCTGTGTATCCATTCTTGGAGAAAACTTTTTGAGACATTCTGTCTCTATAGGTAGATTCTCTTGGTCTGACAGGGCACGTGCTCTGTGGACCAAAGTCTTCAGAACCCCATTCTTCTGTGCAGGGTGGTGATAGCTGCTGGCCTGCAGATATAAATCAGTGTGTGTTGGTTTTCGGTACACACTGTGGCCAATTGATCCATCTGCTTTCCTCTGGACTAGTACATCCAGAAATGGCAGCTGGCCATTCTTCTCCAGTTCCATGGTGAACTTGATATTAGGGTGGCATGAGTTAAGATGTTCAAGAAACTCATTGAGCTTGTCCATCCCGTGTGGCCAGATCACGAAGGTGTCATCCACATACCTAAAGAAGCATGTGGGTCTAAATGTGGCTGTCTCCAATGCCCTCTCCTCAAAACTCTCCATAAACATGTTGGCAACCACAGGGGACAGTGGGCTGCCCATAGCTACACCTTCAGTTTGCTCGTAATATTGGTTTCTGTACAGGAAATACATGGATGTCAGTGTATGACTGAACAGGTCCAAAAGAGCACCGTCAAATTTCTCTGCAATCAGTTCTAGTGAGTCCTTCAGTGGGACCCTGGTGAACAGCGATACCACATCAAAACTAACCATGATGTCTGAATCTGTGATGTGCAGTTGCTTGAGGCGTTGCAGGAAATCTTCCGAGTTGCGGATGTGGTGAATACATTTCCCCACATACGGAGACAGGAGACCTTTCAAGTACTTGGCTGTTGTGTACGTAGGTGCCCCAATATTACTGGCCACTGATGAAACCCCCAGGAGCGGGTTTGGTGGGCGCGGACCGTAGAGGGAACACCTAGAACCGCAGCGGATGGAAAACGGAGCAGCAACGCTCCAGCAGGTTGCAAGGAATGGCCGCGGACCACAGAGGAAGTGCCTGCAGCCATTGGTGGAGGGGGAAGGCCATAGGCATAAATACTGGACCAGGTCCACTCGAGGAGCAGTCTCAGGTTGCACCTGATGAAGGTTACGAGATATGTGACCGAAATATCATGCAAGTACGACGCTGATATCTGGCAAAACACCCGACAACCGAAGATGTCATTAGATCGATGGGAAAGCCTGAAGAGTTACATCAAAGTTAGTTCTCTTTGCTAATGATACAAGTATAGTAATCACACCTGACAAACAAGAATTAACAGATGAAATTGTCAATAATGTCTATCAGAAAATTACTAAGTGGTTTGTTGTAAACGGACTCTCACTGAATTTTGATAAGACACAGTACATACAGTTCCGTACAGTAAATGTTATGATGCCATTAATAAATATAAACCTTAATCAGAAGCATATAGCTAAGGTAGAATATTCAAAATATTTAGGTGTGTCCATTGATGAGAGATTAAATTGGAAGAAACACATTGATGATCTGCTGAAACGTTTGAGTTCAGCTACTTATGCAATCTACATCCATACTCCGCAAGCCACCTGACGGTGTGTGGCAGAGGGTACCCTGAATACCTCTATCGGTTCTCCCTTCTATTCCAGTCTCGTATTGTTGATGGAAAGAAGGATGGTCGGTATGCTTCTGTGTGGGCTCTAATCTCTCTCATTTTATCCTCATGGTCTCTTCATGAGATATACGTAGGAGGGAGCAATATACTGCTTGACTCTTCGGTGAAGTTATGTTCTCAAAACTTTAACAAAAGCCTGTACCGAGCTACTGAGCGTCTCTCCTGCAGAATCTTCCACTGGAGTTTATCTATCATCTTCGTAACACTTTCGCGATTACTAAATGATCCTGTAACGAAGTGCGCTGTTCTCCATTGATCTTCTCTATCTCTTCTATCAACCCTATCTGGTACGGGGTCATTGCAAATTTTGGTGATAAACATCTTAGTAAATTAGCTTACTACACCTATTTTCACTCATTGCTTGCATATGGCATCATATTTTGGGGTAATTCATCACTGAGGAATAAAGTATTTATTGCAAAAAAGCATGTAATCAGAATAATAGCTGGAGTCCACCCAAGATCACCCTGCAGGCATTTATTTAAGGATCTAGGGATATTCACAGTAGCTTCTCAGTATATGTACTCTCTTATGAAATTTGTTATTAACGACCAAACCCAATTCAAAAGTAATAGCAGTGTGCATAACTACAATACTAGGAGAAAGGATGATCTTCACTATTCAAGATTAAATCTAACTTTGGCACAGAAAGGGGTGAATTATACTGCCACTGAAGTCTTTGGTCACTTCCCAAATAGTATCAATAGTCTGACAGATAACCAACAAGTATTTAAGAAGAAATTAAAAGAATTTCTGAATGACAATTCCTTCTACTCCATAGAGGAATTTTTAGATGTAAATTAAGAAAAAAAAATTAAAAAATAAAATAAAATAAAAAAGTTGTTATATTAAATTAATTATGTTGTTAAATTAACTTAATTATGTCATTTACTGGAAAATTTGACTCATTCCACATCATTACGAAATATCATATTCATGATCCATGGAACTAGTATTAATCTAATCTATCCAAAATTTTTGGGACTGGTGCTGCCATCTGTTGAAAACCTTACCTTTGGATTAATGGTAACCATCACCCTTGAAGTAGTTCCCATCTGCACGTACACCCTGGTCCCAGCGCTTCTGCCACTGGTCAAATGTTTTCTGAAAGTCCTGTTCTTTGAGGGTGTTTATCACCGCCAGTGATGCTTCTTGAATCCTCTCTAGAGTGTTGAGCTGATGGTCTTTCAAGTTGAGTTTCGGTTTTGGTGGTGGTGGTTAATGGGATGTTTAAGGGGGACTAAACAGCTAAGGTCATCAGTCCCCTTCGGTTTTGGGAATAGCGCTAAGTCGCAAGGTGCCAAATCTGGCGAGTATGGTGGGTGGGGTACAATTACCATGTTGTGTTTTGCCGAAAAGGTCCTCGTGAACAAGGACGTGTGACGGCACATTGTCATGATGCAGCAGCCAGTTCCTTTGATGCCAAAGTTCGGGCCATCGTCACCACATGTTTTCACAGAGCCGTCACAGTAGTACACAGGGTTCACTGTTTGGTTGGGTGGGACGAATTCTTTGTGTACAATTCCCTTGGTATCAAAGAGAATGATGATCATGCTCGTCACTTTGCTCTTTACCTGTCTCACTATTTTTGGTCTTGAGAAGAGTCCGGGCTCTTCCATTGCGACGATTCTTGCTTTGTCTCTGGGTCATAACTGTAAATCCAGCTCTCATCGCTAGTGATAACGGTGGCAAGGTTGGTTCATCAGATGTGGTGCGACAGAGGTCCGTGCGCACTTCAACACACTGTGTTTTTTGATCGGCAGTCAAGATCCTTGGCATAAATTTTGCGGCGACACAATGCATGCCCAATTCATCAATTAACATTTGTTGACATGTCCCATAACCAATACCCATTTCATCCGCAAGGTCTCGAATGGTTTGATGTAATTCGCACGAACCAGTTGTTGAAGTTTGGCAACAATGTCTGGCGTTGTGTGGCTAACGGGCCTTCCAATGTGAACATCATCCTCGACGTGTGTACGGCCGGCCCTGAACAGAATATGCCTCTCAAACACATGCGCACGGCTCATGCTCTGTCCCCCCAAACACTTGCTGAATCATTGCAAGGGTCTCCTTAGCACTTTTCTCGAGATTCACACAGAATTGGGTACACATGCACTGTTCTGTTCAGATCCATTGTAAAATCACCACACACCAAACACAGAGTATTATGGAAATCACTATGGACACGCAACACGATGTCCCATTTGAATGCCATTCCGCATACTTACTCATCAGATATGCAGCTCTCGCCACCTAGCGGTGCAAAGATCTACTACTCCTACTTTCCAAATGGCAGCACCAGTGCTGAAAATTTTGGATTCCACCTTGTATAACATTTTCCGGTACACCAAGATTACATATCAAATTTGATTTTCATCCTCCATTTTTGTCTATCTGTCCACAAGTCTCTTCAATATTTCTCCTTCCGATAGAGGTCTGAATTCCTTGAATCCATATGGTTGGTGGTCTCCCTTCTTTAATGTTTTCAAGCCATTGCTTGTGACTTAAGTAATAACTTGCCACTGTATCTTGTATAACACCACTTGCTCTTCGAAAGCATTGTTTTTCTCATTTATGTCTTGTAATACTTTCCTTTGTTTTCATGAGACAGCATTATTTAATCAATAAGCTAGTTTACGACTAGAGGGCACTCTTAATTACTTCCAGTAACATCATTTTCAAGACTTTCCTTTAAAAAATAGTTTTCAACATTTTCACTAGAGAAATAGGCTACCGCTTTCATCTTAATATGTTTTTCTCCTCATTATCTAATACTGTGAAAAAATGTGAGAGATTGTCCAATTTAAGAATAGTAGTACTTTTTACTCCTTTTATCTGACTTTACTCCATTGCTGTTGAATGTTTTCGTATTGGTAGCAACATAGATTTCTATTTAGCATGTTATAATGGTATGTCACTGCAGGAAAAGTTAAATAATATGTAACTAACAATATTAGAAAAAGGATAGATTGCTACTCTTTATGTAGCGGAATGTTGAGTCCTGGACAGGCACTACAAAAAGACTAATAAACATGTAAGCTTTCAGCCAGAAGGCCTTCTTCTGAACTAGACAACTTACGCATGTGTATCCTTTTCATAATACTGTCATTATTCCAGCCTCGATTTTCCATAATATATAATGGGACATATATTATGGCATCAGCCCACAATATGTGGTGTGCTCTGTGCTAGTCTATGTAAGTGTTACAGCTAGTTGCTATGTGTTTAGTTTGATGTTTGTCTGTTTAATAGCCATATATCTGTTTTCAGTCTCAATGTTTTAATGGATTTTAATCACATTGTCTGTATATGACTTCAGTGCCTTAGCTCATGATGGAGTTTTAAATAATGTAGTCGAAGTAAGTAATAGTTTTTATTTTCCATTTAGGAATTGTAATCACTTTGTATTCACATCTGGGAGCAATATATCATTTCTTCTTCTTGTTGTTAAAAAAATTTAGGTAACTCCTGGTTCTTCTGAAGAAGATACCTTAGTGGTATTGAAACCAGGATCAAGTCTAATAATAAATGAAAATCAGCAACTTATTGGCTATGTACTTTATTAATAGGACGCTTTGAGATATAGTCTGTGACCAGTCACAGTTTGTACTCACATGGTACTTTTTGTAGGTAATGTCTGTTCCACAGAGCCGCATGTGGGCACAGGATCCTTGGGCTGCTAATCTGAGTCTACGCAAGAGCTTGGCATAAATGAAATAATTAAATTAATTGAAGGCCAGTAACTTTCATTTGAATAAGAAATTACAAGAACTATAATGCAAACACGATGGTTTTGCTGTAAAATTCACAATTACACTTGAAAATTGACACTGTGAACAGTTTTTATGAATTGGAAGCTTCATGAACAAGTCACAGACTAAGTGGCAACTACAATTCTTGAAGTGCAGTTGATCATAGGATTCAGCTGTCACTATAATCAATTGAAAGCTTTCAGAGGTTTACATTTTTTATTTGTTCTTTTCCATCTGATTAATTTATACACAGAAATAAACAATTATTCATATATGGGCTTTCCTATGTGACCTTCCTGATAGCAATTGCTTTTATTAAGAAGTTATTAAAGTTATACAGATGGTTTCTTCTCAAGCAAGTAAACAATGTGACCTCATCCTATGCATGCAGTATAGTTCGTTAACGAGCTGTGCCATATGGTGCACTTCCTAATGCTTGCTTCATGAAAAGCTACCATTAGCATTATACCTCAAAGGCATCTAACGGTAGCTTTGATCAAAGGGGTCAAATGCTAACTCATAAGAGTGTCATTTTGAGTTATTGCACATTATATGTTGTTTAAATTCAAAAGTAAGAATATTATTGCAATTAAACACATCAATTTAGACATTAGACTGAGCAACAACTCATACTGGACAAGGATTGCGAAGGAAATTGCCTTTATTTTCCTTTAAGGAACTGTACCATTATATGAGAAAAGAATTTTACTCGTTTTTAAATAATAATGACTCTTAAATATATAACAACTTTCTTTGAGAGTATAAAACATTCATGTTTAGAGTGAACTATACTCACTGCTGCAAATTTGTTACATGCTCTCTATAGCATGTGTGGTGGTCAGTGGCATCCTGAAGAGCATTGTGTTGCAACATCGGTTAAGACAACTGCTACTGTTTGCTGTCCATCTACTGGGAAAATAGTTATAATATGCCATGAAAAAATGTTTGGTACCCTGTAGGAACTTGCAACTCTTTCTGGCCGAAGTAAATCTATGTAATTGGATAGGGCTTTGTAAGCTGCAATTATCAATAGCAATTCAACTTCCTCTTAAGTTGCAATATTGAAATGTGATACCTCTGAGTTTTATGTTTGTAAGCTTACCTTATGAAATTCTTTGGAAAGCGGATCTTTACTGGATATTGTAGTCTTCTTAAATTCGTGTTTCTCAAGCTGAGTCTGCTTAAGTTTTGTAGTAGTCTGTATTCAGTATGAGTCAGATGGTAAGTGCCTAAGGCCAAGTATGAAAACACTGTGCATTGAGAAATAGAAAGAATTTCAAGTGAAATAAGTTATAATGAATATTGTGATTATTCAAGTGATATAAATATTGACAGACTGTAAGAAATGGAAATGTGATAAAAGGTTGCATATTTATTAAAGAATTAAATGGAAAGTAATGTGCTGAGAAGTTTTGAACCAAACATGTCAGAAGATTGGTGACTCAGATGTGCAAGATTAACAATTGTTTAAAGGACATTGTGCCACCAAGCTGTATTTTAAATTATTTTATTTGTCCTATTTGTTTTGGACACTGCCCATTGTCAAGTGGATCCATAGTAACAGATGTTGAATGGACAGTGCCTGGAACTAGAGATGAAAATAAAGTACTCTAAAACACAGCCCAGTGTAATAAAGTCCTCCTTCAAATTTACTGAGGCCATAGGACCAATCCAGAAGAAACTGATTAACAACGGCGCATGCTACATGAAGAATGATACTTGCCCAAAATATTATTTAGTTTAATATTTAGATAATGCCATAGGAAATGATTTAGAGTGCCGATAACCCCAGTGAAACTAGTTTGTAAGATGATCAAGGGTGTGAGTAAAACCACTATTAATTAAATTTGCTGTCTAATAAGCAATGACGTTAATTGCAAATACTTCTATTTAATAATTAACTGTAACCAAAGACATTATATTACTATTAAATTTCTATACAGATTGAAACAGCGATGGGAGATTTCTAATAGACACACAGTCACAACTGTAAAGCTTCCCTTGTTCATCTGTAGGCCTATGTAACAGCTTCGTTTCCAACCAAATAAATTCTGATAGCCTTCATTAAATTTGTAACTAGAAAATGAAAGTGGAGCAGTGTGATATGGTGAAGAACAGTTTCAGCAGTTAGGCATTTTTATGATGACTTTGCAATAAATTTACTGCCTTGCGAGTTTTATTGACAACTGTACATGATTTGTAAAGAACGGTAGCATTCCTAAATATATCACTGGGAACAATACCACCTCCACTATTCGTTACTTAATGTGATGTAGCACAGGAATTATGCAGCAGTTTTCTCACTTCTCAGTGAATTAAAACTGTTCAAATGTAACAAGATGATGATCAGGTAAGAGTGAAGCTGAGCAGGCAGTGTACATCTGGGACAATTGTGTTTACAAGTGAGACTATAAAATCTGGTAAAACCCCGTAGGGTATTTTTCCACTGTAAAGGGATACTGGTGGAGCACCTGGGGAAGTTTTCATCCATTTGGAGGTGGTTGTTAAGGTCAAAGTCCTGAGTGGAACATAGGAGAACAGGAGAAGAGCGTGTTGGTCGATCATAAACTTGAAGCTGAGAGGGCGAGGTGTGTCTGCCATGGCCCTCAGCGACCCACATCCAAGACCCCATGCAATTCCTCCTGACGCTCTTATTGGTTGAAAATTACAACCCTAACTCTACCATAGTGCCCAACTGGTCAGCAGTCCACACCATGAGAACCATGCAAAGGCGAGCAGTGCATGCTGAAACTGTGGTCAGGCGGTGAATGGTCTCCACAGCAACAAAGTCAAAGCATGGAAGTTGAAACTGAAAAATAAAATTTTAAAACACACACACACACACACACACACACACACACACACACACACACACACACGAGAGAGAGAGAGAGAGAGAGAGAGAGAGAGCGCTATATTTTTACTAGTGCTAGTGTGGCTGAATTTGGCTTTACACATTTGTTTACTTTTTACAGCTGTATAGTTTTGGAGAGACAGTATCAATACCATTCTGGACGGATTCTTGGAAACCTGATAGCTTCTATAATAAAATAGTGGAAAATAAATGTCGTGGGCTTCATACTCTTTGTCTCCTTGGTAAGTGATGAATGTCTTTTATCTTTAAATAAATGTAAAGAAGTAATTGATTTTTCTGTACCCTGAATGTAAATAAGACTCCCACACCATTTTATCATTTAATACACAAACGTAGCTTTGCTCCCAGGAATCATTTTGACCCCCATGAGACACAGTTCTCAACAATTTACCTAAACATCATCTCCTGTTTACCTGTTAAATTCATGATGCAACATTTTGGAGAGATACGCTTTGAATTATAATTAAATTATCAGAGTGTTTAGAAGGAATATAAGAACAACACAGCAGGAAGAGATTTACAAAGCAAACACAGGAGGAGGAGGAGGAGGAGGAGGAGGAGGAGGAGAAGAAGAAGAAGAAGAAGAAGTCGCTGCTCCTCAAACATAGCCTTAAATCACTACTACTCCTTTTTTCTCCAGAGCGAACCAAGAGTAAAATTCGACAAAAGCAAAAACAAGAAATACACTACCTGCAGATAAGTACCAAAAAGAAGAGTGATTTAAGAGGAGTGATACTACTTTACCATCAATAATTTAAAAACTTCCACTCTGTCACAAAAAATGTGTAAAGTGTGCACTACACACCCAGAATGAGAATTGTAAAAGTAAATTGTTTTTCAGGAGTATTGTAAAACAGTAAACAGATAAAATTTTTGATACAAATGAGTCATTTCCCAATCAGTATATTTGACCGAAGTCATTGGTTATGATTTTTTGTAAATAATTCATAGGGGCAGTAAGTGTATGGGGCCTAACAATGAATAGTCAAATGAAGAAAAATTTAGTTAACTTATGCAGACACTGTATACCTCACTGTAAGGTAGCAGTTTCAGAGATGGGTTCTATTCAGGTAAATTGCTATTTAGATAATTATTTAGATCAATAGGTAATTCAAGAACCCTTTATTCATGGATAAAATGATTTTTCCTCCCAGTGAATACAAATAATTATTTGTTATTTATTTTTCTAACTTTAACTAATGAATAACATAGACTACCACCACATTATCGTCTACTTCTTAGCACTTTCTCATTTATAACTTGTGTCTGTTCCTGTGCTAATTGTGGTTTCTTTTGGTGAATTATTTATTAGTTCTTAGTACACAGTGGGAAAGTGCCAGGTCATAAATCAAATGGCATGGGATTCAACCCTCAGCTAGCCCTATGACCTTTTCTTGTACTTCTCAATCCTTTCACCTGTGTCAGTGATTTGTTAATGGGAAAAATGTCAAGTTGCAATGTGGTTCAGATTCCTTGTTAAATCTGTTGTGACCCTATAACTGGCTGGATAAACCAATTCAAAGGTTGGAAGAAGGCCAAGGACATAATATCCTTAGTAGGACTGTGCACAGGAAAGCAGTGTTGTGTTCAAACCAATGTACGATTTGAGTCCAGCTTTATTTATTTTACAACATAACAATTGTAACATAAAAATGCTTTGTAGGCAAATGCGTATGTCAGTTACATTTCTCAGACAGCCCATGCAATTGACTCTGCACTCAACAGTACTTTTGTTCATTTGTTCCATCCTTCCCCTGCCAACATGTGGAAGCTCTGCTGATATAACTAGGAAAAGGCATAAAAGGAGCCAACAAAGACTAATTTGCAATATCTACAAACGGAATATCTGTCGTAGTTACTTGTTCGAGTTGCACATCTAAGATTGTTCGAATTAAGTCCTGATCCACCTTCAAATTTTCTGAGTCACTTAAAATGAAAAAACAGGGAAAAAATTATGGAAGAATATTGTGCGTATATCTCTTGTTGTGAATAAACTAGGGCAACTCATGTTTACAGAAGAGAATGATGAAAGGCTAGAAATTATTTCGCAAGTTTAAGTCTTCTGTGATCCTATTGTTTGTTGAAATGCTGAACAATTAAAACATTTCTAATTATAGGATAAATATAACTAGTTGGCGGATATATTCTAGAAAAATAAATGAGAAACAAGTGTTAGAAATAAATTTATTTATTAATGCATAAAGTAGAACAAGTGTGCATATGCTCGCGCGTGCAAACCCCCCCCCCCCCCCCCCCCTCCTAAAAAAATCACACACACACACACACACACACACACACACACACACACACACACACACACACACACACACACACACAGAGAGAGAGAGAGAGAGAGAGAGAGAGAGAGAGAGAGAGAGAGAGTTGTGAACACATGGTCAACCCACAGTAGGAGTTTTTTTTCTTAAGTTTCCCCTCATTGGAGTGGTGGTAACCTTGAAAAAGTAACCAAAGCATTAGCATAGCTAAAATTTTCTGGTGCTCTTACATTTGATAGTGTGGCCACAGTGCTAGATGGAATTCACTTTTAAACCCGAAAACAGTTATTGCAATAGTAACTGAGAAATGAAAGCAGATTCATGAAAGCCTCTAAAAATTGTTTATCAGTAGGTCATTGGAATCAGAGGAAAGTAAGAAATGATAGATGAAGATGATGCTGAAAACTGTGGCAAAAATGATGATCTAGAATGTCAAATGATTTTCCGTTTAGTGGCAACACTGATAACAAGGGATACAGTAGCTGGTTACCATCACATTTTTGACGCACTGTGCTTACAGCAAATTGTTATGCTACAGGGGTTGCTAGTTTTGTTGTTCAAACATTGATTTAAAGGGAGAATACATAATATTAGCCAAGGTGAATCACAAAACCATACTCAAATGTAATGCTACTTGACATCCCAAGTCATCTGAAATAATTGAAAATATTAAGAACAAATTCCAAGTTAGCCTGACATGAGTAATTTGTAGGATGCAGTGAAATTATTTGATCTGAGGTAAGTGTATGCGTTTCCATAGAGATTTAGGTCATGGAAAATTTAAAAGAGGCACTAATTTGAATACATTAGAATTCATAATATGTTATGCTCCCTTTTCTGATACTGTGGATATACTGCAAGTTGGAAAAAAGAAGTATTACAGACTTTTAGTGCTACATAAAATGTTGCAAAAACTGGAGAAAAGTTCCCTTGTACACTTCAACCCACTGACAACTTTCAAGAAAATGTCAGTTTGAAGAATTTTTTTGCTCCTCTGCACCAAAGGGATACCATTATATATTGCAGCACAGTAACTTGGTTTTACCATGATAGTCATAGGGAGCAGGAGTTTGTTCTTAAACTGATCAGTTTAAAGAAAGGATTGTGAGTTTTAAAATTCTGACGAAATCAGTTTTACTATTCCAGTTCTCAGCAGAAAAGTGTAGATGTTAAGCAATTCCTAGCTTCCAACTCTAACGATAACATTCTTAGCTCATGCACTATATGATCAGATCAATCAGAATTATTCCATTTCTTCAGGCAAGGCCAGCTCCACTGTATCTGGGTGCTATATGATCAGACCGAACTAAGATTTAAAAATGAGTGGGTCACCTGTACTGATGTCCATCATCAAGGGAAGGTTAAAACAAAATTCAGACATATAGTAGTCAAATAAATATGACGAGTTTGAAGATGAGTTAGTACAAAAGAAGAAAATAGTTTTTTTAGATTTCAGATCAGGTCTGGGAGGTAAAAGTATTTGCCAAGAATTAGAGGAGAACTGAAGTTTTCGTAACTTTTGTTGAAGAAATAATGATTTGAAAGTCTTAGATCATTATCCTGAAATAAAGGTGATCTTCAGAAGCAGCTATCTTTGATATCTGTAGAACATGTTTCTTCATACACCACAATGCCATAGGTTTTGATGAAATATTTGGAAGAAGGATTGTATAATAGTTTTATAAATGACCAAGGATTCTTTGATTTGAAAGTTGTTTTATTCATATACTCTTACATTCACAAATGGTGAATGACAGTGGTGTATACTGAAAATGTTGGTATGGCATGCAACAGAAACTTATTAGTTGTATGTATAAGTATATATGACACTGCTCATTAACTATGGTTTTATCTGCAGTGGAACTCTGCTCTGCGGTTCTTCTTGCAGAACTCCCTGGTAACATTGGTAAAAAATGATGTTCAAACTTTCATCTTCACCAACAGATCCTTTTCTGTGGACTTTAAGGAGGGTGCAGACAGACAGCTTTGTCCTTGCACATTCTTAATAAAAGAATTTATTTTTTTCAGTGAAGGAAACCATCATTCTGCTGATGACAATGTAGGCAGTACCATTAAAAGCAGTTTATAGAGTTCCATAAGTCCAGTGTGAAGCTCATTTTGATACAGCAAAATTTGTATTTCCTTCACATATTTGGCTTCAAGATGATGTGATGTAAACATAGCGGTCACTTCAGATTTTAACTAAAAATATCAAAACACTTCCTGTATATTGTTGTTAGTTTTTGAAATGGCTCCTCAGGAAACAGGCTACAAAGCTTGAGAACATCTTTGAGTCAAACATTTAAACAAAGTTTAAGCCAGGCACCAAGTCAAATCTGATGTTTAATTGCATGTTTACAGATGTTTCTATGTTGTTTTCTCTTCTTCTCTTCCTTGGAGTATCACATGTGACTTCAGCTTTGCACCATATTTTACTCAGAGCCATTTTGTCTCTTAGTGCACACTTTTCTTTGAGGTCTTCCAAATCTTTGCTGCAAAATATAATGTCTGCACAATGTTAAATGGAACATATGTCAATGAAAACATTTCTTAAGACAGAATTTACCTAGAAGTTAAACTGAAATCTCCTATCATCATGTGAGATAAACATCCTTTATTAATAGCAGTTGAGTTCCAATTTTGTGGATTTTCCAAAATGTACTCATACTAATCTTCAAGTCCTATGAATTGCCACAGTTTGTACCAAGCTACTTGAATAACTCCATCTTGTCAGTGAAAGTTTTGGAAATATCTTTTTTGCTATTGTATGTAATTATTTTGTTATTTTGGAGGAATGTACAAACAAATGTTACACAACCACTAAGATCATCAAAAAACTTTTACATGCACTCACACAAAATACTGCCTGTGATAAAACCAAATTCAATTTGTGGGTGTAACAGTGCATAAATATGGCATCTGGAATTACTTTCCTAACTTTTGAAACTACCTGGCATATTAAACTCGGAACCTTAGTCTTTCACCAGCAAGTGCTGTACCATCTAAGCTACCCAAACGTGACTCATGATCCATTCCCACAGCCTGAATTCTGGCAGTACCTTGTCTCCTACCTTCCAAACTTCACAGAAGCTCTTCTGTGAACCTAGCAGAACTAGCACTTCTGGAAGAAAAGATATTGCAGAGAAATGGCTTAGCCACAGCCTGGTGAATGTTTCCAGAATAAGATTTTCACTCTTCAGTGGAGTGTGCACAGATATGAAACTTCCTGGCACATTAAAACTGTGTGCCAAATCGAGACTCGAACTTGGGACCTCTGCAAAGGAGTGTGCACTGATATGAAATTTCCTGGTATATTAAAACTGTGTGCCAGACCGGGACTCGAACTTGAGACCTTTGCAAAGGTCTCGAGTTTGAGTCTTGGTCAGGCACACAGTGTTAATATGTCGGGAAGTTTCATATCAGCGCACACTCTGCTGCAGAATGAAAATCTCATTCTGGAAACACCCACCAGGCTGTGGCTAAGCTGTGTGTCCACAGTATCCTTTCTTCCAGGAGTGCTAGTTCTGCAATGTTTGCATAAGAGCTTCTGTGAAGTTTGGAAGGTAGAAGACAAAGTACTGCCAGAACTCAGGCTGTGGGGATGGATCATGAGTCATACTTGGGAAGCTCAGTTGGTAGAGCACTTGCCCGCGAAAGGCAAAGGTCCCGATTTTGAGTATTGGTCTGGCACACAGTTTTAATACACCAGGAAGTTTCGTATCAGCACGCACTCCACTGCAGAGTGAAAATCTCATTCTGGATATCTAACTCTTTATTTGCACACCATCTGAATGTCCCACCCTGGTGGCCATCACACCATATATTTTTGCATGCAAACTCTTTGAGATTGTCCGTTACAATCTTTGATGTGGCTTCTGCCAATCTTTCAGTGCTAATGTGAGTTTCAAGCTTTCTGACTTCGTATCTGTGTGAATGTGTAAGAGTGACTTTTCAGTTTATGACTTTTGTAATAGCGTAACTTTTCATAGAGTGTTTTTTACCTGACACTGTACATGATGTAACTTTCTGCTGACTAGTAGCTATAGCTAACCATTAATTGTACTGCTTATGTAGCTTCTGTGTTTAAAGAACCCATCTGCAGAGTTACAAACATTACTTGCAATATTTATAGCCACAATGCATCTGACCCTAAGACATGTTAATAACTCTATTGCTATATAAACTCGATATGTAATCTCAATAAGTAGGATTCCAGTGCAAAACAGTTACACAGCTACTGACCTAAATAACATCAGAAAGTATTTCATACCAGTCTCACTGAACGCAATATGAAAATACAATCACTATTCCAGAGGTACACAAAACAGTGCTTAATTCTGGTCCTAATAATCACTTTAGCTTATCTGTATGACAGTGGTTAGATGTGCATTGCTTTGTAATCACATTTCACATAAAATTAGGGAAATAAATCTTGCCATGTGCAGTGCGAGAGTGTTACACTCCAGCATAACTTGCAGTCAACAGGCGGATCTCATGAACTGCAGTGCAAGTCCTTAGTCTGTTTTAAAACTTTTAAATAGCAAGTGGGATGTAGAGGCTCAATGTTGAATAATTTGAAGTCTTTTAAGTTCCTTTCTGTATTCTGAAACCAGATTTTTTTAAACAATGTGAACAGGTATGTATTGTTACAGGCAAGTGCAATGACTTTAAATATTGAACATAAATTCCCTGATATTATAATTTGAAGGAGATTGTTTTACACTGATTACTTTAAAAGAAAAGGAGTTGGGAGTGATACGTTTCTTTCCTGAGGCCAAGCATATTCTGTGTTACTTGAAACAGTGGCACCAAATAGCCAAACAATGTGAGTTATAAAATTTACATACAAAAACTGAAAAAGTTCCCTAAATGCAACATCCCACTTTCTGCAAAGCTAGTACATGTGACAAATTACCTTCTTTAACATATTCCAAGTTATAGCAACAGCATTCCAAAATGACATCCCTCCACCAACACACACATATGCCGCAACCAGTGCTCAACACCAAAGTTTCACTCTTGAGTGAACTAATTATTTGACAAACATATAAACTGATAACTGTCAAACAATGGAAAATCCAGGATGGAATGTAACAATACGAAAGAAGGAAAGTTGCTTCTCACCATATAGTGGAGATATTGAGTCGCGATAGGCATAGTAAAACGATTCACACATTAAGCCCGTGCGCTAGCGCAAGCGCAACTTGTACACACGTCTGCAGTCTCAGAGAGCTGAAACTACACTGTGAGCAGCAGCACTAGTGCATGATGGGAGTGGCGACTGGGTGGGGATAAGGAGGAGGCTGGGGCACGGAGGGAGAGGGATAGTGTGGTGGGAGTGGCGGACAGTTAAGTGTTGCAGTTTAGTTGGAGGGTAGGAGAGAAGGTGCGGAGGGGGGAGGGGGGGAGTAGTGGAAAGGAGAGAAATAAAAATAAAAAGAAATTAAAAGAATGGGTGTGGCAGTGAAATGGCAGCTGTGTAGTGCTGGAATGGGAACAGGGAGGGGCCTGGATGGGTGAGGACAGTGACTAACGAAGGTTGAGGCCAGGAGGGTTACGGGAACATAGGATGTTACGGGAACATAGGATGTATTGCAGGGAAAGTTCCCACCTGCACAATTCAGGAAAGCTAGTGTTGGTGGGAGGAATCCATATGGCACAGGCTGTGAAGCAGTCATTGAGATGAGGGCTATCATGTTTGGCAGCATGTTAGGCTACAGGGTGGTTCACTTGTTTTTTGGCCACAGTTTGTCGGTGGCCATTTGTGTGGACAGACAGGTTGTTGGTTGTCATGCCTACATAGAATGCGAATGCAGCACAGTGGTTGCAGATTAGCTTGTAAATCACATGACTAGTTTCACAGGTAGCCCTGCCTTTGATGTGATAGGTAATGTTAGTGACCGGACTGGAGTAGGTGGTGGTAGGAACAGGTCTTGCATCTAGGTCTATTATAGGGGTATGAGCCATGAGGTAAGGGGCTGGGAGCAGGGGTTATGTAAGGATGGACGAGTATATTGTGTAGGTTCGGTGGACGGCAGAATACCACGGTCGGAGGGGTGGGAAGGATAGTGGGTAGGACATTTCTCATTTCAGGTCACAAAAAGAGGCAATCAAAACCTTGGTGGAGAATGTAATTCAGTTGCTCCAGTCCCGGACGCTACTAAGTTATGAGGGGAATGCTCCTCTGTGGCCATACTGTGGGACTTTGGGAGGTGGTGGGAGACTGGAAAGATAAGGTACAGGAGATTTGTTTTTGTACAAGGATGGGAGGATAATTACGATCAGCAAAGGATTCAGTGAGACCCTTGATATATTTAGAGAGGGACTGCTCGTCACTGCAGATGCGACGCCCACGAGTGGCTAGGCTGTACGGAAGGGACTTCTTGGTATAAATCAGGTGGCAGCTGTCGAAGTGGAGGTATTGCTGGTAGTTAGTATGTTTGATATGGACAGGGGTACTGATGTAGCCATCTCTGAGGTGAAGGTCAACAGCTAGGAAGGTGGCTTGTTGGGTTGAATAGGACCAGGTGAAGCAAATAGGGGAAGAAGTTGTTGAGGTTCTGGAGGAATGTGAATAAGGTGTCCTCACCTTCAATCCAGATAGCAAGGATGTCATCAGGGAATCTTAACCAGGTGAGGGGTTTAGGATCTGGGTTTTTAGGAAGGATTCCTCTAGATGGCTCGGTCACTAACATTACCGATCACATCAAAGGCGGGACAACCTGTGAAAGCAATCATGTGATTTACAAGCCAAGCTGCAACCACTGTGCTGCATTCTATGTAGGCATGACAACCAACAACCTGTCTGTCCGCATGAATGGCCACCGACAAACTGTGGCCTTAAAACAAATGGCTCATCATGCTGCCAAATATGACAGCCCTTATCTCAATGACTGCTTCACTGCCTGTGCCATATGGATTCTTCCCACCAACACTAGCTTTCCTGAATTGTGCAGGTGGGAACTTTCCCTGCAATACATACTACGTTCCCGTAACCAGCAGTTGAAACGTACAGTGGATAATGGAACTCCTGGAGAAATAGCAGCAAGAGCAGAAAGGAAAACCATATGCTCTGAGTGTATATGCCTGGGGTCTCATTCAACATACTGAATATGCTGTACAGCAGCCAAAGGGTGCAGGGTGTAACCAATTGCAGATTGTGGTATAGTTTGGGACAAACGATGCCCGTTTTCCCCAGACCAGATCGGATTTAACTGTTTCTGAATAGAGTGCAAGGCTTGAGTCAGAAACTGTAAAGGTTCTGCAACAAACTAGGCTGCGACTTCCTAGATTTGCACCATAGAACTGAGAATTGTAAGGTTCCCACAAATGGGTCAGGTTGCCCTATACATCAGATGCTGCTGTCCAGATAGCTGACCGTGAGGTGCACACAAAACTTTTTTAGATTAGGCAACTCTCCATCCAGTTCAAATAATGGTAACTGTAGGAGACTCAGAAGTATCGGTGTAAAATACAAAGAAATGCTCTCCAGAGGCAAGAGTATTAAAATCTCAGTAGCTGACCACTGAAGCATTCGCAAGGAGGTTCAAGAGTTTGAAACACTCCAGAAAGGCAGTCAAGTTGACATAATACTAGGTACAGAAAGCTAGTTGAAACCTGAAGTTGACACCAGTGAGATTTTAGGGGAAAATTTCAGTGTATGTCGAAAGAATAGGCTAATGAGAATTGGAGGTGGCGGTAGATGAGAAACTCATATCTGGTGGCATAGAACTTGAAGCTGCATGTGAGATTGTTTGGGCAAGACTGAGTATCATGGGTGACCTTAAAATTATAACTGAATCTTTCTATCAACCAACAGTCTCACCTTCTCTTGTAATCAAAAACGTTACAGAACACCTCAGTTTGTAGTGCATAACCACACCAGTCATGCTGTTATCATCGGGGAAGACCTTAACCATCCAACGGTCAATTGAGATAATTAAAGTTTCGTTAATAGTTGGCTTCATAATATTTCCCGTGAAATATTGTAAACGTTTTCCCTAAAAACTATTTTGAACAAATGGTTTGAAACCACATTGTGATGGAAGTATGTTACATCTAATGGCAACAAATAGTCCTGACCTTGAAGATGTCCAAAAGGACTGACAGTGTACATTGAATGGATACAAAGAAGGGCTACACAAATGGCCGAAGGTTTGTTCGAACCATGGGATCATGTCACAAAGTTGCTGAAAGAACTGAGCTGGCAGACATTTGAAGATAGCTGCAAACTATCACATGAAAACCTACTTAGAAAGTTTCTAGAACTAGCTTTAAGTGACGAATTTAGGAATGTATTACAATCCCCTCTTGTGAAATGGAATGTACCCTCTGCCATGCACTTTGCATTGGTTCACGGAATTTGGGTGTAAATTTAGATAACCCATTTTTTACTTAGGTTGACAATCATATTATACACTCCTGGAAATGAAAAAAAGAACACATTGACACCGGTATGTCAGACCCACCATACTCGCTCCGGACACTGCGAGAGGGCTGTACAAGCAATGATCACACGCACGGCACAGCGGACACACCAGGAACCGCGGTGTTGGCTGTCGAATGGCGCTAGCTGCGCAGCATTTGTGCACCGCTGCCGTCAGTGTCAGCCAGTTTGCCGTGGCATACGGAGCTCCATCGCAGTCTTTAACACTGGTAGCATGCCGCGACAGCGTGGACGTGAACCGTATGTGCAGCTGACGGACTTTGAGCGAGGGCGTATAGTGGGCATGCGTGAGGCCGGGTGGACGTACCGCCGAATTGCTCAACACATGGGTCGTGAGGTCTCCACAGTACATCGATGTTGTCGCCAGTGGTCGGCGGAAGGTGCACGTGCCCGTCGACCTGGGACCGGACCGCAGCGACGCACGGATGCACGCCAAGACCGTAGGATCCTACGCAGTGCCGTAGGGGACCGCACCGCCACTTCCCAGCAAATTAGGAACACTGTTGCTCCTGGGGTATCGGCGAGGACCATTCGCAACCGTCTCCATGAAGCTGGGCTACGGTCCCGCACACCGTTAGGCCGTCTTCCGCTCACGCCCCAACATCGTGCAGCCCGCCTCCAGTGGTGTCGCGACAGGCGTGAATGGAGGGACGAATGGAGAGGTGTCGTCTTCAGCGATGAGAGTCGCTTCTGCCTTGGTCCCAATGATGGTCGTATGCGTGTTCGGCGCCGTGCAGGTGAGCGCCACAATCAGGACTGCATACGACTGAGGCACACAGGGCCAACACCCGGCATCATGGTGTGGGGAGCGATCTCCTACACTGGCCGTACACCTGTGGTGATCGTCGAGGGGACACTGAATAGTGCACGGTACATCCAAACCGTCATCGAACCCATCGTTCTACCATTCCTAGACCGGCAAGGGAACTTGCTGTTCCAACAGGACAATGCACGTCCGCATGTATCCCGTGCCACCCAACGTGCTCTAGAAGGTGTAAGTCAACTACCCTGGCCAGCAAGATCTCCGGATCTGTCCCCCATTGAGCATGTTTGGGACTGGATGAAGCGTCGTCTCACGCGGTCTGCACGTCCAGCACGAACGCTGGTCCAACTGAGGCGCCAGGTGGAAATGGCATGGCAAGCTGTTCCACAGGACTACATCCAGCATCTGTACGATCGTCTCCATGGGAGAATAGCAGCCTGCATTGCTGCGAAAGGTGGATATACACTGTACTAGTGCCGACATTGTGCATGCTCTGTTGCCTGTGTCTATGTGCCTGTGGTTCTGTCAGTGTGATCATGTGATGTATCTGACCCCAGGAATGTGTCAATAAAGTTTCCCCTTCCTGGGACAATGAATTCACGGTGTTCTTATTTCAATTTCCAGGAGTGTAAATTCTCTTTGAGACACTAGTGATTCCATGCAGTTAATATTATCTGTTCTTTGTTGTCTTTAACAGAATCATTGAGTTATTGGATAACCTCAAAGTTGTTACTTCTTCTTCCTGAACTTTAATTCCATTTCCAAATTCTTCCCTGGCAATGCTCATGTCACAGTATGGCATGGAAATGGCCGAAAGACCCTTTCATGGTTGGATATTACAACGAAGACATAATTGTGTTATACAGAATAAATGTAAAAAATAAAGTCTATCCTTCATACTAAAGTTCGGCTTTTTATTGTTACCTCCATTATTCTTAACCACAGACGAAGTGCTCTTTGGAGATTCCCTAATTTTATATCTACTTAAATTTATATAGAATGTAGCATTGGCAGTTGCCATGGAAACTGCATAGTTTCTTGACAAGGCGTCTGCTCATCATTATTAGGTGTGTTTGTAGGGAGCTGTAATGCTGACCCAATTTATACGGTAGCTCACTAGAAAAGCACAAGCACCCAGAGGAGGGAAGGGGCTGTAATATCACTGCAAGTGAAGTTGACAACCAGTTCTTCCGATTGTCAAAAATCATCTTACCATACAAGGTGGTGGTAACATTTTACTTGCTACCCGTTTGCTTATGAAATCCAAGATAATGCCTCTCTGTTATGCTTGCTTTGCATAATCAATACAGAGTATATAACAATGAATCAAGCATGGTAGCTGTAAAGTTACAACAATTATTGGTTAATACTCATCTTTCATTATTGCAATTATTCCCCTATAGTGAAATTGAGCAACTTTCTTCTGCAGACTAATATTTCCCTGGTTCTTCTTATGTGAAACACTTTTACAGCACTCTGTTGAAGGACAAACACTGTTTTAAATTTTGACTGAATGTTGTCAAATTCTTAATAATTTTTCCAAATACAAAACTCTACAGAAGTCAACATAGAACTAGTCTGACAACATTAACAACTGCGAGCTCTGATGGTCATCCATTTATAAAATCTAGACAATTGAAGTTAAAAAATCCTTTGCAGAAAATATAATTTTAACGAAGTTACAATCACAAAAATTAATTTTAGTTCAATTAGGTCCCACTATGTTCTACATGATGAAATACAAACACAGATTGATCACTCAAAATGAAAAGAAAGGTTGGTAATTATGTCTGAAATTTGTAACATAAACTGATTTAACTATATATAGACATTAAGTCTTAATTAATCAAATAATTAACGCATTTTCTGGTTTACGATCATTTAAAGTGTATTACAACACTGTGTGTTTACAAGTGGTGTTAAAAATTACATGTTAATATGCTGTAATATTTACTTGTCTACTTACAAAACATGTTTGACAAAAATTGTCTTAGATTAGAGTCAATGGTGACAAATTTACTAGCAATAGCAAAAATGAGTTTGAAATTTGTGTAACAAAACAGAATGTGGTTTTCTGAATACTGTGTCAATCACTTCAATATAGTGTCTCTTGGTCTGTCACATTAAAAGGTCCAGAGTGCATACTTCAATTAAATCCATTCTTTCTTTCATACTGACATCATTGACATGTGGTTTGTGCAACAGCCCTTAAAATCCATGTCTTGCATCAGATCTAATCACCCATGAATTGATATGATCATGTTTCGTACCTTTGCTTTTCATGAGGTTATTCATTTAGATAGATCATGCATCCGAAACTTCCTGGCAGATTAAAACTAAGTGCTGGACCGAGACTCGAACTCAGGACCTTTGCCCTTCACGGGCAAGTGCTCTCCCAACTGAGTTACCAAAGCACGACTCACGCCCTGTACTCAGAGCTTTTACTTCTGCCAGTACCTCGTCTCCGAGTTCGAGTCTCGGTCCGGCACACAATTTTAATCTGCCTGGAAGTTTATTATCAGCGCACACTCCACTGCAGAGTTAAAATCTCATTCTGGAAACATCCCCCAGCTTGTGCCTAAACTATGTCTCCGCAATATCCTTTCTTTCAGGAGTGCTAGTTCTGCAAGGTTCGCAGGAGAGCTTCTGTAAAGTTTGGAAGGTAGGAGACGAGGTACTGGCAGAAGTAAAAGCTGTGAGTGTGGGGCATGAGTCGAGGTTGGGTAGCTCAGTTGGTAGAGCACTTGCCCGCGAAAGGCAAAGGTCCCAAGTTCGAGTCTTGGTCTGGCACATAGTTTTAATCTGTCAGGAAGTTTCATATCAGCGCACACTCAACTGCAGAGTGAAAATCTCATTCCAGTTCATGCAACCATTTATGTCTACCCATATTTGGTGTTTGTTCATACAGTGCTCCTATTATAACACCTTTATTCATAGCTATAGTTTCGATTTTTTTTAGTGTATTGTATCATGAGAGAAAAGGGGTAACTAAAGAAGTTAATGTCCTAAGAACTAGCTGACTTACGGTTAAAACAAATATTAAAAAATCAAATGTTTGTACAAAGAAAAAATATGTTTTTTGTTCTTTCCATGTAACAGATATAAAGGTAAAGGAACCCACATTGGAAAGTTTAACGAAGAAGAAGAAGGAATATATGCCTCCAACATTCATGTCCGTTGCTCAGGCTGCAAAGCAGCTGTTAGAAATAACTGAGAGAGATGGTTTTGATGATTCCGCAGGTATGTATATGTATACTAGATTAGCACCCGCTGCTCCACTCACCCTAGATTGTATGTCGTGCGAGATATTTTTTTGTTTTTATTTTATCGAATTTTTATTCCGAATGTACATCTGACTAAAAAGCGGTTCTGGTAGCTGATGTCCAAAGTTTTTGTTAATAATGCTTTTTCGTTATTGTGCAGATATTTCCATAGCAACTTTGGTCCACAAATTATTATTTTTTTATATCTAACTGAGAAGCAAAGAACCAATTTTCATAAACATAGCTTTAATTTTTTTTAATTTAACAAAAATTTTTCTTAAAAAATTTCATCCCCTATTGCATTCCTTTAGGGGTTGAATTTCCAGAAACAGTGAATATATATATATTTTTCTTAATTTATAACTGAGAAGTCAAATACCATTTTTCATAGATGTAGCCCTAAAAATCCTTTAGCAGTTCTTTTGTTGTTGTTTTTGTTGTTGTTGTTGTTGTTGTTGTTGTTGTGGTCTTCAGTCCTGAGACTTGTTTGATGCAGCTCTCCATGCTACCCTATCTTGTGCAAGCTTCTTCATCTCCCAGTACTTACTGCAACCTACATACTTCTGAATCTGTTCAGTGTATTCATCTCTTGGTCTCCATCTACGATTTTCCCTCCACACTGCCCTCCAATGCTAAATTTGTGATTCCTTGATGCCTCAAAACATGTCCTACCAATCGATCTCTTCTTCTGGACAAGTTGTACCACAAACTCCACTTGTTCCCACTTCTATTCAATACCTCCTCATTAGTTCTGTGATCTACCCATCTAATCTTCAGCATTGTTCTGTAGCACCACATTTCGAAAGCTTCTATTCTCTTCTTGTCCAAACTATTTATCGTCCATGTTTCACTTCCATACATGGCTACACTCCATACAAATATTTCAGAAACAACTTCCTCACACTTAAATCTATACTTGATGTTAACAAATTTCTCTTCTTCAGAAATGCTTTCCTTGCCATTGCCAGTCTACATTTTATATCCTCTCTACTTTAACCATCATCAGTTATTTTGCACCCCAAATAGCAAAACTCCTTTACTACTTTAAGTGTCTTATTTGCTAATCTTATTCTCTCAGCATCACCCGACTTAATTCGACTACATTCCATTATCCTCGTTTTGCTTTTTTTGATGTTCATCTTATACACTCCTTTTAAGACACTGTCCATTCGGTTCAACTTCTCTTCCAGGTCCTACGCTGCCTTGGACAGAATTACAATGTCATTGGCAAACCTCAAAGTTTTTAGTTCTTCCCCATGGATTTTAATACCTACTCCCAATTGTTCTTTTGTTTCCTTTACTGCTTTCTCATTGTACAGATTGAATAACATTGGGGAGAGGCTACAACCCTGTCTCACTCCCTTCCCAACCACTGCTTCCCTTTCATGTCCCTCGACTCTTATAACTGGCATCTGGTTTCTGTACGAATTGTAAATAGCCTTTCGCTCCCTGTATTTTACCCTTGCCACCTGGATTCTGTACAAATTGTAAATAGCCTTTTGCTCCCTGTATTTTACCCATGCCACCTTTAGAATTTGAAAGAGAGTATTCCAGTCAACATTGTCAAAAGCTTTCTCCAAGTCTACAAATGCTAGAAATGTAGGTTTGCCTTTCCTTGATCTATTTTCTAAGATAAGTCGTAATGTCAGTATTGCCTCACGTGTTCCAACATTTCTGCGGAATCCAAACTGATCTTGGCCGAGGTCGGCTTCTACCAGTTTTTCCATTCGTCTGTAAAGAATTCATGTTAGTATTTTGCAGCTGTGACTGATAGTTCGGTAATTTTCACATCTGTCAGCACCTGCTTTCTTTGGGATTGGAATTATTATATTCTTCTTGAAGTCTGGGGTATTTCGCCTGTCTCATACATCTTGCTCGCCAGATGGTAGTGTGTTGTCAGGACTGGCTCTCCCAAGGCCGTCAGTAGTTCCAATGGAATGTAGTCTACTCCCGGGACCTTGTTTCGACTCAGGTCTTTCAGTGCTCTGTCAAACTCATCACTCAGTATCTTATCTCCCATTTCATCTTCATCTACATCCTCTTCCATTTCCATAATATTGGCCTCAAGTACATTGCCCTTGTATAGGTCCTCTAAATACTCCTTCCACCTTTCTGCTTTCCCTTCCTTGCTTAGAACTGGGTTTCAATGTGAGCTCTTGATATTCATACAAGTGGTTCTCTTTTCTCCAAAGGTCTCTTTAATTTTCCTGTAGGCAGTATCCATCTTACTCCTAGTGAGATAAGCCTCTACATCCTAACATTTGTCCTCTAGCCATGCCTGCTTAGCCATTTTGCACTTCCTGTCAATCTAATTTTTGACACGTTTGTGTTCCTTTTTGCCTGCTACATTTATTGTGTTTTTATATTATCTCCTTTCATCAATTAAATTCAATATTTCTTCTGTTACCCAAGGATTTCTACTAGCCCTCGTCTTTTTACCTACTTGATCCTCTGCTGCCTTCACCACTTCATCCCTCAGAGCTACCCATTCTTCTTCTACTGTATTTTGTTCCCCCATTCCTGTCAATTGTTCCCTTATGCTCTCCTTGAAACTCTGTACAACCTCTGGTTTAGTCTGTTTATCCAGGTCCCATTTCTGTATGACAAGAAATTCACTTTCTTCTGTTAACAGGAAATAAAGAATGATAGGAAATTCTGAAGCTTCATAGTGGATTTATTCATTCAATAGAATGTGAGAATAATACTGATGTGAGATCATAATTCTACATACAGCAAAATGATGGTCTTGTATTACAGTGATTGTTGCAAGCAGCCGTTATCGGTGTGTGTAATACTACTGTGAGAGTACAACCGTTCGCTTTATAATGCAGTCACTGTTGCAATTAAATTACATGATAGTGTCAAATAACTAGTTTTCTTCTGTGGCCATCAGCAGATTCTCACAAAAAATGGAAAAGAACTTATATTGGGAAACTAACAGATATGGTGAAACACGTAGAAGGAATAGAAACGTACTATTCATGTACCACATAAAATTCCGATGCCAAGCTCTCATTGTCATACTTCAATGTGAGTGTATTGTTGGTGGGATTCATTGGTGTCCTGTATTTCATTAAACACTTCCTTGTGATTCATAGTATTATTCAGTGCATTAAACATTAAGGAATCTTTCTGTATATGTAGAATTTAAAATTGCAGATTAACATTACTTTTCAATCTGTGTCTTTTATTTAAGAACCCTTTAATATTAAACCCTCCATAATGAATTTAACCAGGGAATTAGCCATTATTAGGTAGTATGGTCTATAATTAGTACATGACAGGGACATAATAAAAGGTTAAAATATTATACTAGTGCAGTGACTATGTGGATGCTCCTGCTGGTGTAACTTCATGGCCTTCGTACCACAATTTCTTTGTGAAGCTCAGGCTGCATTACCTGACTTCATAGACAGTTACTCTTGTCTGTGTTGGTGATTGGATTGTTTCATCACTAGTTCTATGTAATGACCAGTTGGATGAAGTTCATTAAGTGCAATGGACTGAGATACCACTATTTGTTTATTGAATCCATTTGTTGGAAGGTATTATTGAATCCATTTGTTGGAAGGTATTATTGAATCAAAGCAATAAAGTCAAGCCACAAGATTTGAACAAAACTTCAACTTCCATGAATGTTTCAATGTTGTACAGTATTCCGAAGATAGAAATTACTTTTCAATATTTTTGTAACATGTGACTGTAAAATTCAGTACACTACAGTGATTTCTACAACCCAGAGTTCATGACTGCGGACTTCTGAAGACTCCCCATTAACAACTGTCACACAGGCATGTGTTTGAAAACAAGCAACCATAAAACAAATTTTTGAGTCCAGAAGTCCTTAACACTTTGATGTCCAACCACTCACAAAAATTTTGGACCCAGGAGACCAACCATTTATACCATTAACTTGAAGTTTTACTGGCACATTTGCATTTGATACTTCTTGTAAGGGCAATATACACAAAGTGTCAAGGTTTATTTTTCATATTTATTTTAGTTCTTTGATAGATTATAAATTTTACAATACTGATGGCAGAAGCTATAATTATCCTTAAAAAGAAAAGTGTGAGATAAGTTCTTGAACAATTACGCACATAATTGGCTTTTGTATGGAAAAGTCCGGAGTATCGTGGCACAGCAGTTTGTTTGTTTTGTGCTTGTTTTGCCAGCAAATTGGCTCAGCATCTCCAAAACATCTTGGAAGCTCATGTTGGATGCTGCTTTGTCATGAGAATCACCTGTAAAAAAGCAGAGATTGAGGCAAACAAAACAGAACTAAATTGTAATTAAAGCAGTAGTATCTGTAGCAAGAACATAAGTGGCAAAAAATAGTAGCAGCCTTGCAGCTTTCCTTACCTGACTATGAATCTTTTTCAGATTGTTCCCGATTACATATTTCTCCCTCCACTCTAGAACCTTTGAATTCTTTGTATGGAGCTTCCAAAATTTCTTGCTCATTCAACAAATGTGACACATTTGCAACATAATTACAGCAAACTGCAAAATCTCACGAGTACACACATGAAACTCGTGACAACATGAGCACGCATGGGCTCAGTCATTCATGCAACAGCTTTTATTTTCATTATTGTTTCTTTCAAAGTAGTTATAGAGATTGGCAGTAGAAGGCATCAGCTTTCATGGGACAGACAGCAAGATGTTTGTACATGGTCTCATATGAAATGAGTCCATACTATATGAATGTGTAGTTTCACAGTGATATGTAGTGATTGAATGTTTGTTGTTAATGGGCTCTGAAAAGAACTGTTTCTGCTATTTAGTTGATATGTCATTGCCATGAGTGCCTCCCGACAAGAAACATACAAGACATATCAGACGACAGCTTCATGACCTGAAAAAGACGGTATCTCCCTCATCAGAGTATGCTTGTCCCTTACCTGTTTCAGACATTGACTCTGGACTGAAGGAACTCAAACCTCTTAAGGCACCTGGGTTCGATGGTATCCATCCAGAATTCCGATCCATATGGTAGGAAAAACTAAGAAATGGCTGGCAGAATTCTTCACTGACATCCTGCTGATTGTTCAACTTCCATTGGAGTTTAAAAAGGCGAAGATAATATCTGTTCTGAAACCTGGCAAACCCAGCAACATGGTAGAAAGCTATCACCCCATTGCCCTGCTTAGCTGCTGCTACAAGCTTTTTGAAAGGCTTGTATATAACAGAAGAAGTAGAGCTAGCCTAGAGAATGTTCCAGTTAATCGGGCAGGCTTCAGACCAGGGTGTAGCTGCTGCGATGAAGTATTGTCTCTCACATCCTTCATAGAGTCAGGATACCAAATGAAGCAAAAAATAGCTGTGGTGTTTGTTGATGTAACTGCCGCCTTTGACACTCTGTGGAGGGAAGGCCTTACCTACAAATTTTTCCGTATCATACCCTGCAGAACAATGGCTCGAGTGATCGGAAATTCCACTGGAAGCAACATTAATAAAGAGAGGAAGCTAAACAACAGATTGCCCCAAAGATCAGTTCTCTCACCATTACTGTTCAATCTATATCTATCTGATCTACTGGACACTTCATCCAGAAAATTCTGATGTGCAATTGTCCTGGCTCTAGCTGTGCAACACCAGGAAATGAAGACAACAGAAGAGATTGTGACCAATGACCTGTCTGCGTCAGATAATTACTTCAAAATCTGGAGACTCCAACCCTGTGTGAGTAAAACTGGAAGTAAGTTTCAGAGGCAGAATTCTTCATCATAATTGCAACGCAAAATATCTAGGTGTCATCCTGGGCCATACACTACGCTTCAAACAACACCTTAACTTAGCTCAGAAGTTGAGGACCCGAAACAACATCCTCCATAAGCTATGCTTAGATATGGCCACCAGAATATTAACCACTTTGTCACATCTTCCAGAGTTTTTATTTGTTCTTGTTTAGGTTTAGTAGTGGCAGCAATGGAGTTGTATTGGGCACTTGTGGTGTCGCCAGGAGCCATCATGTGTAGTCCCCAGCCAGAATACCTCGCCATCTTTTTTTTTGGGAAAGTATATTTCTGAACCTATTGAAAAACAAATTTTGCTTGAACTTATTGTGGTCATGAAACAAGAGTTGTGACTATCTCTCCATGTGGAAGTAAATCGCTATTTCTTTTAGGAAATCTAACAAGTGCCCATTTAGAGTCATATTGTAATCCACCCCCTTCCTTCCTACTTCCATCTGTTGTCCACATTAAGGTCTTTTATGAAGATTTGAGAGGAGCGAAGATTACAATAAACTCTCTGGTTTACTTAGCTTGTCATATTGAGTTGGCTCCAGTTCTTCTTGTCTAGGGGTTTGATCCATGAAGCTGAAAAATGTCACATCAGGTCCTCACCATTGGTTTGACCTAAATAAATCTGAAGATTGTTTTGCAGCATTTTTTTATTACTTACATATATTTTCTCACATTTTAGTATGTCATACAGTATTTTGATTTTTCACATTACCAAACACCAAATTACATTGTTCACACAAAAATACATCTGATCAAATCAGAGGCATGCTTATAACTCTCTCTCTCTCTCTCTCTCTCTCTCTCTCTCTCTCTCTCTCTCTCTCTCTCTCTCTCTCTGCAGAAAAAAACAGTATTCCAAAGGGTTTACAATTTTTATTAATAAATGAATTACTACCAGTTTTAACTACATTATTGATTTCGATTATTATTTCATAACTGAATCCAGAAAGAAACATAGTAAACAATACAGGATTATACAATTAATAATAGAAATTTTAAGTGTGCCAATAATTTGTAATTTCAAATGTTTCAAAGAAAAATAATTTTAACTGTACATTCAGAATTAGTACTTATCAATTATTACTAACTAAAACATTTTATAAAGTAATTCCTTTTAATACATTTTAGCACTGTGTATAAAATTTTATGAAAGTTTTCAGAAAAGCAAGTGGGATAAACTGATCTGTCCAAACTTTGAAAAATAATACTGGTGTTGACAGCTACTGTTGAGGAAAATGATACTGTTACAATATACAAGACCTGAGAGTTGTTTTAAATGTTGCTGGCAACTTGTTTACACTATTTAGTTGTTGGCTGTTTCTGTGTATACTATTCTACATGAAAAAAATCATGGTGGCCTCTGGCTGACTCTAGTTACTGGGAAAGTCTTGCAGTGTAATTGTGTTCTTGGCTATGTATTATAACGGAAACATACCAATGCAGTCACGCTAGGTATTTTTAACTAGTGTTACATATTGGTCTGCACATCATCTCTCAACATGCTTGTTTCTGAACTGAAATACCAAAGAAACAAGGTGTCTTGAAGGGTGTGTTATTTTTAGCGTGTGCCATGGATGTGAAACTTTGTATCACGCATAGAATTACAAATATTACATTATTCCTGATGTAACAGTATTAGGAAAAGGATAGTTGATGACACACACACACACACACACACACACACACACACACACACACGCAAGTGGGGGGTGCCCTAGGGGTCAGTGTTGGGGGTCAGTGTTGGGGCCACTCCTGTTCCTTATTTATGTTAATGATATGCACTCTAGTGTTACAGGTAACCCTAAAATATTTCTGTTTGCTGACGACGCTAGCTTGGTAGTAAAGGATGCTGTGTGTAACATTAGCTCGGTTTCAAATAGTGCAGTACACGAACTCAGTTCGTGGCTTGTAGAAAATAAACTAACGCTAAATCACAGTAAGACTCAGTTTTTACAGTTTCTAACACACAATTCAATAAAACCTGACATTTTAATTTCACAGAATGGGCATACTACTAGTGAAACTGAACAGTTCAGATAGATAGTAAGCTGTTGTGGAAAGCCCATATTCAGGATCTTGTTTAAAGGCTGAATACTGCCATTTTTACTATTCGGACGGTATCAGAAGTGAGTGATCGTTCCGACACGAAAATTAGTCTACTTTGCTTATTTTCATTTGCTATTGTCATATGGTATTATATTTTGGGGTAACTCTTCTCAGTGTAAAAGGATTTTTTTCGCTCAGAAAAGAGCGGTTCGGGTATAAGTGGTGGTGGTTCACGAATCTCTTGTCAACCTCTGTTCACGAGTCTGGGTATTTTGACATTGGCCTCCCAATATGTTCATTCCTTATTGTCGTTTCTTGTTACCAATATTAGTTTATTCCCAAGAATAAGCAGCTTTCACTTGGCAGAAATCAAACATGCATTTGGATTGGACTTCCTTAACTCTTGTGCAAAAAGATGTGTAATAACCTGCCACTCGAATTCAAAAATCGTAGCAGTAATCCACGCACTTTCAAATCGAAACTGAAGAGTTTCTTCATGGTCACTCCTTCTATTCTGTCAAGGAGTTCCTTGAAAAATTAAGCTGATTTTTTATTGTATTGCTGCTAGTGTTTACTTAAACTTATGGACTGACTTTTTTAATGTTCATGAACATTTATTTTTATCTGTTATTACGTTTATGTTGTAATTTCATGTGCTGACATGTTCCATGACCTTGGAGATTTGCTCCTCTATTTGGTCCTACAGAACTTGATGAGTAAATAAATAAAAAAAATAAACAAACATGACCATAGTCTCTGGCAACTGAATTCAGACTACCGCTTCTGTCTTCTGGCTTCCACTGCTTGACATTGTGATCGAGTGGCTTATTTTAGGAAAGTATTTTTGATGTGCCTATCTGCAGCTCGGCATCTCCACTATATGGTGGTTTAGCAACTATCCTTTCCATAATATTATTATTCCTGGTGTGATATTTGGTCTTCCTTAAAATGCTCAGCCTTATGCAGCAATACAGTGTAGTTCTGATTTTACCTTCCTCAGTTTCTGCACCATCTGTCACCCTCAAAAATCTGTTGCACAATTATTTTTGCCATGGGTAAGAAAATATCTGTGCTGCGGCATGTGAGCTGTCATCTGTGGTATACTACATGCACTGATATATATCTGGAATTCTGTTTCAAATAGGTTTTGTCATATGAGAACAGATATTCTACATGTGACACTGATTGCATAATCTGTCCAGTAATCATTCATAAATATTTGTTCTCTTTTCACATGAAAGGTGTATTGTTGGCAGGTGCACTGAAGGCAGACAGTCTGTGTGTTGGTGTGGCTCGTGTGGGAAGTGACAGCCAGAAAATGGTGGTGTGCTCAATTGAGCAGATGACAGCTGTTGATCTTGGTCCCCCACTACATTCTCTCATCATCTGTTCTGACCAGCTTCACCCACTGGAAGCTGAATATCTGGAGAAACTTGTACCCACTGTAAAACCTGTTACATAAGTTATAAAATAAATGGAATTTGTAATTGACTGTTTTGTTTTTATACAATAAATGGAATTTGTAATTGACTGTTTTGTTTGATTTCAAGCCACCCTGCTATATAATACGTATTTTTTTACACCTTAGAATGAAGATTTTTTGTTGTATTTGGTTAGTCATTCTCGTCAAATGTCATATGCTACTAAAATCTCATGAATGTTGCAGTTGTTACATATTTGCTTAAGTATTTTGTGTTGTGGACATAATGAAATACGTTTATGCTTCAGTGGTTCACTGGACATTCTAAGCTCAAAACAGATTTGACTGCTGTAAGTGGATTTCAAAGCACAATGATACTTGAGTAAGAAAGTTCAATTTCGTCACAACAGTTGTATGTAGCGACTTTGGTAAATTCAGTTCAGAAGTCCGTTGCAGACACAATATGTATTTTACTGCTGGTATAGATTCCAGCTATTGGATCACTATCCTTAGTGCATCTAAACTAAGCCATACAGATCCATCAAGTTTGTGACAACACGCTGTCATATGACTTTAACATGTACGTAACCAGATTCACAAGTTATAATCTGGCTATCTATGTGTTAAAGTTGTACAGTGAAATGAATTGTCACAGGCTTGACCAGTCTATATTTGATAGCTGACCTCTAGATCTGCAATTAAATACAGATCAGATTGGCGACCGGTTGCTGAATTTGTTTTCCCTTTTTAGGGATTTGCAACAATGTGCAACAAAATGCCTTTGCATGTGGTGCATGTGATTTTTAAAGTTTTATTTATACACCCAGACAAAGTTCACCTTTTCAGCAAAGCAGTTTCATTGTGAGTCCTGAAATGTTACACGATTTTCATTTTCACATATTGGTTTCTATATTTAAAACAGTTCACAAAAGTATTTTGTAATCATGTAATATTCCATGATGCCCTCTTTTACTAAAAAGGTGAAACATTTGTTTGTGTGTGTGTGTGTGTGTGTGTGTGTGTGTGTGTGTGTGTGTGTAAATAAAATACCAATTCATTCGCAGCATGCAAAAGTGCATCATCTCTTGAATTACTCCAGTATATGTTCTTCGAAAAATAGCTATCACAAAAAAACTTGTCATAATATATAACTGTTAATTAATACTTTAAGGGTAAACGATGAAGAAACTGTTGTGATGGCAAATATCACTCATTGTATTAGAGATTTTCTGATTCCAAAAATGGCTGCATGTCTATTGATTACAAACATTATTGTGATGTTTGCCAACTGTCAGAACAGATTGAAATGTCAAGAAAATTTGTGAAGATTAACAGTTGAAGCTACTAGATTGACTTGGAGCAAGGTTCACCAAATTTAAAATGTGAGAGAAGAATGAACTCAAACTAAGATAAACAATGATCTATTCTTAGTATTATCATGTACATACTCTTTAAATGATATAAAATTCACTCTTTGCCTCTATTAATGAAATACCTTAACTAACAATGGAGGGAGGAAGCTAATTAGAATACTAAACACGTGACTGGTAATGCACTCTGGATATCAACTCATAGATATGATTAGACGCAATGAAATCTTTACACTACAATAAGTACTTGCGGCAAAATAAACTCGATGCAAATTACCATTCTTCCACATGAGCCACCTCTATACAATCTTCTTAAATCATCCTCTAGCCTCAATTACACATCAGGGAGCATCTCAATTCTCTGTGCAATATGTCCACCGTCTACTCTCACTCTGCCGTGACGCGACACCCTCTCTCTCTCTCTCTCTCTCTCTCTCTCTCTCTCTCTCTCTCCAGCCCACAACAACTGCTTCCTTCACTCACTCAAGCTCTACTTCATAATACAACCTCTTGTGGCCAAAGAATATGTATCTCTCGTGTCCAGCCTTCAAAGGTGCTCATAGTGGTAAACGATTCCAAATAAACTGTCAAATATACCAAAAGAAACTGTCATTTATCATGATATGTAAACCTGTCATAATCATTCACATCATAATGTCACAAAGAAGCTGTGGTGTAGTGGTTACTGGACTATTGCATGGAGGGTCATGAGTTCAAAACTCACCTGAACTGTAAAATTTTAATTTATATATTTGGTTCAAGAACATTCTAGAAATAGCCACAAATGTCATTGTACTGGAATGTTCTGTAACTGTTTATATACCGTATGTGTTCTGGCCAGAGGCGGTTCGCTCCGCACTCTTGTATGTGCAAGTGCTGAATAAACCTTCATTCTGTGAAGTTAATGTTCGTCATTCAACTAATTACACCTTCTTCTACGTGACATTATTCTCGTGGAGGTGTTGGGTATTGGAACTTGTGATAGTGCACAATATCACCCACACAGTGGCTACTCTCAGGCCATGACAGAACCGCCATTTATGTGGCGAGAAACCCGAGTTCGAGCCATATTCAACAGATCACAATCTATCGGAGACCGAAGAAGAAGAGGACATTACGATGACAGCAGTTGTGTGCCACCACATGAAAGACCCTTCCAGGTTCTCTGGTGATGATGGCCAAGATCCAAACAAGTGGCTGAAGGTATATGGGCGTAAAGCCAAATTTAACAAATGGGATGACACTGTGTGTTTGGCTAACATATTTTTCTACTTGGAAGGCACTGCCAAGCAATGGTATGAGAACAACATGGAGAAGTTCACAAGCTGGGAAGTATTCCAGGTGGAACTGCACAAGTATTTCGGCGAAACACAATGACAGAAGTGCATGGCTGAAGATAAATTAAAGTACTGGGCAAAGTGTCCAGAAGAAACTACAGCATCCTACATTAAAGACGTCTTGGAGCTTTGTAAAATAGTGGAACCTAGAATGAAGGAGGAAGATAAGGTTGCACATCTCATGAAGGCTGTTGCTGAGGACATGTATCAAGCCCTACTCATGAAGGAGATTTCGACAGCAGACAATTTCATAAAATGGTGCCAGTATATCAAAACAATGCATCAAAAAATAATTTCACACAAGAAACTTTCTGGCAGATTAAAACTGTGTGCCGGACTGAGACTCGAACTCAGGACCTTTGCCTTTCGCGGGCAAGTGCTCTACCAACTAAGCTACCCAAGCACGACTTGCGCCCTGTTCTCACAGCCTTATTTCTGCCAGCACACACAAGAAGTTTGAACGGCTCCCATATGTCATATTGAGGAAGAAATGGAGGAAGAAACTGAGGTCACATGTGTTCTTCATCAGATAGTGAGAGAGGAAGTTCAGAAGGCACTTGGATGGCAAGGCAAGCGAAAAACCGAGACGCTTCAAGAGGTCATAAGGGAGGAAGTGGAACAGACATTGCACCCAGTCTCTTGTCCATCATTTCCCTTTAAAACGGTGAAAAAGTCAAGACCCAGACAAAGTTACGTTCCTACAATGCCCCATGACGAACCTGTTTGGGCACTAAGGTAGACTGACATCTGGAGGACCCAGGCTAACCAACTAGTATGTTTCCACTGCGGACGACCAGGACAAGTGGTGCACTATTGTCGAGAAAGGTGGCGGATATTCGATGACACCCGTGACAGAAGACAGCAGACTGATCTTAGCTGACGCTAACTCTCTGGGACAATGAAGATGAACAAGATGATGTGGGTGCAGGGAGACGTAGGTCACCATTGCTGCAAGCTAGCCGCTGGAGAGGACGCTCCCCAACATGCCGATCAAGATCTCCATTGCAGTTTAGTAGCTCCAGCCGATCACCTAGCTGCTGCAACCTGGAAAACTAAAGGGTGCGACCTTCCTTGGAGGTGAGGCCGCCAAAGAGCAAAATCCTCCACCCCGATCACTACAAAAAATGATAGGAAAATATGTCGATATCCTCATGGTTGGCCTACCAGCCCAAGCTCTTGGGGACTCTGGAGCATCATATTCAGTCATTTTGGAGAAGTACCATTACCAGTTGCAGAAAACTGTTTTCGTCGACAACAGAACATCTCTGCTCAAGGTGGCTAATGGGAAGTATGTAAAACCTACAGGAAGATGTGTCATTCATGTGGATATAAGTGGCCCTACACAGCCCTTAGATTTTGTCGTCTTACAAGAGTGTAGTCATGACGTCATTCTCGGATGGGATTTTTTGAAAGCTTCTCAGGCAATTATAGATTGTGGTCACTCGAAGATTATGCTAGACGAGATAAGATACTGTGGGCAGGAAGATGAGCATCCGAGTGTGTGGAGACTGCATGTGCTGGATGAACTGATCATCCCTGCCATCAGCGCTAGAAAGGTAACTGTCACGTGTCGTGCCATGCATCAACCCATGGATCTTGTAGTGGAAGTAAGAGAAGCGTACCAGTGAAGAATAACTTGGTCATCCCAGGCTCTGTTGTCTTGTTTAAGAACGGATTCGGTGAATTGTGGATAGCTAACTGCCGCCGAGAACCACAGATCCTTCCAAGTCGCAAGTGCGTAGCATATGCTGAGCTGTTAATTGCAGAACAGCTGAGCGTCATAGAAACCTCCCATGCAGAATCTGTGGGCGAAATTAGCGCTAGCTCGACTATCACCAGATATCACTAAGGGGCAACAGAAGAAGCTAAAGCTACTTGCCATTCTTCAAGAGTTCTCTGAATGCTTCAACCCACAGGTGAAGAGCAAATTACACAAATCGACGGTGAAGCACCAGATTAGCACTGGAGACCTTCAACCAATAAGCCAGAGAGCATACTGTGTGTCGAATAATTCATGATGAGGTAGAGAAAATGATGAAGAATGACATCATTCAGTCTTCGTAGAGCCCATGGTCATCACCAGTGGTTCTCATCAGGAAGAGGGATGGCAGTTGGCTATTTTGTGTTGATTACAGGAAGTTTAATAACGTAACTAAAAAGGTCATTTACCCTCTTCCACGAATTGTCTGAAGGGGGCTAAGTTTTCCTCAACCATGGACATGAACTCAGGATACTGGCAAATTGAAATAGATTAGGCTAATGGTGAGAAAATTGCATTCATCACCCCTGATGGCCTGTATGAGTTTAAGGTGATGTCCTTTGCTTTGTGTAATGCACCAGCAACTTTTGAATGGATGATGAATTATCTTCTGAGTAACCTGAAGTGGACAGTGTGTTTTTGTTATTTAGACGACGTTATAGTGTTCTCAGAGACATTTGATGAACACACAAAAAGACTGAGGACTGTTCTGAAGTATCTCCAACAAAGCGAACTGAAACTTAATCCAAGAAAGTGTCTCTATGGAGAAAAAGAAATCCAAATATTTGGGCACCTTGTGTCAAACGAAGGTGTGCGAGCAGACCCTAAAAGAATGAGATCTAAAATGAAGTTTCTATTCCTTAAAGTATTAGAGATGTGAGAAGCTTCCTCAGATTACATTCTTATTAACGTCATTTTATCAAAGACTTTTGTATCAAAGCCAGACCACTTCAAGAGTTGTTAAAAGCTGATGCTAAATTTATCTGGGTGGTGCTCAATAAGATTCTTTCGATGTGCTGCGAAAAGCTCTGACAACTGACCCTGTACTTGGTCTGTATGATGAGAGAACACCTACAGAACTACACAGAGATGCCACTGGGCATGGGATCGGTGCTGTTCTGGTGCAAATTTCAGATGGAAAAGAGAAGGTTATAGTCTATGCTTCTAAGGCACTTACGAAAGCCGAGAGAAGCTACTCAACTACAGAAAGAGAATGTCTTGCTGTGATCTGGGCCATGTGCAAATTTCAACAGTATCTCTATGGAAGGCAATTCACAGTTGTTACAGACCATCATTCACTTTGTTGGTTGACAGGAATTAAGGATCCAATAGGATGACTCACCAGGTGGGCACTACGCCTTCAAGAGTATGACATTACCATAGTGTACAAAAGTGGATGAAAACACCAAGATGCCGACTGTCTCTCAAAAAACCCTGTGCAAGACCATCAAGACTTTGATGAAGATAGTGACCGTCTCGCTGCACTCCAGGATTTTTCTGCTGAGAAGAAGAAGGACGCCAAGACATCTCAAATTACACTTGCCTTAAATCGGTCAGAGGATGTGAAAGGACAATTTAAAGTGGTTAATGGATTACTTTCCAAGAAAAACTTTGATCTGTTTGGAAAGAGGTGGCTACCAGTGATTCCTAAACACATGCGCTTAGATGTTCTACAGAAATTCCATGACACACCTGAGGCTGGCAACCTAGGATTTATTAAGACATATGGTAGGATCTGCAAGAGATTTTTGTGGCGAGGTTTATTTAGGAGTGTCCATCACTATGTATTGCACTGTCGAGAGAGCCACAGGAGAAAGGCAGTTCCTCAGAAACCACCTGGCCGACTCATACCAATTCCACCAGCCGAAACACCTCTCCAGTGAGTTGGGATTGACCTCCTCAAACGATTTCCAACGTCTGCTACTGGTAACAGATGGATTATTGTTTGCATTGATTATCTGACATGCTGTGCCATTACACAAGCTGTGAAAACAGCCGAAGCATTTGAGGTTCCAAATTCATCATTGAAGACATTGTATTAAAACATGGTGCCCCGAGGTCGTTAATTATAGATCGAGGGCAAGTTTTTCAATCGAATCTCATGACAGAGATAAGCCATCGGTGTATCATTACTCAACATACGACGAATGCCTACTGTCTGCAAACTAACGAGCTTACTGTACGCCTTAATAAGACCTTGGCCGACAATCTATCAATGTTCGTCAGTGTTGAGCAGAGCAACTCGGATGAGGTGCTACCTTTCATGACGTTTGCCTACAACACTGCCAAACAACACACCACAGTTTTTACGCCATTTTTCCTGGTGCGTGGGTGTGAGGCGACTACAACGATGGACACTGTGTTTCCATTACATCCTGATAATGTGGACGATCACTACATCAGCCACGTGTTAACCAGAGTTGAGGAAGCTCGGCAGTTAGCTGAACTCCGCACGCTGCAGGCTGAAGAAAACGATCGCCGAAGGTATGACGTGAGCAACCGCCCTGTTGTCTACCAGCCTGGTGACCTCGTCTGAATCTTCAGTCCTGTTCGAAAGTTTGGTCTCTCTGAGAAGCTACTCAGGCCCTACTTTGGACCTTATAAGATTGTAAGACAGTTGTCTGATGTTACTTATGAAGTTGAAGATTTCAACCCTGACACAAGACAATGAAAAACCAGAGATACGGTCCACGACCTTCGAATGAAGCCCTATAGGAATCCTGCAACCCAAGGTGAATTCGAAACTCCAGTGACAGGCAACAAGCGGAAAGGTGACAAAGAGTGTAGTGTCAAAGGAAGTTCTAAGAAGATCACCAACAGGGTGAACACCAGTCATTGTGAGTTGGAGTATGCAGGACCGATGAATTGTTCCTGGACAAGGAGGACGTAAAATCGAGACACTGTTCTTTTAAGGAGGGAGAAATCTCGCACAAGAAGCTGTGGTGTAGTGGTTATGATACTGGACACATGGAGGGTCGTGAGTTCAAAACTCACTTTTACTGTAAAATTTTAATTTATATTAGGTTTAAGTACATTCTAGAAGTATCTACAAATGTCAAGAATCATTGTACTGGTATGTTCTGTAATTGTATATATAGTGTATGTGTTCTGGCCGGAGGCAGTTTGCTCCACGCTCTTGTATGTGCAAGTGCTGAATCAACCTTCGTTCAGTGAAGTTAGTGTTCGTCATTCATCTAATTACACCTTCGTCTACGTGACAGAATGTACACATTTCAAGATTTTAAAGTAAAATACGAATGAGGATAATTTGTACTTTCACAAAATCATACACATTTTTCCCGAACTGAATGGAAGTGAGAAATGGGTTATAATGAAAGAGAAACAACATGGTATACAGCACAATCAGTGATTTAAAAAAAAGGAAAAAATGGAAAGCATCTTACTTGTGCAAATCAAATGCTTTGTAATAACGGAAATCTAAGATCAGTCCTCTATGTGGTAGTCAGCACACTGAAGACCCAACTTTCGGGATAGATGCCTGTAACTGAGTTACAGAAAAAACTATTCATTACTGGCTCATGCTATTAGTCAGTTGGAAACTAAGACACAAATGTGGCAGCCACCATTCTCATTATCATTATTTTTATGTTGAACTGAAGCATCATACAAATTTTCGCATTTTTAAGTCTAATATTTAGCGTCTTCAATTTTTCTTAAAAATGTGGATTCGGATTACAGTTTTTATTTAATCGTGTTGAGACTTGGACCAGTTAATTTTGACACACATCTGCACATTATGACCAATTTCTGGCTTTCTAGCTTTATTATTTAGCGCCACATATTTTTTTCTTAAAACGATGTATTTAGGAAAACTATTAATCTAATCACTCTAAGACTCGACGTTTAAAATATTATTACAATAAAGTATATGTTGACAAAGTTTGGAAAAGCAATTTTAACTTTTAATTTTATTCTCAATTACTGTGAAATGCTTTGTGGTGACATGACACAACTAGCAGTGAACTGGAGTAATGCCTGGCACACCCACTCGCTTCTGTATCTCACAAACGGTACAGCGCTTGTTTTGCTACAACACCAACGTCATTCAAAACCTTCAGCAGTGTAGATGTGTGGGTAGGATCTTTTTATGCTAGAGAGTGCTCCTCTACACACTGCACAGCTAGTGAACTGACTGCTGCAAGGGCATTTTGGTGATGCTAGAATTATCAGCCATAATCTCATTACAGCCTGGCCATCCAGGACACTTGATCTCTGTCTGTGTGTCTTCTGGATGCGTGGTTACCTGAAAGATGTATTCAGTGCTCCAATTACGAACTTAGCTGAACTGAAGGTCAACACTGTGCAACACATTCTGAATGTGACCATCGAGTCACTCCAGTCTGTTGTTTCTTGATTTCAACTTGTGGCTCAAAATGGTGGACAGCATACTGAACATGACTTGTATCATTCTCACGACAATTAGACACTGATATCATTTTGCTTTTCATGTGGTTTTAGGTCCCAGGACATTTAAAAACCGATTTTTCCCATCCAATGTGGTACAGCCTTGCTGTGATGAAGTGGCTTACCTAATTAACAGTGTCACAGCCGTTGACTGCCAGACGTGCAGTCATGCACCTTGAATAGTACAGGTAGGGTAGAGTGCAGCTTAAAACACAGCCATGGTATTATAATTCCTCTCTCATTCGTAGCTGACCCTACTTCTGCAAAGACACTTACAGCGCCATCAACTACTAAAATTTTTCGTTAAACTTTTCTTTTGTTCCCTGATGTTACCCCCTGTGTCCATAATACACTGTTCAGATTTGATGTCATTCTGAGCAATGATTCTCCTTCTATGGTGTTTTGAAACTGGAACTATAATTATGGACATCCTGCAGATAGACTAGCATTTTCCCCATGGCTTCTCCTCTGTACATGTATGTCACATGTAATGTACAAAGGTCATCCTCTCCTCTCTCTCTGCTCTTCACCTCCTAACCTTTCTATCTCCCAACTTCATCCTCCAACCTCTCTCTATCCATCTGCTTGCCTCTTTCTTTTGACCTCATCATACAGCCTTTTTCTCTGCCCACCACCTCCACCTCCCTAACCCTATCTGCCTTTAATTCTCCTCCTGTCCCTCTTTCCCTATCCATCCCATCCTGCCCTCCTTGCACCCTACCCATCACCCTCTGCCCCCTCTTTCTCTTCATCCCATCCCCTAACCATTTCCAGCTTTCCCCCAAGGATGCTATTCGGCAAGTCTAGCCCTGCAATGTTGTTGTTGTTGTGGTCTTCAGTCCTGAGACTGGTTTAATGCAGCTCCCCATGCTACTCTATCCTGTGCAAGCTTCTTCATCTCCCAGAACCCACTGCAACCCACATCCTTCTGAATCTGCTTAGTGTAGTCATCTCTTGGTCTCCCTCTGATTTTTACCCTCCACGCTGCCCTCTAATACTAAAGTGGTGATCCCTTGGTGCCTCAGAACATGTCCTACCAACCGATCCCTTCTTCTTGTCAAGTTGTGCCACAAACTTCTCTTCTCCCCAATCCTATTCAATACTTCCTCATTAGTTATGTGATCTACCCATCTAATCTTCAGCATTCTTCTGTAGCACCACATTTCGAAAGCTTCTATTCTCTTCTTGTCCAAACTATTTATCGTCCATGTTTCACTTCCATACATGGCTACACTCCATACAAATACTTTCAGAAACGACTTCCTGACACTTAAATCTATATACGATGTTAACAAATTTCTCTTCTTCAGAAACGCTTTCCTTGCCATTGCCAGTCTACATTTGATATCCTCTCTACTTCGACCATCATCAGTTATTTTGCTCCCCAAATAACAAAACTCCTTTACTACTTTAATTGTCTCATTTCCTAATCTAATTCCCTCAGCATCGCCAGACTTAATTCGATTACATTCCATTATCCTCGTTTTGCTCTTGTTATGTTCACCTTATATCCTCCTTTCAAGACACTATCCATTCCATTCAACTGCTCTTCCAAGTCCTTTGCTGACTCTGACAGAATTACGTCATCAGCGAACCTCAAAGTTTTTATTTCTTCTCCATGGATTTTAATACCTATACCAAATTTTTCTTTTGTTTCCTTTACTGCTTGCTCAATATAAAGATTGAATAACATCGGGGAGAGACTACAACCCTGTCTCACTCCCTTCCCAACCACTGCTTCCCTGTCATGTCCCTCGACTCTTATAACTGCCATCTGGTTTCTGTACAAATTGTAAATAGCCTTTCGCTCCCTATATTTTACCCCTGCCACCTTCAGAATTTGAAAGAGAGTATTCCAGTCAACATTATAAAAAGCTTTCTCTAAGTCTACAAATGCTAGAAATGTAGGTTTGCCCTTCCTTAATCTAGCTTCTAAGATAAGTCGTAGGGTCAGTATTGCCTCACGTGTTCCAACATTTCTACGGAATCCAAACTGATCTTCTCTGAGGTCAGCTTCTACTAGTTTTTCTCTGCAATAAATGTCATTAAAGCAGGTTGTCCTGCTTCCGCAACACAGCTCTTGTGCAGCACAGTCTCTATGCCAATGGCTTGCACGCCTGTTATCCCATGATGTGAAGGCTACCAAGGCAAACAGTATGATAAAGCAGACTGATACTAATCCAACACAACAGCCTGGTCTGTTGGCCAGCCTACACACTAGGGAGTGGAAAACCATTTCTTGCCCCTAAGTAGTAGTTACCCCTGCAGAGCAGGTCGGTTATGCAGTTTGATACTACTCTCACACAACACTCCAGTGTGCAGGGCGTCCTGTATGGCATGTGACTAAAAAGAACATGTCTGTATTTCTCTAAATATTACAGGTAGAACATTATTTTAGACTTTTCCTCACAGCTTTGCCTACATACATGTATGCCTCCTCCCACTCCCTCTCAGTTCTTAAATCTCCTCCTCCAATCTCTCACCTTACCCATCCACTCCTGCCACCTTCTCTTGCTATATGTCCCTCCTGCCCCCTCTCTCTGTCCATCACCTCCTCCTTATATCACAACTACTCCCACAACATGACTCTCATGCAGCACAATGTATATGCCGATGGCACAGAAACACTTGGTCGTCAGCACTGCCAGCCATTGATTGTCATCATCTTCTTTTTCGCCTTCTTTTTAATTTTATGAGTGATGATTTTAGCATGTTTCCAAAACTTTCGGTATATTTATCATATGTAGTTTTTATCCAAAGTGCATTTCAGTAAATGATAAGTGGTCGTAGTACATTGCTTGATCTAACTTCTGCTTTCAGCTGCCTCTTTCAGTCACAGGAGTCTTCTAAAGGTCATTCCAGTAAATAAAATTGCAGGCTTTGAAAAGACAAAATGTGATGATGATGGCGGCCCTCAACTACATACCCTCAGACTCAGAGTTGAAATATTAAAAGTTTTGGCTGATTTCGTTGCCTAAGGGCTGGAAGACGTAGTTGTCGCATTACAAGCCAAATAATGCTGAATCTACAGTATGCAATGTGAACATACAAATGAATTGAATGGTTGAAGGTTCCTATCAATCAGCAATTGCTAATTTGAATGTAACAGAAATTTATAAATGAAAGATTGCAATTAAATAAAATCTGCAGGTACTATTTTCAATGACTTTAAATGATGAATACGGTAGTATAAGAACCTTTAAGAATGCCATTTATTACTGCAATACACTTACTGGTGTTAATGGTCCAGTAGTCAAATCAAATATAAGTTAAATAACAGGGAAACAATAGATTCCTACTTCATGTAATCAGATATGAACAACAACATAGCTCGCGAGATATTCACTTCTAAACGCATACTATGTCTTCACTGCAGAAGCAATGGAAATGTCACAAGCGCACAAATCGGCACTACGAAATGTTTCTATCTCCTGCGACCGTGTGCAGACTTCTCCACTCTCCAAGTAGTTCCTGTGACCGACCGTCCCTGTTTCCCGTTCAGCATTCCTTCTGTCCTGTCCAGCACTCCTCCCCCACTTCCATACTGTCTCCGCATTAATTGGCGCTTGTATAGGTACATAAGGAAAAGCTCCAACAAACTACAACAAAAATAACCAATGATAATAATCATTAGCACGGCCACTGTAAGCGCCTGAAAAGATGTAATTTGTTATGCTGGAAGGCGAATGATAAATTATAAAAACTCCATTCAATATCTTTTGTCAATTATTACATAGAGTCTGTCTTTAGTTCTCGTGGTGAGAAGTCGAATTTCTTGTGATATAGTGTGTTGTCTGAATAAAATCCTATGAAAATATGAAGTCTGAGAGTTCGTTTTTGTGCAAAACCACGAAAGTTTTCTTTTCTTCCATGCATTATCCCAGTGTCATGGCAACATAGCTGCCAGCATCAGAAGAGGAAGTCTGATTAAGAATTAATATTGTTCACACAGCCAAGAAAGAGAAAAACTTATGGCAGAAGAAGACGAATATAACCAAGGATAACAGATTCAACGTAACTTAATGACACCGCTGGCTAACAATTTACGAAATTTGTGAATTAAAAGTGAAAGACAATTTATTCGCTGCAAAATTCATAAAAACCAAATATGTCAATAGTATAATTAATTTATATATATATGTATATATATATATATATATATATCCCATGAACCATGGACCTTGCCGTTGGTGGGGAGGCTTGCGTGCCTCAGCGATACAGATGGCCGTACCGTAGGTGCAACCACAACGGAGGGGTATCTGTTGAGAGGCCAGACAAACCTGTGGTTCCTGAAGAGGGGCAGCAGCCTTTTCAGTAGTTGCAGGGGCAACAGTCTGGATGATTGACTGATCTGGCCTTGCAACATTAACCAAAACGGCCTTGCTGTGCTGGTACTGCGAACGGCTGAAAGCAAGGGGAAACTACAGCCGTAATTTTTCCCGAGGACATGCAGCTTTACTGTATGATTAAATGATGATGGCGTCCTCTTGGGTAAAATATTCTGGAGGTAAAATAGTCCCCCATTCGGATCTCTGGGCGAGGACTACTCAAGAGGATGTCGTTATCAGGAGAAAGAAAACTGACGTTGTACGGATCGGAGCGTGGAATGTCAGATCCCTTAATCGGGCAGGTAGGTTAGAAAATTTAAAAAGGGAAATGGATAGGTTAAAGTTAGATATAGTGGGAATTAGTGAAGTTCGGTGGCAGGAGGAACAAGACTTCTGGTCAGGTGACTACAGGGTTATAAACATAAAATCAAGTAGGGGTAATGCAGAATTAGGTTTAATAATGAATAGGAAAATAGGAATGCGGGTAAGCTACTACAAACAGCATAGTGAACGCATTATTGTGGTCAAGATAGATACAAAGCCCACACCTACTACAGTAGTACAAGTTTATATGCCAACTAGATCTGCAGATGACGAAGAAATTGAAGAAATGTACGATGAAATAAAAGAAATTATTCAGATAGTGAAGGGAGACGAAAATTTAATAGTAATGGGTGACTGGAATTCGAGTGTAGGAAAAGGGAGAGAAGGAAACATAGTAGGTGAATATGGATTGGGGCTAAGAAATGAAAGAGGAAGCCGCCTAGTAGAATTTTGTACAGAGCACAACTTAGTCATAGGTAACACTTGGTTTAAGAATCATGAAAGAAGGTTGTATACGTGGAAGAACCCTGGAGATACTAAAAGGTATCAGATAGATTATATAATGGTAAGACAGAGATTTAGGAACCAGGTTTTAAGTTGTAAGACATTTCCAGGGGCAGATGTGGACTCTGACAACAATCTATTGGTTATGACCTGTAGATTAAAACTGAAGAAACTGCAAAAATGTGGGAAATTAAGGAGATGGGACCTGGATAAACTGAAAGAATCAGAGGTTGTACAGAGTTTCAGGGAGAGCATACGGGAACAATTAACAGGAATGGGGTAAAGAAATACAGTAGAAGAAGAATGGGTAGCTCTGAGGGATGAAGTAGTGAAGGCAGCAGAGGATCAAGTAGGTAAAAAGACGAGGGCTAGTAGAAATCCTTGGGTAACAGAATAAATATTGAATTTAATTGATGAAAGGAGAAAATATAAAATTGCAGTAAATGAAGCACACAAAAAGGAATACATACGTCTCAAAAATGAGATCGACAGGAAGTGCAAAATGGCTAAACAGGGATGGCTAGATGACAAATGTAAGGATGTAGAAGCTTATCTCACTAGGGGTAAGATAGATACTGCCTACAGAAAAATTAAAGAGACCTTTGGAGAGAAGAGAACCACGTGTATGAATATCAAGAGCTCAGATGGCAACCCAGTTCTAAGCAAAGAAGGGAAGGCAAAAAGGTGGAAGGAGTATATAGAAGGTTTATACAAGGGTGATGTACTTGAGGACAATATTATGGAAATGGAAGAGGATGTAGATGAAGACGAAATGGGAGATACGATACTGCATGAAGAGTTTGACAGAGCACTGAAAGACCTGAGTCGAAACAAGGCCCCCGGAGTAGACAACATTCCATTAGAACTACTGACGGCCTTGGGAGAGCCAGTCATGACAAAACTCTACCAGCTGGTGAGCAAGATCTATGAGACAGGCGAAATACCCTCAGACTTCAAGAAGAATATGATAATTCCAATCCCAAAGAAAGCAGGTGCTGACAGATGTGAAAATTACCGAACTATCAGTTTAATAAGTCACAGCTGCAAAATACTAACGCGAATTCTTTACAGACGAATGAAAAAACTGGTAGATGTGGACCTCGGGGAGGATCAGTTTGGATTCCGTCGAAATGTTGGAACACGTGAGGCAATACTGACCTTACGACTTATCTTAGAAGAAAGATTAAGAAAAGGCAAACCTACGTTTCTAGCATTTTTTGACGTAGAGGAAGCTTTTGACAATGTTGACTGGAATACTCTTTTTCAAATTCTAAAGGTGGTAGGGGTAAAATAGAGGGAGCAAAAGGCTATTTACAATTTGTACAGAAACCAGATGGCAGTCATACGAGTCGAGGGGCATGAAAGGGAAGCAGTGGTTGGGAAAGGAGTGAGACAGAGTTGTAGCCTCTCCCCGATGTTATTCAATCTGGATATTGAGCAAGCAGTAAAGGAAACTAAAGAAAAAATTGGAGTAGGTATTAAAATTCATGGAGACGAAGTAAAAACTTTGAGGTTCACCGATGACATTGTAATTCTGTCAGAGATGGCAAAGGACTTGGAAGAGCAGTTGAACGGAATGGACAGTGTCTTGAAAGGAGGATATAAGATGAACATCAACAAAAGCAAAATGAGGATAATGGAATGTAGTCAAATTAAATCGGGTGATGCTGAGGGAATTAGATCAGGAAATGAGACACTTAAAGTAGTAAAGGAGTTTTGCTATTTAGGAAGTAAAATAACTGATGATGGTCGAAGTAGAGAGGATATAAAATGTAGAAAAAAGGCAAGGAAAGCGATTCTGAAGAAGAGAAATTTGTTAACATCGAGTATAGATTTAAGTGTCAGGAAGTCGTTTCTGAAAGTATTTGTATGAAGTGTAGTCATGTATGGAAGTGTAACATGGACGATAAATAGTTTGGACAAGAAGAGAATAGAAGCTTTCGAAATGTGTTGCTACAGAAGAATGCTTAAGATTAGATGGGTAGATCACATTACTAATGAGGAGGTGTTGAATAGGATTGGGGAGAAGAGAAGTTTGTGGCACAACTTGACTAAAAGAAGGGATTGGTTGGTAGGGCATGTTCTGAGGCATCAAGGGATCACCAATTTAGGATTGGAGGGCAGTGTGGAGGGTAAAAATTGTAGAGGGAGACCAAGAGATGAATACACCAAGCAGATTCAGACGGATGTAGGTTGAAGTAGGTACTGGGAGATGAAGAAGCTTGCACAGGATAGAGTAGCATGGAGAGTTGCATCAAACCAGTCTGAGGACTGAAGACCACAAAAACAACAACAACAACATTTATGACGTAAAGGTTTTTTTTCCTGTACTAATTATTTTCAAATTTTCATGTGCGACATCACGACTGGGAGCAAAATAACAAGAACAAAAAATTCTTATTTATAAAGTAACCAATTCAAAATGGAATCAAAAGTCAAACTGGAATTTACAGAAATTTTTGGAAATACGCTGTTCGTTTCATCGTAGCAAAGGTAGGACCACTACGCAACTGCGCCACGTCCAGCGCCATGTCTTCCACTCTTAGACCTTAGACGTATTAACTACTTCAGAGATGAACATAACGAAAGTAACAAGTGCTAGTGAGCTTTCACAGAGTTCTAACTGTGATGATAGATTGATGACAATAAATGAAACTACTTCACGTATCTCCTCGAGAAACATTCTGCTCGCACAGGAGAACATAGAAAGCAAAGCTAACATGATTTTCGACGACACTTTGCCGTCACCTATCATACAAAAGCCAAATGACAATTTACAAAGTACATTTCTTAACAACTAAAGTACATTAGATAGCAACCAAAACAGCGGACATGCCGCTATACTTCAAAAACTCGATAGTTTGACTACAGAAATAAAAAATGTTTGACTACAGAAATAAAAAATACGAACACCAATTTGTGTACAGACATAAATAAAAAATTTGACAGTTTGTCGCAAAATCTTACCATAGTCCACAAGACAACATAAAACAATAGAAAAAACAAGTTTTAAAAGATTTTCAGGATACAATGACACAACAGATCAATGCTTTGACTAAGAATTTTCATCAGGAAATGAATGTAAAATAATTTAAAGACATGGAAAAACAGTAAAGCAAGATGTACTTTCCCAAGTGAACAATAACGTTCACACACACACACACACACACACACACACACACACACACAGACCTGAAAGCTACACAAGCACAATTAACTTACACAGTAAAGAACATTTCTACTGTAGTGAACATACTGCGTTCACACACACACACACACACACACACACACACACACACAGACCTGAAAGCTACACAAGCACAATTAACTTACACAGTAAAGAACATTTCTACTGTAGTGAACATACTGCATAAGGATTACGAAAATATACCAATAGCTATTGTTGAACTCACTTTAAAAGTAGCATTACTTGAAATCGAATCAGTCTGTGCCAAAAAGGAAAGAGACAAAGTTAGTGAAAATTTATCTGATGTAGTTTCAAAATCTGAAGCAAGTACTTTAGACAAAACCAGTACCACAGCGGAAAAGTTGTGAAGGAATGTAGATTAATCAATGATATAATTGAAAAAGTTATTTAGTAAAAGGAAAATGACATTATCGACCAAGTGAAGCCCAATACGCAACTACTTAGGTGAGAATGCTACAGAGGCACAAGCAGTACATATAAAAAAAGAGCCAGTTACAGCAAACCAAGGTAAAGTACGCACACAGATCATTGCAAACCCTACGAACGATGCCAGAACTAATGACAGAACACGGAGTGTAAGTTTACAGGGCGTAACACCAGAACCAGTACCTACGAAAAATGTAAATAATTATGACAGCTATGTAAATACATAAAGCAAACAGCTTGTCCACTATATTTGCTGAGGAAGGTCTATTAAGACACCATTAGTTTCCAACATTTACGAGTGAAGGTAAGATGTATTTATTAGTGCTTTGCGACATGTGTTTCCTAGAAATTGGACAGAAGCACAAAAATCAGGTTTGTCTTTGGGTACGCGCAAGTAGCTGAGCGTTGTGCCACATATTTACAATTTGAACGGGCATTACTTGACAAATACTGGTCAGAAGCCGTACAGGAGAGACTTAGGCGAGAGGTTTTTAACCCCGCCCCCTTTTAATAGCAAATATGGTAGCTTGTGAAGATATTTTGAGAAGTATCGCAACAAAACACCTTTCCCATCACACATTCGTGAAAAATTAACTACTACCCCTGAGCACGACACAGAACATTTTCTATCCATTTTAGATTCAGTTGATCTAATATATGAGGAGAAAGTAATAACAAATAAGGCATCAGACAGCCAAACACCTCAACAACATAACTCAAATGGCCAATATAAAAATACAGACGTTAACATACAGCAAGGCTGGTATGCACAACCACAAGGATACATTAGCCTTGGTAATGGATACGGGAATGGAAATGGCAGGTACATGAGATTTAAACAAAACTTTCTGTATAATAGGAACGATTCCCATCCACAAGCTAATTTCAATCCCTCCTCTCAAAACTATGAACCGGATGTAAATAAAAACAGTCAGCCATACCAAAGGCCGGTGCACGGCAGCAACATTAGTATTGTGGCGGCACCACCGTCCAACGCACGAAGGGCTGAACTATGGCACTGCCGACACAAGTAGGGGCAGCTGCACTGTTACGCCGAATTTCGGCAACGGTGCATCGCACACCGGACCCCACGGGAACAAAGCAGGCGGACAGTGCGAGCTAGTCGACGCGATTCTCCCGCCGCGGACCACGTGCGTCAAGTCAACGTGACTCCGCTGTAAATGCGTACGCGCGGTCGTAAACTCAGTCCCCATTCCGCAGTGTGCACCGTACTGTTAAAGTGTCTTTCGCTCCTTCGCGGACGTTATGGAGCCTCCGGTCGCGCCAGGGGCAGAACATTCAGTGACGAGGCCTTTTGTCTCGATCGGTCCACGCGGTCGCGCCACGGCTCGTCACTGGAGTGTATACCCTCCGGGATCGGTGATCGAGCCGTGCCGCCAGTGCAGCGCACCTGTACGGGCGGACATTAGCGACGAATGTTATTTGTCATTTCTTGTAACGCTAGGAAGAATAAATGTGTTCTGACCCGAAACTGCTTTAGTCGTTTCTTGTCACCAAGCCTCTCCCTTGAGCATAGTGCGTGGGCGCGGCGATAAAACCGGTTCACTGCACGTGAGTGACTGTAAGCAGAGATACCACACGTTCCCACTTCAGTATGCCACACGCTGTACCACAGCCAACCTTTATGCAACCAAATCACAATATGGCAACATTTCACAACAGCCATATGAACACACGAGAAGGCATGTCACGAACTGGAAATGATACACACTGGAGAATAAATCACACAGTACGCAGGAAAACCCAAATCGGTCATAATTGAGCCCCATTCTATAGACCTTATAAGCAATGGGGGCATATCAGATTTTCAAACATGTTTTGTACGATTTGATGAGCAAGGAGACATAAGAGACGATCTATACCAACATGAATTAGGAGTGATGAAAAATACACTAGAAGAAGATGAGTAGCCAGGGTGAAAATTTTTGGTGTAGACACACAGTTAATACTTGATACAGGGTCCATGAATAATTTAATGTCTGAATCCTTTTTCACTGAATTACAAAGACAGAATAAATTTCCCGCTTTGCCAATACAAAACTGCAAATTACAAACCGCTACCGGCGGCTAAATCAAGGTAGTAAAACACCAAGCTCTTATCACCGTGCACATTGAACAGTTTTATGTGCAGTGTAATTTTTTAATAGTAGACAAACGTATTGCAACTGCTTCATAGGTATGGACACATTTATAACCTACAAAACTCAAATACATAGGTAATGGTAAGTGCCATTTCTTTGTGAAGAACTGAAGATTTTCTATCAGTCTGATTTCCACACCAGGGAGATACAACACAGTAAACCCAGATCCCCATGTCACTGTACAGTATTCATATCCCACCATGTATTTTTTGAGCAAATGTGATAATGAACACAATACCGACATTGAAGTTAACGAGGCGGTAGTAGAGCAGAAATAGAATGAATCAAATATTCTAGATGCTACACAATGACAAGAGCTTTCTGACTTACTTTTTAAATATGCAAGTGTTTTAATAAGATTCCAGGAGTAATCAAAGATTATGAACATAAACTTAATGTCTGTCCTCACGAAACATTTTGTTATGTCTTACCCTATACTGTGGGCAAAGTGTGAAGCAGTTAAGCAGGAAATCAATAGAACGAGCAAATTTGCGATCATACAGCCATCATTTTACCATATTGCAGCCCAATACTACCGGTTAGCAAACCTGATTCATCAGTACAAGTAGTTTTAGACGCTAGAGGCATAAACAAAATCCTAGTACCAGTAAGAACAAAGCCAGAAAATTTAGATGAACAGTTTCTAAAATTCTCTAACACCACATATTTCAGCATCCTCGATCTTAAAAAATCTTACTGGCAAACAAAGTTACATGAGGAGAGTAGAAAATACACAGCATTTGTCTGCAATTGCAGGAGTTATGAATTTCAAGTTCTACCCTTCGGCTTAAACATAAGTGCAGGTGTATTTACATCAACTTTGGACAGCGACCTATGACCAGAATTGCTGAGTAAGGTTACCATTTATGTTGTTGATATGTTAATAGCCACATCAACTTGGGCAGAACACATCAGTATAATGGAAAAAGTTCAGATGGCTCTGAGCACTGTGGGACTTAACATCTGGGGTCATCAGTCCCCTAGAACTTAGAAGTACTTAAACTTAAGTAACCTCAGGACATCACACACCCATTCCCAAGGCAGGATTCGAACCTGCGACTGTAGCAGTCGCACGGTTCCGGACTGAAGAGCCTACAACCGCTCGTCCATCGCGGCTGGCTTGGAAAAAGTATTTCAGAGATTTACAGAGTAATAAATAACAGCAAGTCATGAAAAAACTAGCTTTGGCAAAGAACAAGTAAAACTTTTAGGACATATCATATCAGAACAGGGTATATTACCAGACCCAAACAAAATAGATGCCATACGTAATTGCCTCACCCTAAGGAACAGAAAACAATTGAAAGCATATCTAGGACTAAGTTCCTTTTCCCGAAAATTTATACCACAGCAACTTATGGATAGCGAAGCCCTACTTAACCTGTTGAGAAAGAATAAGCCTTGGTTATCGGATGAGAGATGCCAGGAGGACTTTAGCAAAAATAAAAATGCGTTAATATCAGCAAACATTTTGAGTCATCCTGACATGTCCAAAGACTTTTGTTTCAGCACGGATGCCTCGTCTCAGGGGCTGGGGGCATGTTTGTTCCAGATACAAAAAGAAGGAGGAAAACTCGTAAACAAAGTCATCAGCTTTGCTAGCAAAGCTTTATCAGAGGCGGAAAGATCATATTCCGTATCAGAGCTGGAAAGCTTAGCAGTAATTTGGTCGTTTAAGAAATTTGAATATTTTCTTTGGGGTAAAAACACTAAAGTCTACTGTGATCACCAGTCATTATTATTTTTCTCATAACATGTAAACTGTTACACCAAAGACTAGGGAGGTGGTGTTTGTATCTACAGGAATTCAATTTTGAAATAATATACCATAAAGGTCAGTCAGAATGTTATGCAGGTACATTATCTAAATTATCACAGGGACAAGAGAAGTTAAGTGAACTGTCTGAACACGATTCAGAAATCGGTACATTACTGATGCAAAGTAGTACACAACAATTAGACTACAAAAATTTTTGTAAACAAATGGGAATAATACAACAACAAGACAACAGGTGGAAGAAGGCAATACAAAATCTTAACTGGAATGCAAACCACAAGGTAAGTAAATGGTATCAGTTACACAAAGGCGTTTTGATTGTACACCCTTTGGGACCAAAGTAAATTTAAGCTATACGTATATGTACAAAACACTGTGCGCTTTCATTGCATATCACTGCACAGTGTGGGGGCAATTGTATTGGTACGTAAGAAAAGCACTGACAAAAATCATTAGAGCGATCACTGTAAGCATCAGTAAAAGATGTATTTTACTATGATGGAAGGCGGTACCAAATGAGGGAAACCTTATTCAATTTTTTTTTGCAATTAATAGAGAGACTCTGTCTTTAGCCTCGTGGACAGAAGACGCTTTTCTTGTGAATCAATGTGTTGTCTGAATAATAATCCTATGAAAACATTAAGTCTAAAAGTTCGTTTTTGTGCAAAATCACGAAAGTTTTCCTTTCTTCTGCGCATCATCGCAATGTCAGGTCAACAAGCGCCCTGTACCGCCGAAGAAGCCCGATCAAGAACTAATGTCATTCACATGGTGAAGAGATAAATACTCATGGCGGAAGAAGACGAATATAACCAAGGATACCAGACGTAAGTTCACGACACCACTGGCTCACAATTTACGGGATTTGTGAGTTAAACGTGAAAAAACAATATATTCGCTGCAAAAACTCATAAAAACCAGTGCCAATACTACAATCTATTTGGTTAATATATAAATTTGCACATACACCATTCGTTTGTAACATATTTTTACGAGCTTCGAAGAGGAGCGACTGCAATAATGGATAGGAACTGTGATTGCTGTGTACAGATGGGAGCGGAGTTGGTGACCCTTCGCTCACAGCTCCAAACTGCGTTGGCTTCCGTCACGCAGCTTGAGGCTGCTGCCAAGGTGCATCACTGTGAGGGGTTGGATGCAGGGATGCGAGGGACGTCGAGCACGACCCACTTGTTCCCTGATCGGTCCACTGTTGTGGCCACCCCAGGTACTGCCTGCACTGAGGTTGATCCCTCACCCATGGTCGAGTGAGAGATCATTCTAAAGTCTGGCAGGCAGCGAAAAACTTTCTGAGCGGCCGATTGTAGGGCCTCCCTGGCTCATTTGACGAACAGGTTTCGGGCAATATCTGTAGCTGGCGATGTCTCTAAGGCGGATGCAGTCGTTCACCCTGTCACAGAGGAAGCTTCTCGACCTGCAAGGTCTGGGCATTCACAGAGGGTGTGTTTGCTGGTAGTTGGGAGCTCCAGCATTAGGCGTGTAATGGGGCCACTTAGGAAAGTGGCTGCCAAGGAGGGAAACAAAGCCAGTGTGCTTACTGGGGGGAGATACTATGGATGTGGAAAGGGTGCTTCTGGATGGCATGAAGAGCACAGGGTGCAGCCAACTGCAGGTGGTGGCTCATGTTGGTACCAATTATGTGTGTTGCTTTGGATCCGAGGAGGTTCTCTCTGGTTTTGGACAGCTAGCGGAAATGGTAAAGACTGTCAGTCTTGCTTGCGAGATTAAGGCAGAGCTCACCATCTGCAGCTTCATCGATACAACCGAATGTGGTCCTATGTTGCAGAGCCGAGTGGAGGGTCTGAATCAGAGGCTAAGGCGGTTCTGCGGTCATGTAGGCTGCAGATTTCTTGACTTGCACCATCTGGTGGTGGGTTTCTAGGGTTTGCTTAATAGGTCATGAGTCCATTACACACAGAAAGCGGCTACACGGGTAGTGGTGGCTGTGTAGAAGGGACTGGTCGGTTTTTTTGGTTAGAGTGTCTCAGGGAACCACAGAAGGGGCGTCCGTCTAAAAGGGGGCTGGTGAAACACAGTAAGGTAGTTGTAGAAACGATCGGTATTGTAGCTGAAAATTATCGTAGCTGTGTTGGGAAAGAAACAAAACTACAAGCCCTGATAGAAAGCACTGAAGCTCAAACAGTTATAGGTACAGAAAACTGGCTAAAGCCGGAAATAAGTTTAGCCGAAATTTTTTCAAACGATCTAACAGTGTTCAGAAAGGATAGATTAAATACAGTTGGTGGTGGAGTGTTTATTGGTGTCAGAATTAGTTTACCTTGTAGTGAAACTTAAGTAGATAGTTCCCACCAAATAGTTGCACTTGACAATTGGACTAAACCATTAACTGGGTCGTTTTACCTACCCCCGACTCAGATCATTTAGTTGCGAAGCAGTTCAAAAAAAACTTGAGTCTCATTTCAAGTAGGTACCCTACTCCTACAATTATAATCGGCGGTGACTTCAATCTGCCCTCGATATACAGAAAAAATAATACGTTTAACGCTGGCGACAGCGCTAAAAATCATCCTTAAATTGTACTGAATTCTTCCTCAGAAAATTATTTTAAATAATTAGTTCATGAGCCCAGTCGAAGCTTAAATGGTTGCGAAAGCATACTTAAACTCATGGCAACAAATAATCCTGGAGAAATAGTGAGTATCGTGACGAATACAGGGATTAGCGAACACAAGGCATTTGCTGCTGTGCTGAATAGCATAACACCTACAAACATCAAAAAGAATACAAAGTACATTTTTTTAAAAAACTGTTAAAAATGCTATTAACGCCTTTTTAAGAGACAGTCTTCACTCCTTCCTGTATGATCATGTGAGAGTAGAAAAGTTGTGGAATGATTTCAAAGAGATAGTATCGACAGCAATTGAGAGATATATACCACATAATTAATAAGTGATGTTACTGATCCCCCATGGTACACAAAACAGCTCAGATCGCTGTTGCAGAAGCAGCGAAAAAAACACGCCAAATTTCAAAGAACGCAAAATCACCAAGTCTGACAAAGTTTTGCAGAAGTTCGAAATATAGCGCGTACTTTAATGCTAGATGCATTTAATAATTTCCGCAACGAAACTCTGTCTCGAAATCTGGCAGAAAAGCCAAAGAGAGTCTGGTCATTCATAAAGCACATCAGTGGGAAGACGCAATCATTACCTTCATTGCCCGGTAACAACGGTGAAGCCACTGACGACAGTGTCACTAAAGCAGAGTTATTAAACACGGTTTTCCGAAACACCTTCACCAAAGAAGAAGAAGTAAATATTCCTGAATTCGAGGCAAGAACAACTGCCAAGATGAGAAACGTAGAAGTAGATATCCTCGGTGTAGCAAAGTAGCTTCAGTCACTTAATAAAGGAAAGGGTTCCGGTCCAGATTGTATACCATTCAGGTTCCTCTCAGAGTATGCTGATGCAATATCTCCATATTTAGCAATTATATACAACTGTTCGCTCACAGAAAGATCCATATGTAAAAATTGGAAAATTGCTCAAGTCACACCAATACCCAAAAGGGAATCGATTTTCAGTAGAGTTTTGGAACATATACTGTGTTCGAACATTATGAATTACCTCGAACAAAACGAAGAAAACAAAAATTGCTCAAGTCACACCAATACCTAAAAAGGGAAGTAGGAGTAATGCGTTGAATTACAGGCCCATATCACTAATGTCGATTTGCAGTAGGATTTTGGAACGTATTCTGTGTTCGATCATTATGAACTACCCCGAAGAAAACGATTTATTGACACATAGTCAGCACGGATTCAGAAAATATCGTTCTTGCGAAACAGAACTAGCTCTTTATACTCATGAAGTAATGAGTGCTGTCGACAGGAGATATCAAATTGATTACATATTTTTAGATTTCCTGGAGGCTTTCGAAACCGTTCCTCCCAAGTGTCTTTTAACTAAACTGCGTGTCTATGGAATATCGCCTCAGTTGTGCGACTGGATTCGTGATTTCCTGTCAGAAAGGTCACAGTTCGTAGTAATAGATGTTAAGTCATCGAGTAAAACAGAAGTAATATCCGGCGTTCCCCAAGGAGGTGTTATAGGCCTTCAGTTGTTCTTGATCTACATTAACGACATAGGAGATAATCTGAGTAGCCATCTTAGATTGGTTGCAGACGACGCTGTCATTTACCGTCTTATAACCTCTTCAGTCCCGAAGATAAACAAAGAATGGAAAAATGTTTCAGTTACTTTTCTTGGTGCATCTGATGTCAAAGTAACCCAAAAAATCTAATTTTGAAATTTTATTTTATATAATGTTTGAGTAATTGAATGTACACATGTGTGTACATTGGGTCTCAACAGAGAAAAAAATGCCGACCTCATAATATTTTCATATTTTTATTACAAATGAAAAATGTACACATTACTTCTCATTTTTATGTACACATTACATTTTATGAACACATTACTTCTCATGTTTATTGAATTTAGCAAAACAATTGTTTTTTAATACGCCCAAATAAACTTTGCACTTTTTACACATTATGCAAGAACGTGACTTGCACCCTAGTAACCGACCCCTTGAGGCAAAACTACTCTCAATATATTCAGGAAGGTGGTCAACCCTGTCACATTTGCTTTCTCTAGTTGGCTTTGGTACAATTCGTCTTCGTTTTGTGGGCTGATGCTGCTCATCTTCATCAGAACTGTTGACATACTCCTGCGTCACACTCGGAAAAATTTCTTTCGACTGTTCCAGTGAGTCTACAATTTTTAAGACTTTACCAAGTCGTGGGACAAGTGAATTCTGAAGTTTATGAGAGACATCCACTTTTGTTTTGGTATCCCATCTTTTTGACAACACCTTTTGTACATAATCCATGAATTAATTGTGGCTAAATCAGTGAAGTGATTGAATACTCTGACAGACCACTTTTTTGTTCTGATGTTTGACCTATAGTATGCCATTTATCTATCACAAAGATCAATGCTACCCATATTGCGATTATAGCTTTTGATGATGGCTGGCTGTTTGCCACTAACCTTTGCTTTTTCTGTATTGCACCATCGTTTGCAGGTACCCTCTGGTTCGATCCCTATGCACGAAGATAAGAAAGTGATGGATTTATTGTCCTTCCATTTGAGGGCACAAATTTCCTGGTCCTTCCTTACGTACTCATCCCATTGCCCCCGCTGCAGCTCCTGATCTCTCTTGAACTTAGAAGCTACTTCTTTTATTCTATTGGCCATCACAGTTCCTGTCTGAAATATATTCCTGTCTAGTAAAAGCTGAACAGATTTTGTACTGGTGAAAAATCTGTCACTGTAAATTACATGATTGTAATCATTGGATATAGTTCTAGCCAGTAGTTTGAGTATACCCGCTCCCAGGCCATGTTCTTTTTGATCGCTGTCAGGAATTGTTCCTTTGCCAGTGTATATAGCAAAATCAAGGACAAGTCCATCTGAAGACGCTAAAATAAAATTTTTGAGGACAAGTGGATTAGGTTTGGAAGGTACATATGTTCGCATCTTACACCTCTCTGTGAATGGAATCATCTGTTCATCCACAGAAACGTGTTGAGACCTGGGTAAACTAATACATTTATTTCTAAAAGCATCAATTAAAGGTTTAACCTTCCAAAGTTTGTCATTTACGTCATGATCTTCCAAATTATTTACGAAATGCAGATTATTTCGTAATTTGTAGTATCTATCTCTTGTCATGGATTACAAGTGGAATATCCAGATGCATACTCCAGTAAATTCTTGCCTGGGGCAATTTCAATGTACCCATCAATATCTCAATTCCGACAAAGGACAAAATTTCATTAGTATTTGTATCCAGACTTTTTGAGTTCTTTTGGCAATGATATAAATTAGTTTGTCCTGCAACATTTTTCCAGAAATTTTTATCGAAGTACTCGAAGAAAAACTGTGTAGGGTTTCTCAGTTCACCATCAGTCTGTTCTTCAAAGTTGTCGTCAGATGTCTGTCGATTACACATCCTGCAAACAAATAGTACCACTGAAAAATACTGATCTAAATCATGTCAGATGACACACAGAACTACACCAATGTATTGCTTACTTAGATTGCCTCCATCTTAGTAGACGACAGTGAGAAGATGAAGCTGATGCAGATGCCTCAGGAGTAACATCCACATTGCATCCTTCAACTTCAAGCACACCAATTCGTTCAGGTGGAGTTGGAGGTTCATCAATAGGATCATCAACGTCTGACAAGGAACTCAAGTCACTCGTCTCGAGCAGTTTTATAATTTCATCGTCTGTTAGGGCTGAGAAGCGAAAATGAAATAAAGTGAAAGTAACTGTTGATGTTTCGGAATAAAGAAATGAAACTGAACCTAATAACAAAATTAAAAGTTTTTGAGTTTTCACCTGTTTTTTTTTTTTTAACTAATTTTGTTCGATACTGTTCGTTGCGTTTGGTCGGGGCGGACGTCACAAGACATCCGTTCAAAGTGATCGTTGGTTCCTTGACTCAGTATTTTTATTACAGAGCTCACACAGCCCTCTGACCGAACACGCTACCGTGTAGGCTGATTAGAACCCTAGACCTATGTGTTCCGAAACCAACACGCTACCCATTACACCAGAACAACCACAATAACTTAGGTGCTCTCCTGGAGTATCAGTAGCTAAACTTTCGACTTTAATTTAGATTACGTTTTAAATTACGATTTCACAATGAGATCAGTTTTAGCGTTAGTACCACTACATTCTGTGAGCTAAGACCTGATGTACACAAATGTGTACTTCAAATTCAACAGTCGATGTTTGTAAAACTACGAAATTATCGTTTTCATTGCATACACATATCACTTTCTTGATATCTTGTTTGAAGTAAGACACGATAAAAACAGTAATACAATTCAAAAAGGATTATTGAAACTGAATTTACCTTTCTCGCGTGTCGCAGATGACGCCATCCTTCAGGTCGGAAGTTTCAGGATGCAAGAAAACCCGCCAAAACTGACTTGCGCACGACCTAGCGGCAGAAACAGAAACCGCATGATGTGCACAGTCGTGCACATCAGGTCTCAATTCAGGATAACGTCATTTGGCAGGATGACACTACAAAGACCTCATGTGCACATATGTGTACGGCGGGACTGAAGAGGATAAAGTCATCAGATGACCAAAACGAATTGCAAAATGATTTAGATAAGATGGTGCGAAAATTGGAAATTGACCACGAATAAAGAAAAGTATGAAGTTGTTCAGATGAGTACTAAAGGAAATCCACTAAATTTCGATTACGCAATAAGTCACATAAATCTGAAGGCTGTCAATTCAACTAAATATTTAGGGATTCCATTTACAAATAATGTAAATTAGAACGATCACATAGATAATGTTGTGGGTAGAGCAAACCAACTGTGATTCATTCGCATCTCGTGGTCGTGCGGTACCGTTCTCGCTTCCCGCGCCCGGGTTCCCGGGTTCGATTCCCGGCGGGGTCAGGGATTTTCTCTGCCTCGTGATGGCTGGGTGTTGTGTGTTGTCCTTAGGTTAGTTAGGTTTAAGTAGTTCTAAGTTCTAGAGGACTGATGACCATAGATGTTAAGTCCCATAGTGCTCAGAGCCATTTGAACCATTTGAACTTAGAGGGTGCAACAGATCTACTAAACAGACTGTCCACACCAAGCTTGTCCACCCTATTCTGGAGTATTTCTGTGCGGAGTGAGATCCGCACCAGGTTGGATTGTCGGATGACATTGAAAAAATACAAAGATGGGCAACTCGTTTTGTATTATAGCGAAATAGGGGAGATAGTGCCACAGAGATGGTACATGAATTGGTGTGGCAATCATTAAACAAGGGCGTTTCTTCACATAAATTTCAATCACCAGTTTGCTCCTCCGATTGCGAAAACATTCTGTTGGCACCCACCCACATAGGGAGAAATTATCATCACGATAAAATAAGAGATATCAGAGCTTACACAGAAAAATTTAAGTGCTCGTTTTTCCTGCATTCCGTTCAAGAGTGGAATGGTAGAGGTACAGCGAGAAGGTGGTTCATTGAACCCTCTGCAGGCACTTCAATGTGAATAGCAGAATAATCACGTAGATGTAGAACATTTGGGGTAGCAACGTTTGACACAATGACTTTTATCTGCTCCACTCGTGTTTTACTTACCCAAGTTTAGTGGTCATGCAATATTGTTTACCGACATAGGGGAGACTGGGTCACAGTGGGCACCTATTTTTTTTCTAGAATTTGTTGTGATGAAATTTGAATATATTTTTGGACCCTGTCTGGCAGGAAGACTAAATCATCTAGTATCTATGTTAATTTAATTGTTTTGATCTGATAAAAATGTTACATATGAAATAAATGAATGCAAAGTCATGTAAAAGTTCCCACTGTGGCCCCATCTTGGGGCACTGTGAGCATTGGTATGGTGCACAATGATCACTAGTAAAACAGTCCTCACACATGCTCAAAATATTTATTTTATTGCTAAACATTATTTGATACATTGAATTGATACACTATACAATCATTGGACATTGTATGATTCCAAGTCAATGGGGAATACAAACATTCCTAATGTTCGTTTTGTGGCACCAACTGTGGAAGGCTTTGGTAATTTACAAATTACATCTGTTAAACAAATTTCGCCTGCTTCTGCACCTGCAGGAAGTGAAAAATGTCTGTTAAACTTACTTTACTTTTGCAAATAAGTCACAATTACAGTGCCTTCATTTATATTCATTGAATTAATATGTGCAACAAAGCAGCGAAATGGTATTGCTTTTCCTTTCGTTGGCACTTTCACAATAAGGAAGTCATTCTCTTCAGGCGCAGCTTCCATGTTAAATTCTTCTTCACTGTGAAGACTCAAATTATCATCACTATCATTAACATGAAGAATAGCAGAGCCTTCACACTCTGATGAGCTACTCTCTGGCTGCAGTTGCTTCTGACTTTTAAAAAAATTGGCTTCTGGTCTGTTTTGTTTGTAGAGTTTGGTCTGTTTCTTTTTTCCCTAATGTTCTCAGCTCCTGCTTCTCTGGGGTGTCAGTAAGAATTCTTGTCCTTCCTCTTTTTCTTCCATGCAGAGGTGTCTTACGGATGGTTGCTTTTGGAAGAGGTGGAAATCCCTTTGGTGATATTAAGAATCCTGACATACTTGAACTGCTTCTATTTGCAGGTAGACTTACTGCTGGAACAGTGCTTGTGTTGTTGCAGTATGTTATATTTGTTCCATTGGCATCTTCAACAGTATTTTCTGGTACACTTCCAGCTACTGGACCTTGTTGACCATATGTGATATGTCTCCTTCTATCCTGTCAGTAACATATGAGCCCAAAAAATCCTCATCAGGCAAAACACCAGGATTAAATGGCCAAATACCAGTACAGTGAAAACCAGAAACAATATTCTTTGAAGTAAATGCTAATGGGTATGCCTTTCCTACAAGTCCTGCAATTTCAAGTATTGTTATAGTTTTTTCCTGGATTCATCAACATGTAATTGTCACAGGCATTGTTATAAAACTTTTTGAATGGACCATATAAAGTTCTATCTAAAGTCTGCAACTTGTGACTGCAGTGTGTTGGCAATGTCAGAATACATTTTTTGCTTTTGCCAGATCAATGGTTTTAACACTCAAATGTGAGTCATGGTTGTCATACATAAGTAAAACTGGGTGCTTTTTTGATGCATTTGAGAACTGAATGAAACGTTTGATTACACAATGGAAATTATCTACTGTTATCCAGCCAGAAGAATGCACCAGTCCCAGAGTCTGTGCAGGGGCTCCGTGAAGGAAACTCTACTTAAATCGAACTTGGGGAAATATCAGGACTGGTGAAATTGCATTCCCTAATGCACTAACACATCCAACAAATGTAACCAGTTGACCTCGTTCACCAGAGGTGCATCTTCCAACTTGTTTTCGACCCTTTGGTGCAATGATTTTAGTTGATGTCTGAACAGTGGTTATACCAGATTCATCTAAGTTGTATATGTCCTCAGGACCATAAGGGTGTGTGGTATATACAGCTCTTAACTTTTCGAAAAATAGTAGCCAGTTGGTTCTATTAAATCCAGTTACTCTCCCAAGACTTGTTGGCTGTGGAACACTCAGTGATAGTGAATGTCTCCTTATAAATCCCTGGCACCAATCAACTCCTGTCATCCTACTTATAGTCCAATTTACATGCACACCGATACTGTTAACAGTAGCAAAGTCACATGCCAGTTGCCTTAGACTCTTCATTTTTAAGCTGTATAATATGTTGGCTGTTTACCGTGCATATCCCACTAACATGTTTTCTTCTTTTTCTATAAAAGCTAATCTGGACTGATACTTTGGACACTATTGCAATTCGTCTGGATTGACAGCTGCCTTTGCCTGTTTCACATTCCTAGAAAATGTGTAGGTAATGTGTAAAGTCTGGTTACCTAAATTTAATTTTCACCCAACATAAAATAGAAAAAAAGTACTCATTAAAGGAATTGCTACAGGTGTTTGATCAGAATATCATTATTCAAGGGATATCAGTCTCACATTGCAGGAAAAGATCAATAAAACCTGAAATTAAAGAGCATTTTTTCAGAACTCGGTATATGCACAACAAAAATCAATAGGCCAACTGAATCAGGCATAATAATGGCACAATGTTGACCTTTTACATGAACAAATTTTAATATATTTCAGTGCAATGTTTTATTAATGTCAGTGAGATTGAGTACGCCTAATGATGTAAAAATGTTCAAACGTGTCTAGGTAAAAACAGAAAAACTCATTTTATGCAAAACTGTATCTGTCCCATTTATCAAGTTTTGAGGAAACACTCCTCAGTTATTATATGAATGAACACTGCAGGTGCCACAAAAACAACCAACCTTTGAAGAGTCTCCCTTGGGATATTGTATAGTTTTGCTACTGCTAAAACTGTCATTCCATCTGCAGTAATACTATTCACAGCTTTTTTCATTTCTTCTGCAGGTGTTAACCCAAAAGACGTTTTCCTCTTTCTGTAGTGAACCATTTTTTCTTTTCTGAACATTATGAGATAGGCTACTATTTAGAAACGGAACGACACATGGGGCACAGTGAGCACCTATGCTCACTGTACCTCACGAAAAATAGCTCACTCCGCCCCATACTCCATCTTCACAATCAAACACATTTTTTTCAGCCGCAAACAGGCGTAATAATTTTGTATTTTACGTGATATGTAGAAACAATATGTATTAATACTACTTACATTCTTGTCATACAAAATCACACCACAGATCATAATTCCAGGTGTATATGTGTGTGTGTATGTGTATTGTAAGTGCAACACCAAAAAATAATTAACACAGAGTAATGAAATACATCTGTCTAGGTTACATATTTAAGTGATTAACATTTCTAGATCACAGGTTAATGTAAGTGCGAGATGAGCAATTGCAACTGTGAAATTCTGGTATATTAATAACCGGTGTAACTGTCAGAATGTTGAAGACGAGCATGCAAACATAGATGTGTTTTGTTGTATGGGTGCTGGATGTGAGTTTGTCAGGTGGAGTTTCATGCCTGTTGCACTTGGTCGGTCAATAGAGGGACAGTTAAAGCTGCTTGTGAATGACACTGGAGTTGTTATACGATGATGTCCCATATGTGCTTGATTGGAGACAGATCTGGTGATCGAGCAGGCCAAGGCAACATGTCAATACTCTGTAGAGCATGTTGGTTTATTTACAAGATCAGTATGTGGACAAGTGTTATCCAGTTACAAAATACCCTCTGGTAAGCAGTTCACGAACGGCAGCATGATAGTCAACTTACCAGAGTGTTATACAATTTTGCAGTCAGGCTGCACAGGTTAACCACAAGAATACCACTGCTGTCATACAAAATCACTCCCCAGACCATAACTCCAGGTGCAGGTCCAGTGTGCCTAGCATACAGACTGGTCTCCTTCTAACAACACATTGCCATCACTGGCATCTAGGCAGAACCGACTTTCATCAGGAAACATAACGGATCTCCACCCTACCGTCCAATGAGCTCTTCCTTCCCACCACAGAAGTCACAAACAATGCAACATTGCAGAAGAAACATTCAGCTTTTTGTAACCCAATTACACGATCTCATTCCAACTTAGTGAGGCATTGACAATCACCTCTTCGTCGCCTTAAAAGCATTCTTGACTAACATCAACTCACCCCATTCAATCCTAAAGGTAACTAACACCCTCTAGCATTTATGTGTGTATTTAAAGCTTACCTACTAGTGCCACTTATGCAACTAGTGCGAAATTTGTGTGGACATCAGATGTAGAAACATGCCTACCAACTTTCGTTTATGTCACACAATTCCTTCGTGGTGTTGCAATTTTGTTCCTTTGGTGTATGTAGACTAGCATTACCGCACAGTTTTGCTTGTATATACGTTCAACTCATAAACTGCACATATCTTGTTGTGGCTGTGCCCCCTTGTAATGTTTTGTAGTTCCCAGTTGGATGAGGAGAGTGGTATGATAGGTGGGTGGCCGGTTTCCTTCCATTACAACAGAAAATGCACACATAATTAAAATACAGTTTATAACAGGAACCAATGGAGTACTTAACTTCAATGATGCCCGATCCGAAGTTCTGTGGTTAACAGCTATCAAGTAACATGTACTAATTCTTGAATTTTGCCTGTGTCCATATCACAACTGTATTCACTGACTAATATTCCCTCACAGCTAGTGATGACTATCACTGTGGCAGACTAGAGCACAGTGTGATGTATTGAGACACAATACAAACTGAGGTACTGAAACAGAGATTGAGATAGTTTGTTCAGTGGCATCGGCCCAATGCCCGCTGCCCATGAGGAGTTACCAGCGTGTAGCCTGAGGGTGTGTCTTGGTCTTCTATTGTCATAGGCGCTCCTGATTCAGCACTTGCTATACAATGTTTCCTAGTGCCGACCGGAGTGATGGCGAAGGCGTACGCCAGCACGTTTCTCTCTCACCGAAACGCCCTAACCTTGTCGTGTACTGGGATGCTAATCAGAATGGGGGAATGGGGAGGGGAGGAAGCTGGATGTAGAGGTGAGCCAAGAACCGTAGCTGTGGAGGACGGTGTACTCCCAGCCGGACCCCGCCATCTGGATTCCGAGTGCAAAGGAACGTCATTCCAAAAACAGTGCTCAAGATACACGTCCAATCCTGAGGACGTCTCCTGGGGAGATTACGGTGACAGGCACTGCGACGGCAGTGGTGGGTCCAGATCCGCCAGGTCTGAGAGCAAAGGCGAGTCCGCGATGTCTTTTTGCATGTACTGGGGTGCCATGGTGACTGTACCAAGCGGTTGCGTAGGTGGCTTGGTCCCATGAGGCCATGAATCTGGGGGAAGAAAAGCAGCAGAATTATGTGGCAGATGACAAATATGAATTTGATTCTGGTAACAGCGCTGCAAACCATCGGGACGTGCAATTAGATACTATATGTGCCAATGTGTTTATGAATCTCACCTCGCTCCCAGCCCTGATGTAGGCCAAACACCCTGTAAAGAACAAGACCACGTGGTGCAAAGCGATACTTGTGGACCATCGGCAGCGCCGAATGCTGTGGTGGGCGGAGCAAGTGAAGCAGCGTCCGATGGCATCGGCTGTGCAGAAGTTCCACCAGTGATGACCAGTCACGTGGATGGGAGTGACAGGAGGCGAGAAAGAGTTGTAACACCTGCTACTGTGTGTGAAAGGCACGAAGCTTGGGCATCTGTTATTTAAAAGTGGATATGAAGCGTTCTGCTTCTCCATTGGAATGGGGGGTGAAATGGAGCACTTGTTAGATGGCGAATGCCGTATTGTGAACAAAACTGTTCAAAGTCGTGTGACGTGGACTGAGGTCCATTGTCCTTAACAATGACTTCAGGCAATCTTTCAATGCAAAAAATTGAGGTCAACACTTGAATTGTGCTATGAGCGTGGTAGAGTTCATAGGCACCGCAAATGGAGACTTGCTAAAGGAGTCTACCGCAATAAGACAACGAGTGTTCCAGAATGGTCCTGCAAAGTCAATGTGCACTTGTGACCATGGCGATTGACTCTTAGGCCAAGCAGCGAATGTCTGTGGCGGAGAAGATTGGTTGTCTGTGCATGCGTGACACTGTGATGTCATCTGTTAAATGTGGAAATCCATGCCCTGCCTAGTACAGTGCCGGCGCGCTAACTGTTTAGTGCGAACAATTGACAGATCTCCTTTGTCAAACAGTTGTAACACATCCTTTTGCAACACTGTGGGAATGAGCACACGCCATTGTCCACTGTACTAAGATCACACCTTGTTGTAATGGGAGGTCATGCCGACGAACGAAGTATTGGCGAACTTCTGAGTCCTGAATACTGTTGAATGAGCGAGGCCAAGATGAGCGAATGTAACGCAAAGAAATCTTCAGATCAGTGTCCGCTTCGTGGCCTGTGCAATTTTTCTGTAATTCAATGGAAAAGATTGCAGCGATTGAGAATCCTGCACATCGATCTTGCAAGAAGATGCGTCAGAGGAATCAAAATCAGAGTTGGGGCCGATCGGAAGGCGAGAAAGGGCGTTAGCATTGCCATGCTGTTCTATAGGTCTGTACACAATTTCGTACTGATACTGGGACAGAAGCAAAACCCAGCGTTGCAACTTTTAAGCAGTAAGTGTATGAACAAGCTTTGACAGATGAAATAAGGACCGCAAAGGCTTGTGATCCGTCTGTAGGGGAGCAGCATACTCACGCCTTATAAAATTCACATCGGTCTTTCCATTGTGTGCCAGCCTAGTCCGCAGTAACTAGCTCTGGCGTTATAAATATTGCGCAATACTTTAAAATGAAGTAAATATCCTGAAACGGTTCTAGCATGTCAGGAGTAATACAAAATCAATATGTGTTGAATACCAGTTCAATAACTTTAACCATTTTCGAAATTTGGACGTTTTTCTGTAAAAATCATTGGCACAACAGAAAAGAGCTAGAAGCTTAAAAATTTATATTTAGATTCCTTTTGTTTAATAATTTAGTAGAAACGATATTCTGGATCTCACAAATTACAATTTTAGTTGAAATTCATGATTTTCTGGTTTTTCTCTTATAAATTAAGGAAGCAGGATAGATTAAGTAGGCAAATAAATAAAGCTAGGATGTTTAAATTTAAGTAGAAGAGAGATCCGCTATAATCATAAAGATGTGAGAAGTTTCAACTGAATAACTATAAAACTCTAGCGATAGCGTATCTCCAAAGGGCAAGTTCAGAGCTCGTCTACTGAGTGTAGTGTAATTAAATTAATTCTATCGCCCAAAATATTTGACTTAGCCACGTCAGACTTTTATTATGATTACTTACCTGTGTGCTGATTGCGCATTTAAATTGAGAGCTTCATTGGCCATCACAAAGGAAGTAATGATTTATTCGGTAACTTAAAGTGGTGCATTACTAGCCCAGCAGCTAGTCGGGAGAGCAGATTTGATCAGGCGTTCCCTTAGCCGTCCACACTCGAAAAGGTTCAGCTACAAGTGTCGAGACATGCGAAGGCGTTTACCATATGTGGGGTGGCGGGTGGATATTTTAGAATAAATGTTTTGTATTTATTTATTTAATGCTGTTGTTTGCCGTTCTAAACACTGGCTCTCTAACTAAAATATTGGCAACCAGAAAGTGATTAGCAAAACGTGAAGCCTGTAATTAGAATTCCTAGTGCCCACTTCATCTGAGAAATACATTTATAGCTACAGCTTATAGCTCTGAGGAATTAGGAGATTGTCTGGGATTCATAATCAAAAACCATTCTCTTTAAAATGTTTGCTATATTCTGAGTCACAGACCAAAAGAATCCACACAATCCAACTACCAGAGCAGTTCAGAGTCTAATGCGCTGATGCAACTATAACTGTTCAAATTAAATGTTTAAGTGAATGCTTTCCATAATTTGATGATAATGTTCAACAAACGCCACGCTTCTGACTGCGTCGTGACGCCCTTTGCTCTTCATAAGAGTACATTTTTCAGGCGGAAGCAATGCAATGGGGCCGCAATCTGTGAGGTATTTGGAATGAAACAAATGTAGTATGTCCTGCGGCGGCACGTGAAAATACGACTTACACAAACTGAAGATAGATCATTAAAGTCATCACAGAATTAAGACTTCACTTGAAAACGATTTCATGGTTACGCGTATCCCGAGTAACTTATTACGGCATCTGAGGCTGTTTATATCAACGATACCGACGCGACGTGGCTCCCGGCACAGGTGGTGCGCTTATCAGCGTCTGGAGAGAACTGGGGCCTTACTCTTTTCGCTCAGCGTTCTTACATGTAAAGCCGCGGTGCGGATGGCTAAGGGAACGCCTGATCAGATCTGCTCTCCCGACTAGCTGCAGAGCTAGTAATGCATCACTTTAAGTTACCGAATAAATCATTACTTCCTTTGCTGATGGCCGATGAAGCTCTCAATTTAAATGTGCAATCAGCTCACAGATAAGTAATCATAATAAAAGTCTGACGTGGCTAAGTCAAATATTTTGGGCGATAGAATTAATTTAATTACAATACACTCAGTAGACGAGCTCTGAACTTGCCCTTTGGAGATACGCTATCGCTAGAGTTTTATAGTTATTCAGTTGAAACTTCTCACGTCTTTATGATTATAGCGGATCTCTCTTCTACTTAAATTTAAACATCCTAGCTTTATTTATTCGCCTACTTAATCTATCTTGCTTCCTTAATTTATAAGAGAAAAACCAGAAAATCATGAATTTCAACTAAAATTATAATTTGTGAGATCCAGAATATCGTTTCTACTAAATTATTATGCAAAAGGAATCTAAATATAAATTTTTAAGTTTGTAGCTCTTTTCTATTGTGCCAATGATTTTTACAGAAAAACGTCCAAATTTCGAAAATGGTTAAAGTTATTGAACTGGTATTCAACACATATTGATTTTGTGTTACTCCTGACATGCTAGAACCGTTTCAGGTTATTTACTTCATTTTAAAGTATTGCGCAATATTTATGACGTCAGAGCTAGTTACAGCGGACTAGGCTGGCACACAATGGAAAGACTGATGTGAATTTTATAAGGCGTGAGTATGCTGCTTCCCTAGATGTCACTAAATGGAACTTGCGACCAAATAGATTGTGATGGAATTTTGTCACACCATACACAATAGCGAGAGCTTCTTTTTCAATTTTTGAATAATTGCACTGAGTTTGAGTTAACAACTTTGAAGCAAACGCAGTAGATCTGTCTCGTGCACCAATTCTGTGTGAAACCACAGTGCCGATTCTGTAAGAGGAAGCTTCTACTTGCAAAATAACTGGTTGGCAGGATCAAAATGTGCTAAACATCTGTCACTGAGTAAGGCATCTGTGAGCTTCTGACTGCATCGTGACGCCCTTTGCTCTTCATAAGAGTACATTTTTCAGGCGGAAGCAATGCAATGGGGACGCAATCTGTGAAGTATTTGGAATGAAACAAATGTAGTATGTTAACTTGCCTAGCACTGACTGCAGTTCAGATGCATTGCGAGGAACAGGAAGGTCGGGGATTGCAAGCAAATGAGATTGGAGGGGGTGCACCCTTGACTGTTTATCACATGACGTACGTACCGTAGTTCTGCCTGAAAAAAGTCACACTTTTCCAGACGACATGTGAGTCCTGCATCTGACAACACTCGAAAAAGAGTACGCAAATCGGCAATGCGTTGCCCTGGCGTACGACCTGAGACGACATTATCGTCAACGTAGTTGGAGCAGAACGGCACTTGAGTTGTCAGCTGTTCCAAGTAAAGTTGAAAAATGGCGGGTGCGGAGACACTGCTGAAGGACAAACGCAAATACTTGAAATGGCCTATGTGTGTATTAACAACTAACACTTTCTGTGATTCTTCATCTAGTGGTATTTGCAAATAAGCATCACGCAAATGTGTATTAGAAAAGTAATGGCCTGCGCCGAGTCTGTCCATAAGTTACTCAGAGCGAAGCAATGGGTGAGTGTAAATTATTGTCTGTGGATCGACTGTAGTTCTGAAGTCAACAGAAATGCGAATGCGACCAGGAGGCTTGGACATCAAAACCAATGGACTTGGCCACTGACTTGGTTGTAGTGGAGCAATCACGCCATTGTCTCGCAATTCTGTTAATTCACTGGCTACTTTAGCCCACAAAGCAATGGGAATGGGCAAAGTCCAGATAACTTAGGCTGTGCATTGTCTTTCAGGAAAATATGTGCTACAAAATTATTAGCTTACCCAAGTCCATCAGAAAAGAGTTGAGGAAATTCCTTAAGCAAATTAGCTACACTGTATTTTGGATTAAAAGCAGTCACTGGAAGTACATTATCATGGATGCTGAGGCCAATCAGGTCAAACGAACCTCGTTCCAGCATAAAGCGCTGGCAAGCCAGTTGGGAACGTTAGAGCAGAGAGGGCTGTGAAGAAGACGTCAGCCAGTTGCATGCTGATCAACCCCTTTCCAGGAAGGCAATGCAACTGCAGCGGCCTCTATGCGGCAGCACTGGCCGCAGCCCACTTCTACAGCAGCATCAAGATTAGGCACTTTAAGACCAGCAATTAGCCACGTGGAGTGGCAGCTCGGTTTGAAGTGTGTGTGTGTGTGTGTGTGTTGTTCTTAGCATAAGTTAGTTTAAGCAGTGTTAAGTCTAGGGACCGATGACCTTAGCAGTTTGGTCCCTTAGAAATTCACACACATTTGAACACTTTGAACCAGAGGCTTAGGAATTGTATATACTGAAGAGATTTCTTATTTGTATGTCGCCCTTTGCTTGTGACACTTCTGTGTTATTGTCAAAGTGAAGTACTGTGATTGTTCATTTCGTAATGAAACTCATTAATACAATTTCTTTGAATGTTGTCTAGCGATCCGAGAAAGCAGGCTTCCTAGACCCCACATATTTGACGTCAAGGCAGGATCCAACAAATCTGAGCCAAAAATATCCTCACTGTCCCTTGATTGCAACACAGTAAATTTCACTGGCATAGTGTGAGATTTGTAAGTGGCAGGCAAACTACACTGTCCAAGTACTGGAAATTCCTGTCCATTGAATGCAGTGAGGTGCGTGCTAGATTCTGACAGGCGTGGTAAGGCTAACCGATCGTATGTGGCACGATTAAGCAAAGTTTCAGAAGCACCTGTGTCCAATTGAAAGTCAACACGACGGCCAGTAATTTGTAGTGTTTATTTATTGTTCCGTGGGACCAAATTAAGGAGAAGTCTCCGTGGTCATGGAACGAGTCAATACGTGAAATTATAACACGATATTAGAAACAGATAAAATGAAATATAAGTAACATATTCAGGCGACAATTCGTAAGTTTAAATAAAGAAAATCAACAATGTAACACTGGAATTTGCTTAATTTTTCAGCTCATCCAGGAGCTCCTCGACAGAATAGAAGGAAGGAGCTATGAGGAAACTTTTCAGTTTAGACTTAAAAGTGTTTGGGCTACTGCTAAGATTTTTGAGTTCTTGTGGCAGCTTATTGAAAATGGATGCAGCAGAATAGTGCACTCCTTTCTGTACAAGAGTCAAGGAAGTACATTCCACATGCAGATTTGATTTCTGCCTAGTATTAATTGAGTGAAAGCTGCTAACACTTGGGAATAAGCTATTGTTGCTAACAACAAACGACATTAAAGAAAATATATACTGTGAGGGCGATGTCAGAATTCCTAGACTATTGAATAGGGGTCGATAAGAGGTTCTCGAACTTACACCACACATAGCTCGAACAGCCCGTTTTTGAGCCAAAAATACCCTTCTTGAATCAGAAGAATTACTCCAAAAAATAATACCATATGACATAAGCGTATGAAAATATGCGACGTAGACTACTTTTCGTGTTGAACTGTCACTTATTTCAACTACTGTTCTAATGGTAAATAAAGCAGCATTTAGTTTCTGAACAAGATCCTGAACATGGGCTTTCCACAACAGCTTACTATCTATCCGAACGCCAAGGAACTTGAAGTGTTTCGTCTCGCTTATAATATATAGTTTGTTAGAAAGACGTCCCACTGCACTGGGGCGAGATGTGGGCACAACCTTACTTGAACCTGTACTCGGTTTTGAAAACACCGCATTCACAGAATGTGTACGAGACCTATTGTTGCGAGAGCAGGCAGAATTGGCGTTCTTTTGCAGTTGCAAGCAAACTGCCTGGGCATGGTCTTTCTTTCCACATGATTAACATGTCTCGTTGCGCAGCGGGCAATCTTGCCGCTAATGACGGGAAAAACAGCGAGGGAAATACTTCACTAAATTTAGAAACCTGGCTACTTCTTTACTAGGCTGCCTGCGCGTCTGTGTGCGCGCTCTTTGTGGCGGCTGAGTGAGGCAGTCGCGGGCAAGAGGTGACTTGACCCAACAAATCGGGACCCGATTAAATTTATCGGCAACTATGGCATCGGAATCGAATTGTTCTAATATTTGCAACACTTTGAGCGAAGGATCTGAGTATCTGAGAATCAGTTCCCTAATTCTGCTGTCAGGGTTGTATGTGATTTCATCTGGGTCATCATGTCACTATAAAAGCTGCCACAACTACACTCGAGTTTACGCTTCATAGTGATACCCCATAAGTCGGTATACCATTGACGGTACTTCTATTCCGACTTTTTATTAAGGCGAAAGAACTGAAATCTGGCTGCCGCGGCCTGAATCTGCTGTTCGTAATACTGAGTTGATGCACCTGCTGCTTCATCATAGGAGAGTGCATCGGGAGATGACGTAGGGAAGAGTTTTTGAATTAAGCGAATAGCGGTTCCCACGACCGAGAAGAAATATGAAATTTCACAGTACCTTGAATTCGATGGACTTGACAGTGGGTCTGGAACTGGGTGAGATATTCGAGCCATTTCTCTTCTTTTTCACCGATGTGTCGAAACGGTGGAATGGTGTTTGGTGGCACCGATTGGATCGGTTGGTTGGTCGGTTGGGCAGCCGACGCAGCTTGTGCGGCAGGCAATTGCTGTACAGCATAGATCAATGTGACGATTTGCTGGTTCTGGAACTGAAAAATCTGATTTATTTCCAGAGCAGGAGCAGCCTACACCTGTGGCACAGGGGCAGGGGGTAACGGGGACGGGGTAGTCTTTCTAACGTTAACAGATTACAGCAAAATATGAAAAGACAAATAGAAAAGCAATGTGCAAAGCCGCTGAAGGGAGAAATAGATTAGTTCTGCAACTCCACTCCTGTAATGTAAGGGGCGTTCAAAAAGAAACGAGCTGGAGGCATAATTACAGAAACCAGTACCTGTATGTTAGAAGTATTGACCCTGGCTGTTGAGACACTTGTCCTATTGTGACACAAGGTTGTGAATGGCTGTCTCACAACATTCCCGGGGCTGTGATGTTAACCAGTTTGCACGTACAGCTGAACGTCGTCGTCTGCGGTGAATCGTTTGCCCCTCAGAGCCGTCTTAAGGGGACCAAAAATTGCTTAATTATAGCGAGAGAGGTTCGGCCTGTGTGGAGGGTGGCCGAGAAGATCACATTTGAATTTCTGCAGGAGCGCTGCGACTCTGTTGCCCACATGAGGCTTTGCATTGTCATCGAGTAGAACGACTCCACAGGTGGCGCTGCCTGGTCGTTTTGATTCGATCGCTTGGCGAAGGGTGGTCAAGGTCTGTCAGTAACAACTGGCATTCACTGTTATCCCGTGCTGCAGGAAGTGAATCAGAAGGGAGCCATCTTGCTCAAAGAAGAACGTCAGCATAACCTTTCCTGCACTCGTGTGGACGACAACGTCCAGCTGGACGTGTGGAACTGGTTAACATCAGAGGCAGCCATTCACAGTCACACTGGAACAAGTTTCTCAACAGCCAGGGTCAATACTTCTAACACACAGGTACTGGTTTCTGCAATTATGCCTGTGGCTCATTTATTTTTCAGCGCCCCTTATACACGCCACAACAAGAACAAATGAGCAAATAGAATCACTGTAATGACAGCTCCCCTGCAGCAACCTAGAACAGATGAAAAGCAAACTTGTTGATCAGACTCGTCGCCACTTGTTGCGGCGGTGCGCTCTTGTGATGTTTTTTGGTTCCTGCTGGATGAGGAGAGGGTGGTATGATAAGTGGGTGGCCGGTTTCCTTTCATTACAACAGAAAATGCACACATTATTAAAATACAGTTTATTACAGGAACCAATTGAGTACTTAACTTCAATATACCCAATCTGAAGTTCTGTGGTTAACAGCAATCAATTAACATGTACTAATTCTTGAATATTGTCCGTATCCGTATCACAGCTGTACTCACTGACTAATGTTATGTCACAGCTAGATAAGGTACAAAGCGACGACTCAGTGTGGCAGACTAGAACGATGTATTGACGTGCAATGCGAACTGAGTCCTGATGCGGCTGTGCCCTGAGATACTGAGTCAGAGATTGAGATATTGAGACAGTTCTGTCGGCGGCAGCGGCCTATATGAACGCTAGTAGTGTAGCGCTTGACACAGTCACGTCGATTAAATATTTGGGGGTAACATTGCAGAGCGATATGAAGTGCGACAAGCATGTAATGGCAGTTGGGGGGAAGGCGGATAATCGTCTTCGCCTCATTGGTAGAATTTTGGGAAGATGTGGTTCGTTTGTAAAGGAGACCGCTTATAAAACACTAATACGACCTATTCTTGAGTACTGCTCGGGCGTTTGGGATCCCTATCAGGTCGGAATGAGGGAGGACATAGAAGAAATTCAGAGGCGGGCTGCTACATTTGTTACTGGTAAGTTTGATAATCACGCGAGTGTTACGGAAATGCGTCAGGAACTCGGGTGGGAGTCTCTAGAGGAAAGGAGGGGTTCTTTTCGTGAATCGCTACTGAGGAAATTTAGAGAACCAGCATTTGAGGCTGACTGCAGTACAATTTTACTGCCGCCAACTTACATTTCGCGGAAAGACCACAAATATAAGATAAGAGAGATTAGGGCTCCTACAGAGGCATATAGGCACTCATTTTTCCCTCGTTCTGTTTGGGAGTGGAACAGGGAGAGAAGATGCTAGTTGTGGTACGAGGTACCCTCCACCACGCACCGTATGGTGGATTGCAGAGTATGTATGTAGATGTAGATGTAACCAGGGGGCGTTATTAGCACGTAGTCTGGGGGGGGGGGGAGGGGGGGTGTCTTGGTCTTTTCGTGTCATGGGCGCTCCTAGTTCAGCGCCTACTATGCAGTGTTTCCTAGAGCCGACCGATGTGCTGGCAAAGGCGCACATTAGCACACCTCTCCTACTCCAATTCCCTTCTATCCGCCTCTTTCTCTAGATGTCAGTCTGTCCACCTCATTCTACCACCTCTATCCGTCCATCTCCTCCTCCCTCTGTTTCTCTATCTTCTTCTCTCACCTCTCTTTGTCCATTACCTCTGTCCCCTCTCTATCTTCCTCTCACCTATCTCTGTCCATATCCTTCTCCCCTCTCTCTGGCGAACTCCTCAGTCCTATCCTCCTGACTATCTCCTTCTCGCCCAATTACTATCCATTTCCTTCTCTTCCATCTCCCAGTGCATCCCCTCCTGCTCCCTCTCGCCCTGTCCATCTCCCCCTGCCCCCTCTCTCCCAATCCATCCACTCCTGACCTCTGTCTCCCTCTGTCTCGTTCTCTATCCATCCCAATGTTTACCCAGGATTACCCACCTCCACATGCAGCCCCTGCAAGAGAGGTTGATAAAACAGCCTGGTACTACTCTCACAGCACACAGCTCATGCAGCACACCCTATATGCTAAGGGTTTGGAAACCATTTTGTTCCCATGATGTGTAGGCTGCCATGCGAAGCAGACCAATACTACACCAACACAACTCCAACACAACATGCTTGTTGTGCCGTGCAGCCTACACACCAATATCTACATCTACAGCGCCGAGCGGTCTGATGCGCTGCAGTCATTGACACAAACTTTTGGTGCCACTAACAGCCTTTACATATGACAAGAATTTCCTTGGGTTCTGTGAAAGATAACTTGACAATATTCTACGATAGTCGTCAGTGAAGGCGTCATACATTGCTCTCTTGACAGCCAAACGAGTTCCATTCAGCATTTCTCTACAATGGCCCTATGTTTTTTTTACACTTATTATGCAGTAATTTATGTGTCTTTAGGAGTTTCTTTATAGTGATTGTATACAATGGATGTTGCCTCCCATTGTGAAATTTCTACCGATCACTTATCTGTCTAGTGCATGGTCAAGTATTCTTTTAAACTTGAGACAGAGTTCTGCACATGCTTCTGCTCTATGCTGGAAAAAAAGTTCCTCATTGAGGTATGACACTACTGATTTTTTATCTAGTTTACTGAATGTATATGTTTGGTTCAAATGGCTCTGAGCACTAGGGGACTTAACATCTATGGTCATCAGTCCCCTAGAACTTAGAACTACTTAAACCTAACTAACCTAAGGACATCACACAACACCCAGTCATCACGAGGTAGAGAAAATCCCTGACCCCACCGGGAATCGAACCCGGGAACCCAAGCGTGGGAAGCGAGAACGCTACCGCACGACCACGAGCTGCGTACATATATGTCTGTTTACTTGTTTTAGTTGTCCTTTGCACTTTGGTAATCATTGTTGCCACAACCACATCAAGGTTACTGATACTAGTTTCGATGTGGACATCCTCAAAGAGCCCAGGTCTAATTGTTCCCATTAGACCCAATAAATTTCCGTCATGAGTGGGGCTTATAACGAACTGTTCTTGGTAGTTTTCATTGAAGGCATTTTTTAAAGCTTCACAGGATGTCTTATGACACCCACCACTAACAAAACTGTTATTTCATCACGTAATTTTTGGGTGATTAAAGTACCCACTGATGATTACAGTATGATTGGGGAACTTACACACAAGTGAACTTTGGTTTTTGTAAAGTTTTTGATTACATAACGAAGTGAGTCGGCGATAGAAAGATCCAATTGTCATTCTTTGCCCATCCCAATACTTAGTTTTGTCCAAACAATCTCACAAGTAGCTTCAGTTTCTATATTGGTGGACTTAAGTTTCTTGTTTACTGTGACAAATACACCACTTCCGTTTTCATTTGCTTATCCTTTCAATATACACTTAAATTCTCCCCAGAAATCTCACTGCTATCAATTTCAGGTTTCAATCAGCTTTCTGTGCCTAGTATTATGTGAGCTCCACTTTTTTTCATGAGTGCTAAAACCTCTGGCATTTTGTGGCGTATGCTTTGGCAGTTGACTATTAGGATTTTAATACTCTCACTCGTGGGAGGAATTTCTCTCGATCTTACATTCATACTCCTGGGTCATCTGGGTTGGATGGACAGTCCGCTAGTGTAAAATAACCCTTGTGAACATCCCACACACAGTCAACTACCTGGGCAGCAGCCTCTGATGTATAGTGCACACCTGACTCTTTCAGGCGGATCCTGCCGTTTTCAACCCTCTGTGATAAGTCCAGGAAGTCGCAGCCTAGCTTGTCAAAGAACCTTCGAAGTCTCTGGTTCAATCCTTCCACTCGAATCAGAACTAAGGTGCCACAATCAATTCAAGGCTGGTCTCCTCAGCCTTCTTTGCCAGTCACTAGAATGATTCAAGAATGACCTTCGATCCCAGACGACAGGCAGTCACACAACTGCAGCTGGGGCAGGAAACCGTTGCTGCCTTGATATATATAGGCTGCTCTACAAAATAGGTGCGTAAGGAAGCTCGGTACTATTCCCACATAACAAACATGTCGTTTAGGGCATCCTATAGGGTAGGGGTAAAGGCTTTGCATGTCTGTATGTTCACATATATTATAGCTAGGGGTTATGAATCATCTTGCATTGGCCCTCTTGGGGCAGGAACTTTGTGTGTCAAATTTGGACCACTTCAGTGCAGGGGCCTGAAAGGTGTTCATACACATACATACATACACTCAGCTCTTAAACTAGTTTGCATAGTGGTGGCTCATATGTAGGGTGGTCTACTTTGGTGGAAATCATCTCATCAGTATTGGATGGATGAGTTCTGTTATGAACCATAGATGAAAGATGGAAGAAGCCGGGAGATACTGACAGATTATATAATGGTAAGACAGATTTAGGAACCAGGTTTTAAATTTTAAGACATTTCCAGGGGTAGATGTGGACTCTGACCACGATCTATTGGTTATGAACTGTAGATTACAACTGAAGGAACTGCAAAAAGGTGGGTATTTAAGGAGATGGGATATGGATAAGCTGAAAGAACCAGAGATTGTATAGAGTTTCAAGGAGAGCATAAGTGAACAGTTGTCACAAATGGGGGAAAGAAATACAGTAGAAGAAGAATGGGTAGCTCTGAGGGATGGAGTAGTGAAGGCAGCAGAGGATCAAATAGGTAAAAAGATTAGGGCTGCTAGAAATAATTGGGTAACAGAAGAAATATTGAATTTAATTGATGAAAGGAGGAAATATAAAAATGCAGTAAATGAAGCAGGCAAAAAGGAATACAAACGTTTCAAAAATGAGATCGACAGGAAGTGCAAAATGGCTAAGCAGGGATGGCTAGAGGATAAATGTAAGGATGTAGAGGCTTATCTCACTAGGGGTATGATAGATACTGCCTACAGGAAAATAAAAGAGACCATTGGAGAAAAGAGAACCACTTGTATGAATATTAAGAGCTCAGATGGAAACCCAGTTCTAAGCAATGAAGGGAAAGCAGAAAGGTGGAAGGAGTATATAGAGGCTCTATACAAGGGCGATGTACTTAAGGACAATATTATGGAAATGGAAGAGGATGTAGATGAAGATGAAATGGGAGATATGATACTGCGTGAAGAGTTTGACAGAGCACTGAAAGACCTGAGTCGAGAGTATATGACGGCCTTGTTTGAACATATACTCTCCTCAACGTACTTTTTATTCAATGACGAATTCTTTGAACAAACAGACGGCGTCGCCATGGGGAGCCCTTTGTCCCCTGTGGTAGCGAATCTCTTTATGGAGGACTTTGAGGAGAAAGCACTTGAGTCTGCTGTCTTAAAGCCTACGGTCTTCTGGCGGTACGTAGATGATACTTTTGTTGTATGGCCTCATGGCAGACAGGAACTGGAGAAATTCCTTCACCATTTAAACTCTTTACATGAGAACATCAAATTCACGGTGGAGATTGAAAAAGATGGCACTTTACCATTTCTAGACGTGCTAGTATGCCGTAAAAATGATGGGTCATTAGGACATTCTGTGTACAGGAAACCGACTCACACAGATCTGTATCTCCAGGCGTCAAGCTGCCACCACCCAGCACAAACAGCCGGTGTTCTCAGTACCTTAATACATCGAGCGCATGTAATATCGGACGATGAAAACCTCCACGCACAATTAGAACACTTGGAGAAGGTTATTAAAGAGAATGGCTACACTTCACGCCAAATAAGAAAGGCCATGCGCAACTGTCATTACCAAGAAGCAGCGCACTGAGGACGCTGATGACGACTTTGAATAAACTGCGTTTCTTCCATACGCCGGGAATGTGTCGTCGAAAATAGGCCGATTACTGAATAAGAATAAAATCAAGGTTATCTTCCGTCCACCAGCAAAGAACCGGGCCCTGGTTGGATCCGTTAAAGACGATTTACAACTGAAGAAAGCAGGCGTCTACAAAATTCCCTGTGACTGCATATATTGGCCAGACGACAAGAACTGTCCAGGAACGATGTACAGAACATGAAAGATACACCCGTCTGCGGCACCCGTCAAAATCGGCAGTAGCAGAGCACTGTATTTCATTGGGACATTCAATGGAATACCATGGAACAAAAATTTTAGCTCCGGTTTCCGGATTTTGGGATTCCGTAATCAAGGAATCAGTGGAAATACGTGTTGCCGATAATCTTATAAATCGTGACAACGGCTTTCAACTGGATAAAAATTGGAATCCTGTTATTAAAATTATACATTCACAGCGGAATAGACAGCGTCATTCGATACTCAATGACTAGATGATCTTTTACTTTCACCACCGAGGGCAGCACGTACAACTCGGCTATGCTGCGCATGTCAACACGTGCGCGAGAATCGGCATAAATACCGCGACTGCACCTGTGCACCCACGAAGGCAAATCAGCAGGCAACCCAGCCACAAACTAAGCAATCGAAAGAGACAGCTGTCATTACCACCAAAGTGAGCGCACCACTTAAACCAAAAGAAATAAGTTTGCAAGGCACACAACCAGCAAGCGCCCCTGAACAGTCGGTAAAATCTCCATCCATGCCGCCTTCACCAAACACAAGGACAGGAACCACACAAACCTCACGACCACTACAAAAACGAGGAAGAAGAGTTCCACCAATAACGGTATATGAAACTAAAGGGTACACCACCCTAATAGGACAAATTCAGAGCAAACTAACTGGTGCTCTTAGCACAACGTACAAAGGGGACCATATAGTCTACCAGGCGACCAACGCAGAAGACTTTCTCTATCTAAAACAAGAATTCCGAAAACGAAAGTTTGAATTTTTCACTTACAGCTATGACCCGAGAGGCACACTAAAAGTAGTCATCAAACGCCTCACACCCCACTGGACTACAGAAGAAGTTAAAGAAGCACTTATTGCCAAAGGCTTCCCAGTCAAGGAGGTATACCAGATGGCAAAACCAGTCACCATCACCACAGAAACGGGCGACGTCATCCCACAACCCCGAAATAAAATGGCAAATTTTCAAATAAACCTGCCAAACACTGCAGATGCACAGAAAATCTTTAAACTCGACAGACTACTGCACATGACGGTTTCAGTCGAAAGATTTCGGAAACCAAGTGGCCCTACCCAATGTTATCTCTGCCAGAGGTTTGGCCATGGCGCAAAACAATGTGATCTAACACCAAGATGTGTAAAATGCGCCGGTCCCCATCTCTCCAGCGCCTGCACCAGGAAGCCTAGTGACCCACTAGTCTGTGCAAACTGCTCTGGAAACCATCCAGCTTCATTCAGGGGATGTCCAGTTAGACTCAAAATCGCCGAAGCGCGAGCCCAACGTACAGCAGCTACTGCAAGGGAACACCAAGTCCCCACCTCAAGACAGCAAAGACCACCAACCATAGCTCACCAGGGGATAAGCAACAACAGACCCCAAACCCCACCTATGCCTCCAAGCCTAGCAGAGGAGACATACCGCCCTCTGCCACCCAGAGTAGAAGAAAACCCGCCAGGGACACAAACCGAAGCTCATGAAACTTCACTCCAAGGAGTTAAAACGATGGCGCAAATAGTAAAGGCTTCCACCTCAATCTGCACACCCACCATCAGACCCCACCCACAATCGCGCCCACAATCAAGACCAGAAGTCGTGAAGCAGCAAGCGAAAGCAAATGTGAAAATGGCCCCCCCACCAATAGCTCAAAGCACATCATCGTCATCAGTTCTTCCCCTACCCCTGCAAACCTGCACTAAGCAGACGAAAGCCACAATACTACCCCCAAACCCAAATCAAGAGCAAAGGAAATCCACCCAACATCAGGCAAAAGAAGAAACTGCTCTCCCAACCAGTAACACGGCAGAAACGACGGAAACAACCACTCTTCAGGCGAATACCACCACACCTGAGCAACCGACCGAGCAAACAGACGAAAACGGGAGCACAGCAAACTCCACCCCAGAACAAGAAACTCAATCCACCCCACAAACCCGTGAGCAGACACAAGAACAGACACAAGATGCTGAACCAAAGGAAATGTTGGAACAAATATGGGACTTCCTCAAGTCACTAACCAAAATAAACTTCAGAGTCATATTTGGCAAACTAAAAGACGCCTTCGCACAGATCATGGCCGCCCCAGACATGATGACAAAATTCACCCTGCTTTTCACCACCATCTTGCCAATCTTCTGCAGTGGAGGATAGAAGCAAACACCCACAAATCACCATTTGGAATGCCAATGGCATATACCAACAACGACACGAGCTGGAACTCTTCTTGGAGGAACATGGAGTGGACATAGCTCTCATTAATGAAACCCATCTGACCCCAAACCAAAATTTCTAGATCCGTAACTACGTCACACACAGAACAGACCGGCCAAACCGCCCAGGTGGTGGGCAGCAATTCTTGTAAAACAGAGGATATGCCATCAGAGAATAACTCTGCCTCAGCTCCAAGTCGTAGAAGCAACCGGAATCGAACTCCTCATAGAAGGCCACGTCACCCATCTCATCGCTGCATACAATCCACCTCACCATAACATCCCTACCATAGATCTAGACGCCTTATTAAACGGAAACCACAGAGTCATTATAGGGGGGGACCTAAACTCAAAGCACAGAGCCTGGGGTTGCCGCACCACGAACACCAGTGGTAGAACACTCTTAAGATACCTGGACAATGATCCAGACATTGAAATAGTCGCTCCAGAAGAGCCCACTCACTTCCACTACGACTCCAGATGCCGGCCAGATATACTGGACGTCTACCTACACAAGAACATCTCTCTGGCCATAACAACTGAAGTAGTGAATGCCCTTGACTCGGATCATAACCCGGTTATCCTTAGATTCGAGGACGATCGGGATGGTCCGGAGGCGAGAAGGAGAGTTACATACCATACCAACTGGGAGCGCTACAAAACGCTCATTGCCCAACACATACCTAACATTGCTCCAGAGATGCCCCGTAAAAAGGACATCGACCAAGCTATTCAAGAATTCACCCATATAGTGTCCTCATGTAACAAAATCGCAACGATAAAGATCACACATGAGCAAGGAAGAGGCGATTTACCACCTGACCTGGCCCAGCTCATTGCGGACAAGAAGAGAATCCGAAAGCTCTGGCAACGATTCCGAGATCCTCAAGACAGAAGAAACATGGAAAGGATGGCCAGAGAAATACGGCAGAGACTGCAAATGCTCAGAAATTCCCACTGGGAAAGAAGCCTGCAGGAGGCAAACACAAACCCGGACCACCTCTGGAGTAAAATTAGAGCCAGAAGGCTACCCCGGAAGGCCATCAATCCTCTACACGGAGAAAATGGTATCGTGTACTCGCCAGAGGAAAAGGCAGACGCCATGTCGAGCACGCTCGAGCGCCAATTCAGAGAAAACATCGCGGATGAAGACGAAGAGGAAGTAGAGAGGAACGAAAGAAGGGTCCGCCGCTATCTCAACGGAAAACTTCGACAGAGACAAGACACCTTCTTCACCCCAGTCAGCGAACGTGCAGTTGGCGCTCTTATCAGGCGAATCGGCAACTCCAAAGCCCCTGGTCCCGACAGTATCAAACCTCCCTTCCTCAAAAACCTTCCTGAACCCGTTATATCACATCTCACAGCCATACTAAACAACTGCCTAAAAATAAACTATTTCCCTTCAGCCTGGAAGGTTGCAAAAATCATCTCAATCCCTAAACCCAATAAAAACCATCTATTCCCACAAAACTACCGGCCAATCTCCCTGTTAAACCACCTCTCTAAAATCCTAGAAATCTTAATACAGATCCCATTGTTGCACCACCTCCAAACAAACAACATCCTCTGCCCCGAGCAATTCGGTTTTCGTGCTGGCCATAGCACCATACATCAGGCCATTCGCCTGATAGAGCACATCTGTACAGAGAAATCCCAAGGACATAGCACAGCTGCAATATTTCTAGATATTGAAAAGGCGTTTGATCGAGTTTGGCATGGCGGCTTGCTCTACAAAATGTTCCAACTAAACATCCCAACCCACATAGTAAAAATTATTAGATCCTTCCTCACAAACAGGAAGTTTTACTCAGCAATAGAAGGCGCTGAAAGTGCACCGAAAACAATAGAAGCAGGGGTACCACAGGGTTCTGTGCTTGGTCCCCTCCTATACCTCTTATATACTAACGATGTACCTAAAGCACCAAGAGGAAATATAGCGCTGTATGCAGATGACACAGCGCTATATCACAGCGGCAGAAATTTAAATTACATAGTGGCCAGCCTGCAACGACACTTAGAAGATATGATCAAATGGTGCAATGTCTGGAAAACGAAGATAAACCCTGACAAGTGCCAGGCAATAATATTCACAACCAAACGCAAACAGCCACTTAGGAACTTAACAGTAAACAACCAAAATCTACCGTGGAGAGAGACAGTCCAGTACCTAGGTCTAAAATTGGATAAACACCTGACATTCAAACAGCATATAAATGAGGCGTGCAACAAGGGCGCTGCACGCCTCTTCCAGCTGTACCCCCTGTTAAAAGGAAGGGGTCTCACGACAGCAACGAAAATCAAGACATGGAAGACAATTATCCTACCGGTTATACTATACGGATCGGAGGCATGGAGTATGGCCGCTGACACAAATTTAACAAAAATCGAAACGTTACAAAACAAAGCATTTCGCATCATAGCTGAAGCAAACCGCTATACCAGCAATGAAGAAATCCGAAACATGTTAGGACAACCCACCATCTATCATATCATCCAACAAAAATCAATCAACTTTTATGAGGCTGCACGCACATCACGATACCAACTCATCAACACCCTTGGCAGGGAAATCCACCCCCAAATTAAAACCCCAAAAACAACCATCGACCGAATCTTTAGGATCTAGATCTAACAAAGTTCAAACTCCTTACAAACACCACCATCTAAGCCCCTCACAAAAATATCTTACCTACATCACTCATTAGGAAAGTAGACCCCAAAATAATTACCAAATAAGTCAAAGCTCCGAAACACAAATGATAAAGAGGAGAAGACAGAGTGCAAAAGGCACTGGTTCTTCTAAAACATGGGGGAAACCCAGCTAATTCGACTCGGCTCTTCAGTAGTTGTGTACTCACCTGATGATGGCCGGACGTCTCTGGGCCGAAATATCGTGGCAGAATGTAGACGGGATCCGGCTGGATACCCGGAAATTATTAGAAGTACCACGAAAGTATCTGAAAATACGATTTGCAACGTTTTAGTCAGAAGAAGTGGTTTTAGCCATAGATCGAGCAACTTTTGAAACAGCATAAGCGAGATTTGGACGACTTGAGGATGCCAAGCACATTATTGACCCCACAGCCAAACAATAAGGAACGTTGTTGTCAAGAATATTGTTATATTCACGGTCTAATTGTTCATTATCACACAGAGTTTTTAATGGTTTTGAATTAGCCATGTTAAAACGATGTATGTAGAATCTTCTCGGTGTATGCTCGCTATGAAATAAACAAGACAGACTCTCGTTGCTCTATTTGCATTTCTACGTATGTAAAAATGAATTCGCCGCACTTTCAATTGTTTCTGCGATAAGTCCAGCATCGTAAATAGCAATCAGCAATTTTTCTGTTTTGCTTTGTCGAATGTAAATTCAAGGATGTGCTGTCGAACCAATAAAGCCATTTTTGTCATGAATGAATGAATGAATCTCTTTATTCCAGAAACGAGGTGATTGCTTAAGTCCATACAATGATTTCTTGAGGCGACAAACACAGCCTGACGCGTCATTGAAACCTTCTGGCTGAGCGATGTATATTTCTGCATCCAATCATCATATAAAAATACAATTTTAACGTCGATTTGACCGAGTTTCAAATTTTCTTCTGGTGCAATCGCTATTACAGCACAAATAGCGTCATAACTAGCAACTGGAATAAAGTTTCATCATAATCAAGTCCGGCACGTTGAAAAACACTGCGCACAACTAAGGGAGCACGGTATCGATCAATCGATCCATCAGGTTTATATTTAATACGAAGTACCCATCGATTATTGATAGTATGCTTTTCCTTAGACAGTTCTAGCAGGTCCCAGGTATCATTTACGTACTTCAAATGCCTTCACTTCTTTCATCGCATTAAACTATTGATTGGAATTACTACTTTCCATAGCTTCGTTAAAGTTCGTTGGTGCAAGCTCTTCATGGATTGCTTTTGTCAGACAAACTAATGCATTTGCTTCTTGAGAGTTGTGATGCTGATATCTTAATTCGTAATCACTAAATTTTACTGAGGGACGTATTTCATGAACTGAACGTCGATTTGGTAGCTCATTTAAATATTCTTGGTCACTAGTTTCAGTCTGATCAACAGTAGATTCACTTTTCTCTCCTGTTTTTTCAGGTACGGAATTAAATTCAATCGAATTCCAGTTGTACATAGTTTTTCTGGTTGAATATCAACATTGCGTGATTTCATCACATCATATTTTGACGGAATCCACACATTATGACCATCTTTGTCATTAACGTAGCCAATGAAATGGCCCCTATAGCCTTGTCATTGAACTTAGAGGGAAATTCCTTTGGCAAATAAACATAGCGTTTTGATCCAAAAATTCGTAGATAGTTAAAACTGTTAATCACTTAGCCAGTCCACAATTCGAAAGGTGTTTTACCTTCGACACTTAACTTCCCTGTACGATTGAGTTGAAAAACGGCCGTGTCACATGCATGAGCCCAAAATGATTTAGTTGACTTCCTGGACGTTAATATTGAGCGAGCTAATTCAACTATATATCGATTTGCTTGTTCAGCAAAACGATTTTGCTCAGGAGTGTCTATACACGTAAGACGAAACTCAATACCACAGTATCGTAGAACAGCAGCTACCATGACCGAGTCTGTCATACCGACAATGTAGTTGTCCTTTGTAGCTGCTAAGTTAATCATTACTTGCGAATTCGGAAGACAAGCTGACGTGTTCATAATGTATACTGAATCAACTAGTCTTCCTGTTGCGACTGTTTCACTATGTCGCCGAACGATAACACCTTAGTTATCAAGTCACATTGTATCCACATTGTGTAGCTTGATGGACAGCGAAAAGTTGGTGTCTGACACCAGGTACATACCAGAACTTTTCAAGCAAAGCAGGTGTCCACCTTTTGTTTATGAATATTTAAATGTGAATACTGCCAGTCCAATGTGCAAAAATAACTTCTTTGCCAGGTGCCTGTACACATTGTGGAATTGGAAACTTTTCGAACCTAGCCAAATGCCGTTTATTTAGTGAAATATGATGTGTCGTGCCAGAGTCCGAAATCCGAGAATCTGCACTATCAAAATTAGCATGAGACAACAAGCTGGTAGCTAGAAATGTATTTGGTTCGTTGCTCCCTTTTAAACTGGAACTCGAATTATTATAGTTGTTAGCTGTCACTTTTGCTTCTTCTGTGGCCATGAGCTTTCGGCAGATTGCGATAATATGTCCAACTTCCTTGCAATACAGACCCGTAAGACTTTTTTTCCTCTTTAACTTATTCCCCTCTGTTGCAAATTTCTTCTGTTTTTGATGTTGTTCATTCGATTCGATAGCTGCCTGTGTAGCTATAGAATTCTCAGTCCAATGGAAATGTACGGTTAGAGGCTGTGTCGTCTGCTCAGGTTCAGGAAAACGATACCAGGTCAACCTGTAAAACTCATGTTTGGGTCCTAATATTTTGAAAATACGACAGTGGAGCAGCGAAAGGGGCAAAGTTGCATTTGGATTAATGTTGTTCAGACCACTGCAGAAGTCATGGAAATGTTCGCAAGTAGAGACGTGTGTTTTGTTATACGGACATTGACGTGTACAATCCATAATCGAATAAAGAGAATGTTCCTTTGAACACAGTTGAAACAGTCATTTCCATGTTTCTCACTGATCTTCACTTGACAGTTTGCGAAAGTTTGTGCAACTAATATCATCGCTCATTTGCAGCGCCGTGTCAGCCATTCCAAAAATTTTGCTGTCTCATGAATATCCTAGTAAATGGAAAAATAGTCTGGCGAACGAATACTATAATTCTCAGAGCCTGAAGCGTTCAAACCTGGGCCTATAACATGCTTTAAACTTTATAGCAACAACACAACACTTCTAAGAATAGTGATATTCTTCCTTTAATATCTAAGAGATGACTTATAGCAACAACAAAAACTTGGTAGAGCAAAAGCATGGAAAATGAAAGCAAGGAAATTCATAACACAGAACCATGCACCACCGTAGGAGAGGAGAGGAAACACAGTTCTGAGTTATTTACTTCAACAGTCACCTTCTTTGGTCTGGTCTCACAGGACAACGAGTCAACAAGCAGGAGGTTGGAATGGTAGTCATTGTCTCCATGCAATGAAATGAGTGAGTTCTAATGATTGTCACATAATCAGTGCAGTTCGCACACATGCGTAACCCTGTGCTGCATCGATGTAGAGTGATATCCCTGACGCTAGTGTCATCTGCAGATATTACCACTGCGATCTCAGGCGACTAGGTTGGATTGAAATAGCATAGTGCTCCCCTGTTAGCCATTTGCTGTATCATGTAACTAATTTTTACTCATCACTCAACATATGTTCTAAGGCAGTTTCAAATAGTATAATTAGTCTGTTGTGCGTGTGTGTGCAGCATTTTTTGTAATGTAATCACGATCTCACAATGTATGTCATGGTTGCATTTGCCTCATCTGCCTGTCTCGATGACCTCGTTATCTAGTAAATACAGTTGTAGGTATCAGAGTGCATTGCCTTCATGTGGCAACAATTCAGTGTGCGATTTGCAGGGGGGGATGGGGGGGGGATCCCCCCCCCCCTCTGCATCAGACCATCCCCTCCTCTGGTTTTAGTTTATGCATCCCAACCTGGGATGTTTATTTCCCACGCACTGGAGTAAAACTTCACATATAGTTTAAATTTGTGGAGCCGAGCACTGAAAGTTTTTAGTACAGTCTTACTATTAATACTATTGATATGTTTGCTTATTAATTTTGAAAAAGTATTATGTAGTAGTTAAGCATTTCGAAACATTTAGAACTAAATCATCATTCTGAGTTGTCATTGTTGCTTTCGTCTATGGTACGTCATCCGTTTACTTGTGAGCTTGCGAGGGAAGAGGTGTGGCAGTCATACCGCAGAGTTGGGTGAGGTGGGGGCTGAAATTCCCACCCCGGGCCCTGACACGTGGTGGTGACCAGCCCGATACTTGTGCGAACATTTACTGTTATGCCACCTTTTGGCAACGATATGGCGCGGACTAGCGTGCCTGGGACGAAAGCACAAAGCAGTGCGTAGTGGGCAACGGTACTGGTCAGACGGGATCGGACAGCCTGACTTCGCTAGCCGCGAACCACTAAACACGGGCTCCGCAGGGTCGCGTACTCCAAATTACACTCCTGGAAATGGAAAAAAGGACACATTGACACCGGTGTGTCAGACCCACCATACTTGCTCCGGACACTGCGAGAGGGCTGTACAAGCAATGATCACACGCACGGCACAGCGGACACACCAGGAACCGCGGTGTTGGCCGTCGAATGGCGCTAGCTGCGCAGCATTTGTGCACCGCCGCCGTCAGTGTCAGCCAGTTTGCCGTGGCATACGGAGCTCCATCGCAGTCTTTAACACTGGTAGCATGCCGCGACAGCGTGGACGTGAACCTATGTGCAGTTGACGGACTTTGAGCGAGGGCGTATAGTGGGCATGCGGGAGGACGGGTGGACGTACCGCCGAATTGCTCAACACGTGGGGCGTGAGGTCTCCACAGTACATCGATGTTGTCGCCAGTGGTCGGCGGAAGGTGCACGTGCCCGTCGACCTGGGACCGGACCGCAGCGACGCACGGATGCACGCCAAGACCGTAGGATCCTACGCAGTGCCGTAGGGGACCGCACCGCCACTTCCCAGCAAATTAGGGACACTGTTGCTCCTGGGGTATCGGCGAGGACCATTCGCAACCGTCTCCATGAAGCTGGGCTACGGTCCCGCACACCGTTAGGCCGTCTTCCGCTCACGCCCCAACATCGTGCAGCCCGCCTCCAGTGGTGTCGCGACAGGCGTGAATGGAGGGACGAATGGAGACGTGTCGTCTTCAGCGATGAGAGTCGCTTCTGCCTTGGTGCCAATGATGGTCGTAAACGTGTTTGGCGCCGTGCAGGTGAGCGCCACAATCAGGACTGCATACGACTGAGGCACACAGGGCCAACACCCGGCATCATGGTGTGGGGAGCGATCGCCTACACTGGCCGTACACCTCTGGTGATCGTCGAGGGGACACTGAATAGTGCACGGTACATCCAAACCGTCATCGAACCCATCGTTCTACCATTCCTAGACCGGCAAGGGAACTTTCTGTTCCAACAGGACAATGCACGTCCGCATGTATCCCGTGCCACCCAACGTGCTCTAGGAGGTGTAAGTCAACTACCCTGGCCAGCAAGATCTCCGGATCTGTCCCCCATTGAGCATGTTTGGGACTGGATGAAGCGTCGTCTCACGCGGTCTGCACGTCCAGCACGAACGCTAGTCCAACTGAGGCGCCAGGTGGAAATGGCACGGCAAGCCGTTCCACAGGACTACATCCAGCATCTCTACGATCGTCTCCATGGGAGAATAGCAGCCTGCATTGCTGCGAAAGGTGGATATACACTGTACTAGTGCCGACATTGTGCATACTCTGTTGCCTGTGTCTATGTGCCTGTGGTTCTGTCAATGTGATCAGGTGATGTATCTGACCCAAGGAATGTGTCAATAAAGTTTCCCCTTCCTGGGACAATGAATTCACGGTGTTCTTATTTCAATTTCCAGGAGTGTAATTAGTGCCGTTCGTTCGTTGACTCGCGTCCGCCAAACACACGGTGATCTTCACACGTTCCCGTTTCAGTGCTTTCATTAGTGAGTTGAGTGCGTTCCGGCCTGTAAGGACTACTGAATTTCAGGATGTCATTCAAACAAAGCAAAATTTCTGATTTCTTTAAGAGCAGTGCATTACTTGATACGGGTACAAACTCTGACAGTCAGGATAGTAACAGTGGTGCTAAAAGAGTTAAAATAGACAATGAATTGGAAAATTGTGTTGCCTTATCACGTTTTCAAAACTGGCGAAAGACTAAGCCGTGGCTGTTTGTAAATGACAAAAACTTAGTAATATGCATAGTGTGTGCACAAGTTCGTGAAGTTAAGGTGGAAAGCAGTGAACGTGTGCGTATCGATAACGCGTTTTTAGCTGGTGTTTCTGCTAATAACGCCAAAAAACTAAATGATAAAATTGGGGATCATGCAAAGTGCAAATCACACATGAAGTGCGTAGAAATCACGAGTATAAAAGAATAGAAAAGTTTAGATAAATGCGTGAGTGAACGTGAAAAGTTGTGGGGAAAGCAGCATCAAGAAAAAGTAATCGCAACTGCTTCGTTGTTCAGGTCTTCATATGTAATAGCTAAACAGAAATTATCATTCAAATCGTATCCTGCAGTAATCGAACTACAAAAGCTTAATGGTTTATCAGTCGGTAATGTGCTTCATTCTGACCATGCATGCCGAAATATCATTATGTTTGTAGGAGAAGAAATGAAAAAGAATCTCGCTCACTTCCTTGTTGAATCGGGTACAAACTTTAGTATCGTGATGGACAAAAGTACAACGCTTTCCAATAAAACTTGTTTAATAATATATTTACGTTTGTCGTTTGAGGGAGTTGTTTGCAATTATTTTTTGGCATTGTCGAATCAGAAAGTGGGACAGGCGAATGCATTTTCAGCACACTGTTAGCAGCTCTTGAAAAGTATGGCATTACAAATGATGTACTAAAAAACAACCTTGTAGGTATCGCAACAGATGGCGCCTCAACAATGCTTGCACCTTACAAAGGCGTAGCCGCTCTACTGCTTAGTCATTTACATAAGGATTTAACTGTCGTTCATTGTATGAACCAAAAAATGAATTAGCTGTCCACGATGTTATGAATGACGTAGCAGATGTATACCATATACAGGTTTTTTTAGATTCCTTATATTCTGTGTTTTCTCGAAGTCCCAAAAATCAGAGATTACTACAAAATGTTTTACAAGAATTATCCTCGCAGCTATTAAAACTAGGCCGTATTTTTCGCGTGCGTTGGGTTGCTTCTTCATTTAACGTTGTTCTAGCTCTTCTTGAAAGTCACAGTTCTCTTTTCCATCTTTTTGAAAAACTGAGACATGATGGTTCCCGATCAACTCAGGAGAGATCTAAATTTGAAGGTTTACTGAAACATCTCACAAAGTGGTTGCTTGTAATGGAATTAGTTATGGTTTATGAGGCCCTAGAAGTTCTTTATGCAGAACAGAAATTCTTCAGTCCTCAAAGAAAAACAGGAAATTGACGTGGCTCAATGAACTCTTGAAACACTGAAAACAAATGACTCCCCACGAATTAGGATGATAGCACAAGAGCTGCAGAAAAGCGCACATTCAAAGCGATATTAATTAAAGAACCATCTTGTGATGAATATAACAGATTTCTGACATTTCGGAAGAAATTTTTCCAGTCTTATTTTCGGGTGTAGCCATGTTAAATTCAGATACATGGCCTTCAGATGATTATTAACGTGTTTTATGGCGACATGTCAATTTCTCGCTTGTGTAATAAGGTGGATTTTGAATTACGTGAAAGCACATGTGCGTCACTAGTTAAAGATTTTCGAATCTATAAAGGAAATCCTCAACACACGCCCAGTTCTGATAAAAGAACTTGTGAAAGCAGCCGAAGTGATACCTATATCTACAGCTGAATGTGAACGCGGATTTAGTGCCATGAATTTAACACTGACTGATCAGAGGAGTCACTTACAAATTGCGAGACTTTCAAATCTACTTTTAATTTCAATAAATGGACCTCCACTGCATTGCTTCGATGCAGAAAAATTTGCAGCAAGGTGGATCAAGTCACAGCACCATATCGCCCTTTACAAACCAACAGGCAAACCCTCAAATCTTCAGGAGCAGTCTCATTCATCTCGTCTCTTCAACTAAACTCTGTAAGTTAAAATGACAATTATATACTATAGTACTAGCTGAACTGGCCACACTTTTCTGTGGCTTTGTCATAATACGATGATTTAACAAATTAACATTCACTTATAATTTCAGAGTGTTAAAATTAAGTACAAAACAACCCAAAAATTTTAATTTTCCATTTTATTCGTCTCATATTTTAGTATATTTTAAGTATTGTATATTACATGAATCATTTACAAAGTTGTTAATTAACAACATATGAAGATTTATTAATTTTATAAATGAGGTAAGTAGACTCGGCATTGCCCAGATGTCTGTACCTTCCCCTTATGTCCATCTCCTTCTTTCCCACTCCCCATCTTCTCCTTCCCAACTTTCTGTCCATCTGCTTTTCTCCTCTGTCACCTCCTACCCTCTCCGTCACTTCCCTTCGCTAAGGTCAATTTCTCTCCCCCTCTAAGTCAATCTCCTCCTCCCCTCTCTTTCTGTCCCTTTGACATCCAACATTTTCATATTGAAAGCAGTAATTTGCGTCTACAATTGCCATAAGGACAATCCTGAATATTTTTTTGTAGTTGATGTATTCACTACCAGTATTCGGAGGACACATAATTTGCACGTGTTTGCCATATATGGCTCCTATGCAGTGAGGGAAAGTCCACTTCACTTCGAAATTTCTTGCTACCTTCTGCCATTCTTCAGTATCCTTTGGAATCTGAAAAGTAAAACATACTCATTACTTTCCCTATTTTTTTCAGACTGATTTCACAGAGGACACAGTATGAAAGTCAAGCACATATTTTCAAATGTTGTTTTTAAAGTGGCCTTGGGGGAATATGAACAGCAAACTTCGAGCATCGAAACATTGGTTGCAATACCTAGCTGTGAAATTGTATATGTGGACAATAATAATTGTGACGAATTTGTTCAAACAGAAACAGAAGAGCTCGAATTAATTCGATTTTAGAAACAAGTATTTTTAACAGCTCTTTAATATCCATTTTAATTTGCTTAAAAATGCCAATAAAACATTACTTAAATGAAATCAGTATTGAATGTTGAGTGTTTACCTTTATGTAATTCTTCAACACCAATGAAAAAGCTTCACATACTTCTGGCACTATGAGGGAAATAGCAGAATATGATACTTTAAATAAGTACATTAGTGGCTTGTATGAATCGCCAATGGCTAAAAATTGTAATGTGATGGCCCATCGAATTCTTGGTGAAATACTGTCTTGGCAGTTGTTATCTTTCTTTACAATAAGAGGTGTAGTTAACTGCAGTAAGTAATTAAAGTCTTCAGTCGACATTCTCGTAAAATTATTAAATAACGCACCATCGTCTGCTTCTAGTTCCTAGGATACTATTTCGTGAACCTTCTTTAAATACTCTTCTCTTCCACCATCGTTTTCTTTTCCTTTCGTTTTCATTTCGTTGTTAGCTGCATGTGCAAGTACCAAATAGGCCACCACTGCGATCACTTTATCATCCATTATACTGCAAGACCGACAGACGTGTGGCAGAAATTCTGCTGCTTTGGTATAAATTAACCAGTCGCATGCAACAGTTGCCTGTTGCAGCATGCTACAAGACGACGCACGCCACATTTCCTTAGCATGCCACAATGTTGTAAGATGTCGCCCCAGCGTAAACGAGACTTTCGAGCAAGGTCTTATTGTATGGTTGATGTGACGTCGTGGAAAACTGTGAAGAGGTGTCATCCTGCAGCAAGATAACGCTCGCCCACATTCTGCCAAACGGACAGCCGACGCAATAAAGGAGTTGAGATTCGAGGTGCTGGAACATCCACCATACAGTCCCGACCTGGCTCCAAGCGATTTTCACATGTTTGGACACTTAACGGAAGCACTACAGGGAAGAAGATTTGAAAGTGATGAAGACGCCATTGCTGCGGTGCAAAATTGGTTACAGATGCAACCGAAAAACGTATTTTCTGATGAAATAAAAAAAACCCTCGTAAAACGTCGGGAAAACAGCATTGAAGTCCAGGGAGGTTACATAGGAAAATAACGCATGTTTCAGTTTTGTATCATCAGAATAAGTACAGCTTTTCACAAATGTGCCTTCACTTTTTGAATTCCTCTCGTATACCTGTATGTAGATGACTTAGTAAATAAGCTTTACCTATAATGTAGTTTTAAAGATTTAACAAGGGATGGCTTTCCTGATAGTGCATACGCGTGAATAGTGAGTTTCGGCATTAACATCTATTTATAAATAATTGTTTAACCATGGATAACGCCACAGTCCAAGCTAGTAACATATATAATTACACTAACCTCCAAAGACATCCCCTCCCCCCCCCCCCCTCCACCCACTGGTGAAAGCACAAATAGCACACTGGGCAACATGGACACTACCCAGTAACATATCTGTCCCTGAATCTTGGCTATGGCGCCCACTGCGATATAGTACATGGTGCTGTTGTCCTGAACAACGTCATCCGGAACGCTGAATTATATTTTCATATGTACAGTAAGAAATGTCTTGACTGCACTCTGTCCCCTTGTGTTAATGCATGCAATTTGGCTGGTGATGGACTGGGGAGTGGTAGTTTATCCTGGCCCTTCCTACAACATATGCCAGGTGGTTCTGTAGGAAACTGCCTGACGATGTCTCAAGTCTTCAAGGCATGTTCCTCGCTATAGGAGAGTCTCATGTGCTCATGAGTGGGAGACATATTCTTTTAGTCATTGAAGCCTCGCGGCATGATCATCGTTGGCAGACTTGAATGCTATGCATGTTGCTGCAGTTGATTGTGTCTGTGCATGATGTCATTCCCTGTTCTCCTGTGAACTCAACGTTTTTTTTGTGTTTGGCACAGGGGCACACTTGACTCATTGGCATGTACTTTCGCCACGATGTGTTACACACATGTACGTTGTGTATGTTGCACAGAGGAGTTACAAAGAGTGTTCTGGTCCAGTGTCAGAACGAGTCACTGCCGTTCAGCCACGTGGCGAAATGCACTATATCATCCTTGCCAGACACATAGTGAATGTAGCATTTTTAAGTAAGCCTAATGGTGATGGAAACATGTAGGTATTTCACACTGGACGAATACAATGGTATATACCTATGCTAGGAGCCTGGAATATATTTGGCGGCTTCACAATATCAGGCACAATCGAAGTGCGTAATCACAATGTATGTAGTGCATTTGTTGTGATGTAATGATGGTCATCTCCTCGGAAACGACACACTGTTGTCTGTGGAAGGACAGGAATGGATGTGTGTATGCTAGGGGTGGCAATACATGCTCTTATGGCCATTTGCATATCCAATTGGCCATAAGGGATCTGATGTGTAGGTTGCCCTGCAGAGCAGATTGGTAACGCAGGTCAGATCTGTTCCAACACAACACATTTGTCTTGTAAGTTAAAAATTTTTGGATATGTGTATCTCCATAGCCGGCCGAAGTGGCCTTGCGGCTCTAGGCGCTGCAGTTTGGAATTGTGAGACCGCTATGGTCGCAGGTTCGAATCCTGCCTCTGGCATGGATGTGTGTGATCTCCTTAGGTTAGTTAGGTTTAACTAGTTCTAAGTTCTAGGGGACTAATGACCTCAGAAGTTGAGTCCCATAGTGCTCAGAGCCATTTGAACCATTTCGTATCTCCATAAATGGCTGGGCAATTCTAGGCGCTACATTCTGCAATCGTGCGACCGCTGCACTCGTAGGTTCGAATCCTGCCTCGGGCATGGATGTGTGTGTGATGTCTTTAGGTTAGTTAGGTTTAAGTAGTTCTAAGTTCTAGGGGACTGATGACCTCAGAAGTTAAGTCTCATAGTGCTCAGAGCCATTTGAACAATTTTTTTTATCTCCATAAATATTAAAGCTAGAGTGTTATAAACGAACCCCCACCCCACATTAGTCATCTCAGACCAAGGAGTCTTTATGCCACATTTGGTCCACTTCATTCCAGGGACCTGGGACTAACTCCCAGATGTGTATACATATTCTCAGTTTTTTTTCTTTTAATTAAGGTAGATATAGACAAGTCGAGAACCCCCCCCCCCCCCCCATGAACCATGGACTTTGCCGTTGGTGGGGAGGCTTGCATGCCTCAATGATACAAATAGCCGTACCGCAGGTGCAACCACAATGGAGGGGTATCTGTTGAGAGGCCAGACAAATTTATGGTTCCTGAAGAGGGGCAGCAGCCTTTTCAGTAGTTGCAGGGGCAACAGTCTGGATGAGTGACTGATCTGGCCTTGTAACACTAACCAAAACAGCCTTGCTGTGCTGGTATTGCGAACGGTTGAAAGCAAGCGGAAACTACGGCCGTAATTTTTCCCGAGGGCATGCAGCTTTACTGTGTAGATAAATTATGATGGCTCATCTTCGGTAAAATATTCTGGAGGTAAAAATAGTCCCCCATTCGGATCTCCAGGCGGGGACTACTCAGGAGGACGTTGTTATCAGGAGAAAGAAAACTGGCGTTCTACAGATTGGAGCATGGAATGTCAGGTCCCTTAATTGGGCAGGTAGTTTAGAAAATTTAAAAAGTGAAATGGATAGGTTTAAGTTAGATATGGCGGGAATTAGTGAAGTTCGGTGGCAGGAGGAACAAGACTTTTGGTCAGGTGAATACAGGGCTATTAATACAATATCAAATAGGAGTAATGCAGGAGTAGGTTTAATAATGAATAAAAAATAGGAGTGCAGATAAGCTACTACAAACAGCATAGTGAATGCATTATTATGGCCAAGATAGACACGAAGCCCACCCCTACTACAGTAGTACAAGGTTATATGCCAACTAGCTTAGCAGATGATGAAGAAATTGATGAAATGTATGATGAGATAAAAGAAATTATTCAGATAGTGAAGGGAGACGAAAATTTAATAGTCATGGGTGACTGGAATTCGTCAGTAGGAAAAGGGAGAGAAGGAACCATAGTAGGTGAATATGGATTGGGGCTGAGAAATGAAAGAGGAAGCCGTCTGGTAGAATTTTGCACGGAGCATAACTTAATCATAGCTAACACTTGGTTCAGAAATCATAAAAGGAGGTTGTATACATGGAAGAATTCTGTAAATACTAGAAGGTATCAGAGACATTATATAATGGCAAGACAGAGATTTAAGAACCAGGTTTTGAATTGTAAGACATTTCCAGGGGCAGATGTGGACTCTGACCACAATCTATTGGTTATGAACTGTAGATTAAAACTGAAGAAACTGCAAAAAGGTGGGAATTTAAGGAGATGGGACCTGGATAAACTGAAAGAACCAGAGGTTGTACAGAGTTTCAGGGAGAGCATAAGGGAACAATTGACAGGAATGGGGGAAAGAAATACATTAGAAGAAGAATGGGTAGCTTTGAGAGATAAAGTAGTGAAGGCAGCAGAGGATCTAGTAGGTAAAAAGACGAGATCTAGTATAAACCCTTGGTTGACAGAAGAAATATTGAATTTAATTGATGAAAGGAGAAAATATAAAAATGCAGTAAATGAAGCAGGCAAAAAGGAATACAAACGTCTGAAAAATGAGATCACCAGGAAGTGCAAAATGGCTAAGCAGGGATGGCTAGTGGACAAATATAAGGATGTAGAGGCTTATCTCACTAGGGGTAATATAGATACTGCCTACAGGTAAATTAAAGAGACCTTTGAAGAACAGAGAACCACTTGTATGAATATTAAGAGCTCAGATTGAAACCCAGTTGTAAGCAAAGAAGGGAAAGCAGAAAGGTGGAAGGAGTATACAGAGGGTCTATACAAGGGCGATGTACTTGAGGACAATATTATGGAAACGGAATAGGATGTAGATGAAGATGAAATGGGAGATATGACACTGCTTGAAGAGTTTGACAGAGCACTGAAAGACCTGAGTCGAAACAAGGCCCTGGGAGTAGACAACATTCCATTAGAACCACTGACAGCCTTGGGAAAGCCAGTCCTGACAAAACTCTACCATCTGGTAAACAAGATGTATGAGATAGGCGAAATGCTCTCAGACTTCAAGAAGAATATAATAATTCCAATCCCAAAGAAAGCAGTCGCTGACAGATGTGAAAATTACCGAACAATCAGTTTAAGAAGTCACGGATGCAAAATACTAACGCGAATTCTTTACAGACGAATGGAAAAGCTGGTAGAAGCCGAGCTTGGTGAAGGTCAGTTAGGATTCCATAGAAATTTTGGAACACGTGAGGCAATACTGACCCTACGACTTATCTTAGAAAATAGATTAAGGAAATGCAAACCTACGTGTATAGCATTTGTAGGCTTAGAGAAAACTTTTGACAATGTTGATACAAATACAGTCTTTCAAATTCTGAAGGTGGCAGAGGTAAAATACAGGGAGCAAAAGACTATTTACAATTTGTACAGAAACCAAATGCCAGTTATAAGAGTCGAGGGGTATGAAAGGGAAGCAGTGGTTGGGAAGGGAGTGAGACAGAGTTGTAGCCTATCCTTGATGTTATTCAATCTGTATATTAAGCAAGCAATAAAGGAAACAAAAGAAAATTTCGGAGTGAGTATTAAAATCCATGGAGAAGAAATAAAAACTTTGGGGTTCGCCGATGACATTGTAATATTGTCAGAGACAGCAAAGGACTTGGAAGAGCAGTAGAACGAAATGGACAGTGTCTTGAAAGGAGGGTATAAGATGAACATCAACAAGCGCAAAACGAGGATAATGGAATGTAGTCAAATTAAATCGGGTGATGCTAAGGGAATTAGATTAGGAAATGAGACACTTAAAGTAGTAAAGGAGTTTTGTTATTTAGGAAGTAAAATAACTGATGATGGTCGAAGTAGAAAGGATATAAAATGTAGACTGGCAATGGCAAGGAAAGCGTTTCTGAAGAAGAAAAATTCGTTAACATCGAGTATAGATTTAAATGTCAGGAAGTCGTTTCTGAAAGTATTTGTATGGAGTGTAGCCGTGTATGGAAGTGAAACGTGGACGATAAATAGTTTAGACAAGAAGAGAATAGAAGCTTTCGAAATGTGGTGTTAGAGAAGAATGCTGAAGATTAGATGGGTAAATCACATAACTAATGAGGAGGTATTGAATAGAATTGGCTAGAAGAAGAGCTTGTGGCACAACTTGAGTAGAAGAAGGAATCGGTTGGTAGGACATGTTCTGAGACATCGAGGAATCACCAATTTAGTATTGGAGGTCAGCGTGGATGTAAAAAATCGTAGAGGGAGACCAAGAGATGAATACACTAAGCAGATTCAGAAGGATGTAGGCTGCAGTAGATACTGGGAGATGAAGAAGCTTGCACAGGATAGAGTAACATGGAGGGCTGTATCTAACCAGTCTCAGGACTGAAGACCACAACAAACAACATAGAGAAGCCCTTTCCATGCACCTTTGCTTCCATATATGTATGTGACAAGTAATGTGCACATATATCAGTCGATCTCCTCCTCTCTTCTCTCTCTGCCCATCACCTTGGTCGGTAGAACATATTCTGAGGCATGAAGGTATCACAAATTTAGCATTGGATGGCAGTGTGGAAGATAAAAATCGTAGAGGGAGACCAATAGATGAATACATTAAAAAATTCAGCAGGATGTAGGCTGCAGTACGTACTGGGAGATGAAGCAGCTTGCACAGGATAGAGCAGCATGGAGAGCTGCATCAAACCAGTCTCAGGACTGAAGTCCACAGCAACAATAACAGACAGATTATTATACCATATTTGTGTCAATTTTTATTGTTTTATTTCACCTAACTGCTTGTGTACTGGAAAACTTTCTAATTTTTATGCAAGCTGTCCTGTCATGACTGATCAATGATTTACCTGTGGTATTAAATGATGAATGGTGAAGATCGACCTGCATAGGCCTGTTCAAGGTACTGGGATACTAACTACTGCTTCTCAATATGTTTATTCCTTAATGAAATTTAACATTAGTATACACTTTTTTTCTAACCAACAGCTGAATCCATTGAATTATTACCAGGAGTCATCCATGCAAAAAATTAAAATAATATAATTTGCTCCAGAACGGTATTCATTGTTCAGGAACACACATTCTGAATAACTCACTTAGTTTAGCTAGTAATGATGTTGTGCTCGTCAGAGACAAAGGTAGCGTCAAGTGTGTCCCAGGTTAGTATGACAGGACTGCTATTATTCTCTATATACACAGATGGCTTGGCAGACAGGGTACGCAGTGACCTGTGGTTGTTTGCTGATGATGGTTCAAATGGTTCAAATGGCTCTGAGCACTATGGGACTTAACATATGTGGTCATCAGTCCCCTAGAACTTAGAACTACTTAAACCTAACTAACCTAAGGACATCACACACATCCATGCCCAAGGTAGGATTCGAACCTGCGACCATAGTAGTCGCTCGGTTCCGGACTGAGCGCCTAGAACCGCGAGATTACCACGGCCGGCTGCTGATGATGCTGTGGTGTCGAAGTTGAGTAACTGTAGTAAGACAAGGTGACTTCGACAAAATTTCTAGTTGGTGTGAGGAATGGCAGCTTGCACTAAATGTAGAAAAATGTAAGTTATGCAGATGAGAAGGAACAACAAACACTTAATCTTTGGATACAGTATTAGTAGTGTCCTGCTTGTGACAGTTATGTCAATTAAATATCTGGGTGTAATGTTGCAAAGCGATATGAAATTGAACGAGCATGTGAGGAGTATGGTAGGAAAGGCGAATGGTCGAAATTGGTTTATTGGAAGAATTATAGGAAAGTGTGGTTCATCTGTAAAGGAGACCGCATATAGGACACTAGTTGGACCTATTCTTGAGTACTGCGCAAGTGTTTCGATCCATACAAGGTACGATTAGAGAATGACATCAAAGCAGTTCAGAGGCAGGTTGCTAGACTTTTTACTGGTAGGTTTGAACAACATGTAAGTGTTATGGAGGTGCTTTGGGAACTCAAATGGCCGTTCCTTCAGGGAAGGTGACATTATTTTCGAGGATCACTACCGAGAAAATTTAGGGAATCAGCATCTGAAGCTGATTGTAGAATGATTCTGTTGCCTACAACACACTGTGCATAACTGCGAAGATATGGCACAAAAGATTAGTGCTCATATGATGGCATATATGCAGTCATTTCTCTCTCGTTCTATTTACATGTGGAAAAGGAAAGGAAATGACCAGTAGTGGTGCTGGGTAACCATCGCCAAGCACCATGAGGTGGACTGCAGAGTATAATGTAGATCTAGATGTAGATATACCTATCCTCTTAACCATCCTCTCCTGCCCCATCTCTACCCATTGCCTCCTCTATACATCTCAGCCTTACTCAAGACATGCTCATCTGCATGTGTAGTCTCTGCAAAAGAGATCGTGTGTGTCGAGTCATGTTTGCTGCAGTTCTATTCCACTGAATAATTGCTGAACAGAACTGACAGATGTGTGTGTATATAAATATATGATTAATAATCTCCAATGATCTGAGTGTTAGGTAAAATTCAACTTCTCTATATCTTCAGTGCAACAGTCTCACCAACTTAATCACTGAGGATCTCCTCACTCTGGATCTATTGTACAAAAATATAACTAATGTAACCTATGAGGACATGCTGAAAAGTCTTGCCTCCAATTTTTATATGAAAACTGTTAAAGCACCTTAAATAAAACAAATTTTATTAACGCTCTTCATCTTTATTCTTCACATCTACATATTTACTTCTCAATATAGTCACTCTGGTGACAAACACATTTCTCCCAACAAGAGAGCAGTTTGTTGATACCATCACTGTAGAATGTTTCACTTTTTTGATTGAAGCTAGAGTCTCGCCTCTGCTTGCACCAATTTATGACTATAAAAGTGAAGATCTCGAGGGTGTTCTTTACTGTTGGGAAAAATATGAAAATCGGATGGGGGCAGGTCGAGGTTAGCACCAATGTGTCCTTAATTATGAGTATGAACAACCCAATGTCACACACTACTGATGTGGATACAACCATCACCATATTAAGCTTTCATTTTTCTATGGGTTTCAATTGGAGGCACACTTTATGCGGTTAAAAATTCAATTACAGCACTCTGTTTCTTGCACACCAAAATAGTTACGTTACACACTGCCCTGTTTCACTCTACTGTTTGGAGCCCTCTAACAGGAGAGGGTTAGAACTTGCATCAGCAAAGCAGGAATGTTGATCAAGTAATATCCGTGACATGTAGTACCTCAAACAATATTGACAGCAGAATAAAAAGTTTTCAGCACACCCAGGTAATTTAAACTAATAAAATATTATTTGTGTGATATGGTGATGGTGAGTTTCCATACTCCAAGGAGCGTAGGGAACGTCGCGGGTGACTCACACCGCGGATTAGGCAAGGTCATAGCGGAGGTGGTTTGCCATTGCCTTCCTCCGATCATAATGGTGATGAATAATGATCATGAAGACAACACAACAACACCCAGTCATCTCGAGGCAGGGAAAATCCCTGACCCCACCGGGAATCGAACCCAGGACCACGTGCACGGGAAGCGAGAACGCTACCGCAAGACCACGAGCTGCGGACTTGTGTGATATAGTTACAAATTAATGGTTTTCAGATTTTTTTACTTTACTTGTACCGTGAAACTTCCGTGTTGCCTTAGAGCCGTATAATTTGTACACCGCCAACAGACAATAGGTCTTAGTAAGTGACATAAATTTGAACTTGATACACCAAACTGTTCAAGAGAAAAAGTCTTAACAGTCTAACAGAATATTTTTTAGGGTGATACAATTACAATTTTTGCTTTACTTGTACTGTGAAACGATGCTTCTTGCCAAATTTCGTGATGCTATGTCAGCGGGAAGCATTCTATAGGTTTTGATGAGTGAGTTTTCGATTTTCAAAATATGTGATGTAAGTGTCAATATCTTTTGATTGCTTTGACATTTTTAGGTCACAAAGGGATCATAAATCTTAGTAAATGGCATGAATTTGAACTTGATTCGCCGAACTGTTCCAGAAAAAGAAGTCTTAACAGACGAAAAATATTTTTTGTGTTATATAATTACAGATTAGCAATTTTGGGAATTTTCCTTTATTTGTACTGTGAAATCTTGTTTCTTGCCAAATTCATGATTCTAGGTCAAACCTTCCATCTTGCCAAATTTCTTGAATCTAGGTCAATGGGAAGCACCCTACAGGTTTTGATGAGTGAGTTTATGAGTATCAAAATAGTGACGTGAATGTCTGTATCTTTTGATTACATTGACTTAGAAGCGTATAATTTGTACACTGCCAACGGACCATAGGCCTATACGTTTTGAAAATATGTGACATAAATGGTTGTATCTTTTAACTGAAATGACTTAGAAGCTTAAATATTTCACACTGCCAAGTGACCATAGATATTAAAACGTGATTTAAATTTGAACTTGATGCGTGTACTGTACCTGTTCCTGAGAAATAACAGTCAGACTGGCAGACAGATAGACAGACAGACGGACAACAAAGCTATCCTGTAAGAGTTTCGTTTTTGCAGACTAAGGTACAGAAACCTAAAAACATTATAAAGTGGTTGGTCGTAGTATCAATAGAAACCATATGAAGATGCTGCTGCCCAACTGCCCATATTTTGATTTAAACGGTTCACTCTTTCCTTTAGGTCTGGTGAAATGACCATCTCCTATCAGAATGCAACGTGCTTAAGGTCTTTTGTAGCATCGTCTCTTCATACAGTATCAGAGTCTTAAGTCTTATTATGATGGACACCAGCCTGGAATTGCTGATTCAGACAATTTATATTTTACATGATGGGTTCTCTAAGCCTTTACTTTATTTTATCTGGCCGACGGCGCTGCTCTACAACATACCCATCTCTAAGTATTGAGAGTGTTACAAGCAATAATACAAAACAAAGTTCAGTTACAGAACAAACTCTTAGACGCTTAATACTACAATGTAGTTTTTGCAGTATGGGAGTGTACAGGGTGTCTCTCCTAAGAGTTGTCAGGCGTATTTTCTGTAGGAGTTCGGTAGATATTTGCAATTCGGTTTTTTGCAATGTGTAGCTGGAGTAAGCCAGGGCAAATAATGTTCACCAACTTATGGCCTATGGTACAATATTTTGGGGAAATCAACCAATAGCAGAAACAGTGTTCCACACACAGAAGTGAGCAATAAGAATTATGTGTGGAGTACATCCTAGGCACACGTGCAGGGGTCTGTTTTGAGCTCTACAAATCCTTACAACACCTGTCCAATATATTTGTTGGCTGATGTGCTTTGTTTAAAAAAATAGCAACTTATTCAAAATCAATAGCTCATACCACAGTTATAACACCTGAAGGAAACTGGATATCCATTATGAGCTAAAAACGAAAACCATGAAGCACGGTCCAGAAGGGGGTTTTATACAGTGGCGTAAATATTCTTAATGCCCTCCCACTGCACATTAAAGAACTGGCTGGAAACACACCAAAATTTTAAGGAAATCTGAAGTAGTTCCTTTTAGATGAATTTTGTTACAGTATTGATGAATTTCTTAGTAAAAATGCATAGAATCTCTTGTTTGTGCTTTAACCTTACTGTGTGACCTCTACAATTGATTAATCATGCTCTGTAAGTACAGTGTAACTTAATACAATACCCAAATTTATGTATGTCTGTATATGACGCCTGTAGAACTTAAGAACAATACCCAAATTTGTGTATGACTGTATATTCTTAAAGATGTCCTGTATCTTAATTAATATGTAAGGGTATATGCTAAACTTCAGAGTTTCTTTAATCTAATGATAAGATCAATGTATCTGTGCAGAAAACAATAATCTGTGAAAAACCTTGACTCGTTCTATATCCAGGGATATGTTCCCATATGGATCTATGGAACACGAAATAAATAAATAAATCACGTCTTTCATTCGACCCCCAGTGTCGACGGGAATTATCGATTTGTTTCCTGTTACAAACAAAATTATTTTTAAAGCGGACTTTTACTTGTCCATTCCATAGACCGGTCCCATCCTGGTCTAGTGAGATATTCGGTTTATCGTTATGAATTAAAAGGAACATTAAAACACGTAAAATAACCAGTACTGCAGTAGCGATAGCAACGCTCTTGCCCATGGTGACTGTTACTGCCATACGCCATGCTGTTCAGTCGCTGTTGAGGTAGTGCTTATTCTTCGTGTTTAACATCCCTCTTAATTCATACCGACAAAACAGATCTCGTGCTACAATAATTTGGGACAACTCTATCAAATGAGAACTCAACGTGCCGTTTTAAAAACCATTTTATTTGCAACGGGAAACAAACCGACGCTTTCCGTCGACATTGCGCGTCGGATTAAAGGCGAGATGTGCACTATTTTTTTGGGATGATTCCAGTTACACATTGCAAAAACGAAACTGCAGATCTCTGAAAAAAAAAGTCTTCGATGCGACGTACTGTGTATTCGAAATGGAACTTGGTTTGCGAAAAAATATCTTTTACTTATGGGCTAGCAACACAAAAACGTAAAAGTGAAATTGTTGAATTCAGAGACCAATAAATAATAAAAACAAAAGAGGTGAGAGTTGGAGCACGGCGTTGTCAAAGCTCAAAGACGCTGTGGTCAGAATCGACTCGTAAAATAGAAACTTTGTCAATTGTTGTTCAACAGAGATACGTTACGTTTCTGATGTTATTGTCGATAGTTCTTTGTTTGACATACTAGGAAGCAAGCTTGGACGATATTATATGTGTTATTGTTGAATTTAGTGCTATGTATTGTATCGTCGGAAGCAGTATATGTTAGAGGTAAGAACACATGAAATATGGTCCCGTTTCCATGCGGAATTGTCAGTAGTTTTTTTAATGATGCATATTCTTCCTTTTTTTGATGTATTTTGCAATTATTGCGTATTACGAGACCTTAAAACATTGATCTTCTTGTAGAGGCAACGACGGAAAAGAAATATATGTCTTCATATATACCATGTTGC